>NC_073636.1:3939393-4242424 GCF_029407905.1 Bubalus kerabau
ATCACAGATACAACCTACGATATACTCAGTGTTTCCACTAGATCACCACTTTATCCTGGAGAGCAGACCCCAGCCACAGAGGACCACAGGAATTTTGTTTCCCCTCATCTCAAGGTTCAGGAGTGGTTTGGTCTAAAAATTGCTTCCAATTTCTGTTTCCTAGATCCCTAATTTCTAAAATGGAGACTATGCTAAAACGCAAAGCATTTACAACTCTACATCATAAGAACTTACTCTGGTGACTAACATGGAGGAGGAAGCGGGGAGGGGAAGCAAGGGGCCGATTGGCTTTGGAGGGAGCACTCTGGTTACCTATAATTTGCACCACACAGGATTTCAAGAGCATAACCAGAAAAATGCACAGGTCACGTTTCACCACCAATGACCCATTCTTCTTTGGAAAAATTCCTATGCACCCCCCACATCAGCCCTCTAGACAATCTGTGATAATAACTGAAAGACACTAAAGACTTTCTGTCTTTTGCTTCTGAATACAATAGAATATCTCAAATAAAAGTCCATGCTGTATTATTCCATTTGTATAAAATTCTAGGAAATGCAAACTAATTTATAGTGACAGAAGGCAGATAAGCCGTTGTCTTGTCACTGTGAGGGAGGTGGGGGACGCAGGGTACAGTGTGATGGAGTGAGTGGGTGGGTAGGATTACAAAAGGCCTGAGAGGAAACTTCTGGGGGTGATGGATATGTTTATTTTAATTGGATCATGGTTTCCTTGGGAGTATGTTTCAAGATGTCTCAAACTGTGTACTTCAAAGATGTGGGATTTATTGTATGCCAATTATGCCTCACTAAACTGATAAGAATAAAATAAAAATAAACAAGTGCAAGGTTAAATGAATTCTAACCCGGAGCCACATTCTTCCATTCCAAACGTGGGTGGTGTGTATCTTTAAGAATGCTTCATGAGTAGACGGGTATCTAGCTCCACTGTAAAGTAGGCAGGGAGGCACTCACGTGGCTTTTAGAGAAGCAACTTAATTCGGTGCCCTCCTTTCTGAGCACCGCTTACAACTCAGAAGATTGCTGAGGCATGGAGACAGAAAGCGTGGACCATTTAGAGCTTCCCCTAGTTGGGCACAACAGCGTGTATACATAGAAACACTCATATGGTCAAACCTGCTTCTTTCCAGGCTCCGTGGCCAACCCGTCCCTGACGCCCCGATCTAGGCGCCCTGCCCGCCCACACCGCTACCATGGCTGAGGACGCGGACATGCGCAATGAGCTGGAGGAGATGCAGCGGAGAGCTGACCAGCTGGCCGATGAGGTGATAGAACCCAGCCCCGGGAAGCAAGCAAGAGATGGGCAGCCACGTAGTCTATTTTAGTCAGGCTGAGGTGGGGAAAGAGCTTCTTCTCCTGTTTCAGAAGAAGCAGCATTGATTTCCTATATACCTAAGGCCTCTGCGGACAGGAATGGGTTGGTTATAAAACTTACATGCAGATCAGTGACTGAGCCCAAACTCCCAACTTGTGGAAATCTAGAGAAGTCACGATTCTTTGAGAAAAGCAACGTCTCTGAATGTCTTACAGCCGGTGGTGTGCAGGAAATGGCTCACTTCTGAAAGCTGGTTGTTACATTGTCCAGAACTTTGCAAGCTGGTATTATGATTGAATTATATAAACTGAAATTAAATAGATTCTATTAAAATCAAAGGTAATAAATGCTTAAATCTCATCACATCCTAATGATTTTACTACAATCTATGCTTTCAAAGTTCTTGGTATGTGCAGTATCTGTAGTGTGAGGATATAGTCTACCAGCATGTGACCGATGAACCTTCCCAGGTTCACCTTCAGGGACACCACGGTGCACTTAGAAATCTGAGAGGGAAAAAATATTTAGACCATGGAATCTGCAAACACTACAAATCAGGACTTGACCTATTGTTTTGTTGATCCTCTAGACTTAAGAAAGTGGAAAAGTATTAATAACAGATTAAATTTTGAAGGATGCACATCCACAGCCATTACACTATAAAACACACACACACACACACAAAAACAACTGAGCAAATCTTCCAGTATTTGAAAACTATGATTGTCTTCAACAGAGAAGCCACTTGCATCATTGATAAATGAATAGAATTGCAACATACATCTTCCTTCACTTTGCTTTTATTCATTAATGTAAATGAAAATATCAACCAGTGTTCATACCAGAGCTGCACTTGTTGTCTTCATGCTTAGCTGTGGACACAAGAGTTCAGCAAAATAAACAAAGCTTTCTGTGAAAATCCATTGGCTATATGGAATTTACAATAAAGAGTATTATGTATTTTATTAATAATAGTAAGTTTTATGCTATTATATAAATAGCATCCTTTATATCATTTATATCCATCCTTTATGTCATTAAAATAACACACTTTTTATTTTTTCTGGTGAGCCTATTGTTAGGCATTTACCAGCACACCACTGCTTACAGCTCTTCTATTTCAAAAAGCAGCCTGCTGACCGTTCTTCCCAGAAAGTGAACATGCTTCATGTTCCTGAAAACTCTTGTCCCAAATAAGTTTGTCACTTAAAAGCACAGCTTTTGAGAAATCACACTCGTTGCTGAATTCTAATAATTTCAAAAGAACTGAGAAAAAAGTGACCACACTATGCCCAAGGGACTAGTGCTGAATTTATTTTTTCTTATCTTAGAACCAAGATAATTATAGCTGTCTCCTGCAGGCTAGTCATTTCAAACATGCTTGATTTTTTTTTCCACCCTAGGGCAACAACTTAATTTGTACTGATAAGAACTTCCAATTGTGTTTCTAGGAGCTTTATAAGAAACTTGATGTTAGATTTATCTCAATTCATGAAAAGCAATGTCTTTAAAATTCAATATTCTTCATCCAGAGGGACAAAATTAGTCCTCTGAGTATTTAAGATAATTTTTCATGACTCCTCCACATGCAGAATTATCTTTTCCGGATTACTTTGTCTTTGATATCAAGATCAGCTTCATATGGTTCTGATTTTATGACAATCAGCTTTAATGTAATTTCTTTAAGGAATCTTATTATGTAGAAAGCCTGATAGGAAAGAGATTGAAATTGTGTTTCCGTTACAAACTTCAAAGAACATGTGATAATGACCCTATATGTTTCCCAAGTGAAGAAAGTTTTCTGATTTTCCTTGACCTCTGGATCCTTCACTCATAATATTTATGTTTTTTTGTCTTAGTCTCTGGAAAGCACCCGTCGTATGCTTCAACTGGTTGAAGAGGTAAGGAATGACCATATTTTAAGATGAACATTGCCTTTGGCTGACGTATTCTTTGCCTAGGCCCTTTGTCTTTCCCTTGGCCACTGTCCCTTTGATTTCAGTGTGAACGTAGGTACCAGAAAGCAGCATAAGGAAGGAGATGCTGTATTTAAGCTGCCAAGTAGACATCAAAGTATTCACTCTCCCTCCAGCCCAAGCTAAGTCTGGAAAGCAGAGGAAAATGGTATTTCAAAGTAAATAAATGCTCCCAAGAAATCTTAAAAACATATCAGAGTGATATTTTTTAATATACAAAAGAATTGTCCACATAAAAATCCTCATTTGTACTGATTTTGATGCCTCTAAATTGCATCTAATCTTGGCTTTCTGTTCTGACTTTAGCCACATGTATTACTTTTAAAAATATGTCTCCATAGAGGCATCATATTTTCAAAAATTGTTAGATTTAGAGTCAGGAACTAAAATTCATGAAATAATAGGAAAATTCCTTAATAAAAGGAAGCGTTAAGTCTAGTCATGTAAATATAGAAGCTCTTTTTTCATTCCTGGCTCTGGACTGAACATTCATTTGCAAGGCATGGTTAATGACTCCTTGACTATTTTTAAATGGGTAAAATAGGGCAGATAGCAATAATGGAATCAAAAGGGCATTTGCAATAAACTCCACTTATTCCAATTTGGGAGAGCAGCAGTCAACCAGGAAGAATAAATAGATTAATTGAACTTGTCCACTAGGAGAGATGAAGTGGAAAAAGAATGGGATGAGCTATATTTATCTTAACTGAATAAAACAAGTCTAATCGTTTTTATTCAGTGAGATGCTGTTTTAGCTATGCTTTGAAAATGCTTATCAACGTATGAATTCATGTGTGGTTATCATCTTCAGAGATCTTGGGGGTTTTCTAGCAGAAAGACTAAATGAGCCTACTGGGCTCACGCTTCTGTTAATTGCTTCTGCAATGACATGAAAGGAGGAAAAGATAAATTTTATAAGGCGAAAGGGAAGGGCAGCCATCTCTTACACTATAGAAGCCATCATTTCCCTTTATTTCTGCAGCTTCAGCTTCTCAGCTAAGAATGAAATAAAGCTAAATGTGACTTGTCACAGGAAGGGGAGGAGAAGGTGGCAACCAAGAACGTGGAGGACCCCCAGGAGGGTGGGGGCGGGCTGCTAAATGAAATCTGTTGTCATGAAAAATGATAGTGTGAGCCTGCAGTGTAACAAAAATTGGTCTCACAGGAAGTCAGGCCAGCCAGGGACCCTTGGCAGGCACACAAGGAGGCAACCTTCGCTCTCTTAATGAAGAGAAATGTTTTCTTTGCCCCATCCTGGGAACACCATTCATGCGGAAATACTTGAGGACCAAGAAGGAAGCACAGATAGACTAAATTTGAGAGTGCTGACCAGGCTTTCCAAATAAACATGTTGCTCCTCAACCTGTCATGAGAACAAGTGAAAGGAATAAATCTGAGTAACATCCCCACGTGAGCTATCACAGTGACTGGAAGCAAGGGAGCTTGGAAGTCAGCTGATGTCATTATCTTGATATATAATGATACATCTATATGACCTTCAACTGTGGCCTCCAAGCTCATATTTAACTTGTTTGTATGCATGTGTGAAGCAAATTTCTAATCTACAGAAACTATCACCAGTTTGCCCTCCTGTGCAATGTTGGAACACTGCCTAGAACATGACAAGTGATAGAGAAACATATCCAATACACCTTTCCCCCCACCTCTCCCCAACCTGAGTCTTTGGGCTATGCACGCTTCTCTTTTGTGTGTCTTCTTAAATTGCAGGCAGTGTTGGCCAGTCTTGGAAAAGAAGCATCTGCTCTAATTCTCTAATTTATTCTGGAGGAAAACATCTCAAAAGCTCTATTGATTGAAGTAGGATTCTCAAATCATACATTTTTGTTTCTCCTAAGTGTTTCTGCCAAGCATAAAGTTGCATCTTAGATCAGGGGATGAAGCATATGGATGCTGTTTCCTACCTCTAATGAGAGAGAGGAGGCTATTAGACTTTCAATCCTTAGGAAGTTATGAGCAAGGCATAATGAGACTAGATTGATTGCTCTTATATCCTCCTGGGTTATTTTATATTGATGGTCGGACGCCTCTTATGTCTAGGGCATTGGCTAGTCAGATGATATTCTGCTTTTGAATCAAGAAGGAAATTCCCTTTAAAGAGAATCGGCATTAAATATTCATCAAGGGCAGAAATCATTAGGAAAATTCAAGCATTGAAGTACTAGGATCTTGCCCATGATCCCAAAGTACATCAGTGCCATATAATTTGAATTGAGCTGAATGCTTATTGAAATTGAGTCTTAAAGACAGGAAAGGTTACTCAGCTTGTGAAGTATCCCTAAGGTAAACAGTTCCACTTTCAGTGCAATATAGGACTTTGTGCCATCCCTCGTGGACTGCAGGGTATAACAGAGTGGAAGCATGGAGGCTTAGTTTTTAATAGAAGCTACCGAGAGCCTATCAAGGACAATGTAAAGTCACACGGAGGTCAGTGGAGAAAGTTCAGAAAAGCTGAATACCATATACACTTAAAAAGATTGGAAATCACATAGCACTTGGTTTTTAGGGAGAGTTGGGAACTGGCTGTTTTGATGGATGCATTTCAACAAGTATTTACGGAATGCCTGATTCTGGGGGTGGAAGATAAAAATGGATATCATGCAGGAAAACTTATGGAAATAGTTCTCCAAAGTCAAGACTCCCCCTCTTAGGAGCACAAAGGAGAGGACAGTGAATTCTAAAGGAAGAGTCATAATACTAACTGCAGGAAACGCTGTTTACACGTTAATGCCTTGGGCCATGAAGCTAAACCAGGAAAAGCCAAGCTGCTGTAGGGCAGGCTGATCCTAAAGCCCCACACAGAGCTTCATGCCATGGTGGTTACTGAGGGCTCCCCAGTGTTGATGGGTGTTGTAGCATCTTTTCTTTTCATTCCAACTTATCTTTTGAAACACATTGACCACAAGAAGAAAGTAAGTATTCTAAAGCTATGTCTTTATTATGCCATATTTTCTGCCAAAGGGGAGATCAGGCTGCACAATTGTTTTCAGGTAGACAGACGGGAGGGTGTTTTGGAACTCTAGCAGTTGAGAGAGTACCTGGACTGGCCTAGTTTTAGCTCAGGTGTATTGGACTTTGGAGAAAGCATTTCAGGATGACAAAAGAAAGACTTTAAAATGTTCTATAAACATTGTCTTAGTTCATCAGCAAGAAAAAAAATAAGACAGAGAAATAAAAGGTAAATAAAAAGAAATGAAAAAAAAAAAAGTCCCTGACATCTCCAATTCCCCCTGTTATTAGGTAGACAGGTTTCCCAGGAATCTCAAACAGGAACCAAGAATTGAACTAAGACAAATATAGGACCACCTCCTCTCCCTCCTTGCTATTAAAACATAATACTTGTCTTCTCAGCCATGTATTTGTCTGCCCCTTACCTTAGTTCCAGGGGCAGAGTAGAAGCTTAATAACCATTTAGTGAATGAACAAATGAGTGAATGAACCAACCTAGGGACTTCCCAGTTTTATTTAGCATCTCTGTCTTTGTCTGAAACATGGGGAAGCACCAAGACCAGTGCAAGTTTGATGCATGAAGCAGGGCACTCAAAGCCCGTGCTCTGGGACAACCCAGAGGGATGGGATGGGGAGGGAGGTGGGAGGGAACTTCAGGATGCAGAGACACATGTGCACTGGTGGCTGACTCATGTCGATGCATGGCAAAAACCACCACAATAAAGTAATTACCCTCCAATTAAAATAAGTTAATTTTTTTTTTTTTTTTTTTTTAAGAAAAACATGGGGAAGCCTCTAGAAAGGTCAAGTGACTATTCCTCAATCTCAGTTGCTGGCTGAGCTAACACGATCCAGTATTCCTGACTTTCTGATCTGTGCTCACTGCTTCTGTTCTCCCAAATTGAGGCATATCTGGATTGTTCAGTGAATCATTCCAACAGTGAAATATTGAGCACCAAATTGAACAAAGAGGAAATTATACTTGCAGGGCTTCATATAAAATAAATGAGTAGAGCAAAAAGGGTCAACAGCTGAGAGCTGGGTTGACTAAACTGAAATCATTCATCTATTGCCCACCCTCTGTCCCCAATAGAATGGAACAGAGATCTCATACATGACCTTGAGTTGAGTCCTCACAAAAGAAGATACTCCCTAAGATGGCTCTGTCCTCACCAGAACTTGCATTATCACATCTGTATGTCTGAATGAGCCATCTGCTTCTTAAAATTTCTTCTCATATGCAATGGCTAAAATTTTCAGAAAAGGGGCAAAGAAATTAAAGTAGTCTGCGAGGCTCCTCTGTCCATGGGATTTTCCAGCCAAGAGAACTGGAATGGGTTGCCATTTCCTTCTCCAAGGGATGTTCCCGACCCAGGAATCGAACTCAGGTCTCCTGCACTGCAGGCAGATTCTTTACCATCTGAGTTACAAGGAAAACCCCTGTTAAAGTTCAGGCTAGTGTAGATGAATTTCCATTCATAGTACATTGAAGAACAACATTTGAAGTATCTTCTGGGGTCTAGAATCTTGCTGCTAGTGTACGTCCTTGCACCAGCCAGCATTGATGATCTTGTTCAAGATGCAAAATCTTTGGCTCTATCGCAGTCCTACTGAATCAAGATCTATATTTTAACAAGATGTTTCCTATGCAGGGGATTCACATGCACATCAAAGTTTGAGAAGCAGTGATCTAGAAGCTTCTTACGGTAGTTGGTAATGATGATATTTTAGTTTGCCCAGATATCCTGCTATAGATGCAGTTTGTGAAGGTGTTTATTTTAGTAACCCGATTGTAATGCTAACTATAGGCCAGGCACTGTTCTAGCACTGTGCTAGAACAGTGAATTCAAGTAACAACTTGAATTCAAGTAACAACTCAGTGAGATATGCACTATTATGATCACGGTATTACAAATGAGAGAACTGAGGCCCAGAACAATTAAGCCCCTTGGCCAAGGACCCACAGCCAGGAAAGAAAATCACCAGGATTCCAGGGCAGAGTCTGGCTTCAGAATCTGTGCTGTCAATGACTCTTGAAGTCACGCTGAGCCATCACTTTCAAAACTATATCCTGAATTGGCAGCTAAAGTTTATCAAAATGTGTTCAAACACTAGTTCAGAAAGATACATGCACCCCAGTGTTCATAGCAGCATTATTTACAGTTGCCAAGGTATGGAAATGACCTAAGTGTCCATCAACAGATAAATGGATAAAGAAGCTATGGTGTATATATACACAATGGAATACTATTTGTCATAAAAAAGAATGACATTTTGCCATTTGCAGCAACATGGATAGTATTATTTGCAGCAACATGGATAGTATTATTTGCAGCAACTTGGAGGGTATTATGCTAAGTGAAATAAGATAGAGAAAGACAAATACTGTATGATATCACTTTTATGTGGGATCTAAAAAACACAAAAAAATAGTGACTAGAACAAAAAAGAAGCAGACTCACAGATACAGAGAACAAACTAGTGGTTGCCAGTGAGAAAAAGGAAGGGGCCATATAGGGATGGGGGGAAAGCGGCTATTATGAGATATATGAAATCAGGTATGGGAATCTTGTGAAAATTATACAGCACTTTAAAGAATCTTTCATTCAATTTTTTTTTTTTAAAGCAAAATACTTTTCTGTCTGGGAAAGTTAACTGCACACATTTTCTGAAACAGTGAGTTTATAAAAGCTCACAGAAATAATTTTCATTGTTTTAATTTTTTTAAGCACTATTGGAATTGAATCATTGAAGAACTGTTCAAACAACAACAACCCAAACCTTCTGTTGACCTCCAGTAACATCTCTCTCTCTCTCCTAGTTTACTGTAAGCCAGTAGAAAATAAAAGGAGCCATGAGAGATGTGTTATTTTAGAATTTATTCTCAGGGCTGCCATGAGTGTTCCTTGGAAAACCAATTAATCCAAACTGTAAGCACTAGCATTTAATACCTATCAACAGTCACCCTATGAAATGGAAGGTCTTTACTTAACTAGTTAGTATTCCTGGAAATGAAGATTCCTAAGTATGAGCAATACAAATATCTCTGCTCCTTTTCCCACCCATCACCAACTCCCACTTCCCTCCACCAAATAGTTCAGGGCTGTTGGACATATTGAGATCATATGGAGTGAGGTGTGGGTGCCTTTTATAGACTTCTCCTGACCTGAAAATCTGCAGTAAAACTTGTGGATGAATTATTTTCTCACACTATATTGTTGTGCAGAACTTTAGATTTCATTAGAAAAAGCCCTTATCTCTCATCTTTTAATCCCTTTTCTAAATCTTGCAGAAAACCTCTCCATAGAGAAAAATAAATGGAAGATTGAATTTCCTTTTGAGCTGTGTTTCTCAACCTTTGTAATGCAGTCATCTCTTTAGATAACCCTAAAAATCTCACCCCACCTCCCACACAAGATTCCACACACATCTTCCCAGTGGACCACCCTTCCCCAATTCACTGATGGAAACTTTCTGATATATCAAGCCAAAGAAGTTTTAGTCTCAAAGATTTTGAAAGACTTTTCTTTCTGTGGTTGGTGTTACCAAAATGATAGGCATTTTTATTTTCCAGATATAGAATTACAGTATGCTATTATATGTGTATATTCCAAGTCCATGTCAAGCCCCAACCCCAGTTCTACCCCTTGGAGACTGAGCTGTATCCCCCTCTTCTATCTGAGAATCACTGAATGATCAGGTCCATAAATGACCCACTCCTCTGAGTCCCTCCCCAGCCCCTAATATTCTTCACCATATTTCCTTCCTCTTTTTCCTTTGATCCTTCTTCATTTTCCATTTCTAGGGCTAATTGTCCCCTTACTGATTTCTCTTTCTCTCTTTTCTCTCTCTCTAACTCTTTTTCCACTTTGCTACCATTATTGGAATGTAGAGTAAAGATGCTGGTATCAGGACTTTGGTTATGTTGGATGAACAAGGAGGTAAGTTCAGATTTCTTCAGTAAGAACAATTCCTCCTCTGAATAAACTGCATTTAAAAATGATTTGTGTATCCACACGTGGTCATTGCATGTGTTACACACATATATAAGTGTACGAGTTCTAGTTTTCATCTTATTTTTTTGTTCCTTTTAAAGAAATTGGTATATGTATAGAAATGTCTTCATGGTTGAATAAATGGTACTACACTCTCTGTTATATGTGTTGGGGTAAAAGAATTTTGAAGGCAAAAGTCATTTGTTTGGATTTTTTAAATGATAATATTTTGGACAGTTTGGGGATTCTCCCCCTTAGCCCCAATCTTTCCCATAAATTTGGTGTTCTTCTAATAATTCCTAGATAGAATGAGACTGGCCGTTTTGATTTATAAGTCATTAAGAGGGTTCCTTAAATAGCTAGAAGCTTTTTTAACAGGCCATAAACTGAGGGAAATCATTGAAAATGGAAAATTGAACCACTTAAAATATTTTAACTTTTTCATTTAATTATAAAAATAGAGGCAGTGAAAATCAGAGTACCAGCATTTTAGTATAGCATCTTTATAGTCTATGGTGGAATCTAGAAGGGAGTACTAACATATTTCCCTTTGGCTTATTCATCTAGTCATTCAGTGATGCTTTAATTCTAGCTAGAAGTTAGTTGCCTGATTCCATTCTAAATTCTTATCATAACAAACAGATTTGGCAGAAATATTTTCTCTTTATTTGTATTTAATGTCGGCTTTAGAAAATTCTCAGCAATCATGAGAAATTTTTAAATGTCAAAGATAAAAAGGTAACATTTATTTAAAACATGGAACATCATAAACAAACTCCAGGAATAAATTTCAAATTGAGAGGAAAATTGCCTTAATATGTAAATCATCAGCTTACATGTAGACGAATGAAACTGCTTTACCCAACAACAGTAATAAGATGCCACTCTTTAGCCGACGGCACAACTTTTTTTAACTGATAATAATCAATACTGTGAATATGTCAGGAAAACAGAAACCCTCAATCTACATGTGGGCATTGTTGATTGATACAAACATTTAAGAGTAATTTGATAATATACACACATTTTGATGTGCGCCCATCTTTCAACCAAGATATTTCACTCCTAGAAGTAGATGCTGCAGATATTCATTGACAAATCTGTGAAGAAAAATATACATGCTTTACCTATAATACTGTAAAACTGGATACAACCTAAGCGTCTGGCAATGAAGAGGCCAACCACATCAATTATGGTATGGCCATGAAAGAAATTCTGCATAAAGTGTCTTCAACCATTGCAATATATAATATAAATCTTTATTTACTGACCTCTGAGGAGTTGGGGCAGGGATTGGGAGTGACTGAACTACTCTTAGGGGTCCTCTGAGAAACAACTGCTAGGAATCAATTAGAAATACATTGGTGAAGAGGAGACGAGCAGGAGTAAGCAGGGAGAGCCTTTTGTGATGTGGGCCTGATACTTTTGAGAGGGGAGAGGGTGGATGGAGGCTTGGGTAGGAATCTCATACTGCAATGCTGCTCTGAGAAAGTCTCAGCCAGACTGATGTGCAGCCCAGGAGCAAAGACTACCCAGCGGGGCACCACCATGCTGGGCAGGATTGCCTCCAGGCTAGTAAGTCATGCTCAGTCATTGGCTAGGAGCATCCCAGAGAGGGCGTGGCCTCCATGTAAATATGGGAGATCATAGACGTGGGACAGCTGGAGGTGTCAACTAACTAAAGAGGCCCTCTTGGAAGGAGATCTGAGTATACCCGCATGGCTGTCGGTAAAGACATTTGTTTCTATATTATTTATTTGTATTAAAATTTTTCAATAAACATACACTAACTAACCAGTTTTTTAAAATCAAGAGAAAAGTTCTTTTAAAAAAACAATGAACATCAATCCCAACACTTGCCCTCTCATTTAAAAAAATATAAATTGCAAAATTAATACAAAAATAATGAAGTCTAGTAGAGTTGTATTTTGAAGGGATTACAATAGCTATAGCAGTCTTCAGAAATCCTCAAATGAATTTGCTATGAATTTTAAGACTTGCTGACTTGATCTGTATAACAACGTCCCAGACTTTGAAATTCAGGATGCACTGTCACTGCGTTTTTTAAAAATTGTATTTAATTAGACAACATGTGCCCCTATAGAAGAGTGGTACTTCATTTCCAGTGCTTAATTGATACATATACACTCAAAAAGAAATATAGAGTTCTACCTTATTAACTCTCTTTAGTTAATGATTTGCATATGAAAGGGCTAGAAAAGAAGCATTGCAATAGAAAGAAAGGTTTGAAAAAGGTTCAGTATAATGCCATTTTACCCCTAACTATAAAGCTTTGACATAAAGACATGAAAAATAATACATAAAATCTAAAGTTTAAAAAAAAGTAAGATATTAAATTGCAAATTACATTGTACTTTGATGAAGAAAATCGAGACAAAATTTGCCAAAATCTCCAATCAAATGCAAAAATAAATTATTCTTAAACATAAATGATTCCCAAGAATATCTTTATATTATTCTCAGAGAAACAAACCAAAAGTGCAGATATTCCCTGCAAGACAGTTAATGTTCTCAGCTAAGACATTTCAGTTATGGCCACACAGCTGAATTCTTGGTTGAACATATTTCCTAGGATAACCTGGGTTTTACCAGATGCATGATGGATAATTGATATTGAAGAGAAACACACAACTGTAAACCTTCAAAAGTAGGTGGCTTCTGCCTGATCTTAAGTGGTATATGTTCCATTTATACTGTAAGAAGAGATTAGGATCTTTTTAAATGAGTCAACAACTATCTTCTCTGCCATTGTAAATGCATTTGAATACTGTATATGCTGTGTTTAGTTGTTTAGATCAGTAACTGCTTTAAAATTTCTCTCCAATTTATGCTCTACTAATTTTATCTTTGCCTGAACACCGCAAGTGTTGACTGCTTCTACCCTTCAGCTGCACAGAAGTCTCAAGAAACAGCCATCCTCCTAAAGAGCCATTCCAGGTTGCCCTGCTAAATGCTTGAACTCAGAAATTCCTTATGGGATTCTTGTTTTATACTCAGGTATCAGGAGGCCATGGAACACTGAGCATGACAGCTGGCCCTGGAAATGTACTGCGTCCTGGGATTTTTCTGTTCTACGAAAGAAATCCCCCGATATACCCTTACTTCTAATGTGGGATGATTTAAACTTTCACTTCCATATCTCTTGTCCCCTTTGTTGGTTTTTGCTGGGTTATATGTTTGTTTAGATGCTGAAAATGTGGCTCTTGGGAAAATCCAATGGGAAAAACTCCAAACTAGACAGTGAAATCTTTGGCCACTGCCTGGCAGAGTAAAGGCACAGTAAACCATCATCCAGAGGGTCTGCCAACATTTCTAAATGGTTCATGGCCCTACAAGAGAGCATTTGTGGAAACATCCCTCTTGCTAAAGTCCCCTCACCAATCTCTCTTATGAATGACTAAAGCTGCTATTGTCCTATATGGTAGCCACTAGTCAAGTGACTATTTAAATTTACTTAAATTAATTACCATATGTTCATCAGTGCACAGGAAAATTAAAATCATATACTCAGCATGTGTAACTTGATACACTCATGAAGGCTTATACATTGGGTCTTGCTATTCTTCTATTTTTTTTCTTATTAGATTGAGGATTCTAATGGCCCCATGCTGCTTTACTTAAGTAATATTAATAGAAAGTGAAAGTCGCTCAGTCATGTCTGATTCTTTGTGACCCCATGGACTATACAGTCCATGGAGTTCTCCAGGCCAGAATACTGGAGTGGATAGTCTTTCCCTCTCCAGGGGATCTTCCCAACCCAGGGATCGAACCTAGGTCTCCCTCATTGCAGGCGGATCCTTCACCAGGTGAGCCACAAGGGAAGCCCAAGAATACTGCAATGGGTAGCCTATCCCTTCTCCAGCAGGTCTTCCCGACCCAGGAATCAAACCAGGGTCTCCTGCATTACAAGTGGATTCATTACCAACTGAGCTATTAGTAGAAATGATATCTAAACTTAGATCCCTAAGCATCCTGCCATTGGTGGATCCATCACAAATAACCAGTCATCCAAATATCATGGCAGAAGTAAGAAAGAACAATTTCTTGCCCTGACATATAGTGTGATGTACTGGAACACCTCCCCAATCCAAAACGTTATTTCCCTCCCAGTCTCCAAGAGTAAACAGAGAACAGTCAGAAAGTAAGTTTAGGGAAGTAAGGAGCAGTCAAGCCTGAATACTGCATTGCATCAGTCTCTCAGGTGTTGTTGTCCATGTCAGAATGGAATGAGGATATTGATTGCTTTCAAGCATTTCCTGAGAAATATCTTCACAGAAATCATTGAAGTGCTGTGAAGTCCCTATAGTCCAAGCATATTCGCAAACATAACTCGATTACACTCTAAAGATTGACATTATTTGGGGTACCTACTACGTGCAATGGCACTGAAGAAAACAGACAAAAGTCCCTGACTTCATAACATTCACATTCTAATAGGGGACAAGAAAAAGGAAAGAATGTTATCATTAGAATATCTGTGACAAAATTGTTCCATGATGTTTTTTCAGGATTTGACTTACATTGTGTATAATGATACATTCAGCCAAAATTGGTAAATATAAAATAGTTTTCAGAATCAACTGTTCTGAAATAGCTCCAGAATTCTACTTTGCTATGATCTTTGCTGTACATGCTGCAACCCATGGCAGAAGCCCACTCTCAGAAATAGGGATTTGACTCTTCCTGTTTGTATGTTTTCATTTGGATTCTCTGGTTTAGAAATCTAACACTTGTGTACCAATTTGCTTTTATTTATGTTATTTTCTAATTCCTGGAGACACAGTGAGTGGGGCTCCTATATTTTGCTGAAAATACTATCTTGAGAAATTACTTAGGAAGGGCAAACACCTAAATGTATGTCCGCATGCCATAACATGTGCATGTGTCAGCTTATTGGTCGAGCCCAGCATATTTGCCCTCTCTACCCAGATAGCAGAATATGGGCCTACCTGCCCACAGTCCTCTTGGTTTCAAGCACTCTGCTGGGCCATTTCAGCTCCTCTCTGATAAGGGCAGACTTTAAGGAACCTTGTCCTGACCAGTGGGGAGAATGTGGAGCTCCAGAGCAAGCCAGAAGGCTGGTGGAGGTGGAGCGCCCCCAGAGGAGGGATGCTCTGCTAGTCTCTCACAAGTTCAACAAGAGCAACTAAGATTCAGGCAAGATCATTCAAATGAATTTGAGAGGCTTCAGATTTTTGAAGCAATGTAGAAACAAGTATTTCAAATCATTCTTTACAATCAGTGCCACCCACAGTGAACACATCAAAAGAAACCTTTACTTTCATAATTCTAGGAGGCGAAATCTCACCACAGGAACCACTTTCATCTTCCCCCAGACACCTGCATGTGGCAATGAGCCATGCCGAGTGGGGCCACCAAAGATGGACGGAGCATGGTGGAGAGGTCTGACAAAACGTGGTCCACTGGGGGAGGGAGTGGCACACCACCCCAGTAGTCCTGCCTTGAGAGACCTGTGAACAGTATGAAAAGGCAGAAAGATAGGACACTAAAAGATGAGCTCCCCAGGTCGGTAGGTGCCTAATATGCTAGAGTGGAGAAATAACTCCAGAAAGAATGAAGAGATGGAGTCAAAGCAAAAGCAATACCAATTGTGGATGAGACTGGTGATGGAAGTAAACTCCAATGCTGTAAAGAGCAATATTGCATAGGAACCTGGAATGTTAGGTCCATGAATCAAGGGAAATTAGAAGTGGTCAAACAGGAGATGGCAAGAATGAACGTTGACATTCTAGGAATCAGCCAGCTAAAATGGACTGGAATGGGTGAATTTAACTCAGATGATACCTTAGAAGAAATGGAGTAGCCATCATGGTCAACAAAAGAGTCTGAAATACTGTACTTGAATGCAATCTCAAAAATGACAAAATGATCTCTGTTCATTTCTAAGGCAAACCATTCAATATCACAGTAATCCAAGTCTATGCCTCTACCAGTAATGCTGAAGAAGCTGAAGTTGAATGGTTCTATGAAGACCTACAAGACCTTCTAGAGCTAACACCCAAAAAAGATGTCCTTTTCATTATATGTGCCTAGAGTGCAAAAGTAGGAAGTCAAGAGATAGCTGGAGTAACAGGCAAATTTGACCTTGGAGTACAAAACAAAGCAGGGCAAAGGCTAACAGAGTTTTCCCAAGAGAACGCACTGGTCATAGCGAACACCCTCTTCCAACTACACAAGAGAAGACTCTACACATGGACATCACCAGATGGTCAACACCGAAATCAGATTGATTATATTTTTTGCAGCCAAAGATGGAGAAGCTCTATACAGTCAGCAAAAACAAGACGGGGAGCTGACTGTGGCTCAGATTATGAACTCCTTATTGCCAAATTCAGACTTAAATTGAAGAAAGTAGGGAAAACAATAGTTTTCCCTACCATTCAGGTACGACCTAAATCAAATTGTTTATAATTATACAGTGGAAGTGACAAATAGATTCAAGGGATTAGATCTGATAGACAAAGTGCCTGAAGAACATGGATGGAGGTTCATGATGTTGTGCAAGAGGCAGTGATCAAGACCATCCCCAAGAAAAAGAAATTCAAAAAGGCAAAATGGCTGTGAGGAGACCTTACAAATAGCTGAGAAAAGGACAGAAGCAAAAGGCAAACGAGAAAAGGAAAGATATACCCATTTGAATGCAGAGTTTCAAAGAATAGCAAGGAGAGATAAGAAGACCTTCCTCAGTGATCAATGCAAAGAAATAGAGGAAAACAATAGAATGGGAAAGACTAGAGCTCTCTTCAAGAAAATTAGAGATACAAAGGGAACATTTCATGCAAAGATGGGCTCAATAAAGGGCAGAAATGGTAGGGACCTAACAGAAGCAGAAGATATTAAGAAGAGGTGGCAAGAATACACACAAGAACTGTACAAAAAAGATCTTCATGACCCAGATGACCCCGAAGGTGTGATCACTCACCTTGAGCCAGACATCCTGGAGTGCGAAGTCAAGTGGGCCTTAGGAACCATCACTATAACAAAGCTAGTGGAGGTAATGGAATTCCAGTTGAGCTATTTCAGATCCTAAAGATGATGCTGTGAAAGTACTGCACTCAATATGCCAGCAAATCTGGAAAACTCAGCAGTGGCCACAGGACTAGACAAGGTCAGCTTTCATTCCAAAATTCCAAAGAAAGTCAGTGCCAAAGAATGCTCAAACTACTGCACAATTGCACTCATCTCACACACTAGCAAAGTAATGCTCAAATTCTCCAAGCCAGGCTTCAACAGTATGTGAACCATGAACTTCCAGATGTGCAAGCTGGACTTAGAAAAAGCAGAGGAACCAG
Organism: Bubalus kerabau; assembly: GCF_029407905.1. Taxonomy (NCBI): domain Eukaryota; kingdom Metazoa; phylum Chordata; class Mammalia; order Artiodactyla; family Bovidae; genus Bubalus; species Bubalus kerabau. Next base: position 3,957,002 of record NC_073636.1, read on the forward strand.
AGATCAGATGGCCAACATCCACTGAACCATCAAAAAAGCAAAAGACTTCCAGAAAAACATCTACTTCTTCTTTATTAACTATGCCAAAGCCTTTGACTGTGTGAATCACAACAAACTGTGGAAAATTCTGAAAGAGATGGGAATACCAAACCACCTGACCTTCCCTCTGAGAAATCTGTATGCAGGTCAAGAAGCAACAGTTAAACTGGACAGGAACAACAGACTGGTTCCAAATCAGGAAAGGAGTACATAAAGGCTGTATATTGTCACCCTGCTTATTCAACTTATATGCAGAGTACATCATACAAAATGCCGGGCTGGATCAAGCACAACCTGGAATCAAAATTGCCTGGAGAAATATCAATAACCTCAGATACACAGATGACACCACCCTTATGGCAGAAAGTGAAGAAGAGCTAAAGAGCCTCTTGATGAAAGTGAAAGAGGAGGGTGCAAAAGTTGGCTTAAAATTCAACATTCAAAAAATGAAGATCATGGCATCCAATCCCATCACTTCATGGCAAATAGATGGGGAAAGAATGGAAACAGTGACAGACTTTATTTTGGGAGGCTGCAAAATCACTGCAGATGGTGACTGCAGCCATGAAATTAAAAGCTGCTTTCTCTTGGAAGAAAAGCTATGACCAACCTACACAGCATATTGAAAAGTGGAGACATTACTTTGCTGACAAAGGTCTGTCTAGTCAAAGCTATGGTTTTTCCAGTAGTCATGTATGGATGTGAGAGTTGGACTGTGAAGAAAGCTGAGTGCCGAAGAATTGATGCTTTTGAACTGTGGTGTTGGAGAAGACTCTTAAGGGTCCCTTGGACTGCAAGGAGATCCAACCAGTCCCTCCTAAAGCAAGTCAGTCCTGAATATTCATTGGAAGGACTGATGCTGAAGCTGAAACTCCAGTACTTTGGCCACCTGATGCAAAGAACTGATTCATTGGAAAAGTCCCTGATGGGGGACTTTTGATTGAAGATTGAAGGCAGGAGGAAAAAGGGACAACAGAGGATGAGATGGTTGAATGGCATCACTGAATGTATGGACATGTGTTTGACTAAGCTCCAGAACCTGGTGATGAACAGGGAAGCCTGGCATACTGCAGTCCATGGGGTCACAAAGAGTCAGACACAACTGAATGGCTGAACTGAACCAAACCCAGATATGTGCTTCAATCCCACCTCAGATCAGCTCTCCAGGAAGCCCTTAGCATTCCTCAAATGGGGGTTGTCATCCCTATTCTGTCTGTTCTTAATGTGCTTCTTGTTTTGAAGATACTGGGCTCCACTTCCCCAAACCAATCTCTCATTTGATAGTTATTTTGATCTATAGACTAATTTATTGCATTCCTTAAGGAAACTGGAATGAAGTGTTTGGAAAAGTACAGAATTCTCTGGAATGTAAAGAGTTGTCAGCCATCCATTTTTTTAGCCCCTTCAAGAATGTTCTTAAAGATATGACTATACCTATATTTATTCAGCAAAGTTTTGCCAGCACTACACTGTCATTTCCTGTGGCTATCACATACTGGATAAACATTCTGTTTTCCCCTGTCTCTTGAAAAGCAGAGGAGAGACAGCAGATTCCTAATAAGCTGAATTCTGTTCCTTAGCCCCACAAAAGACAACACAATAGCTTCTTATTTTCCAAATGGACAAGCAGTCTCTCCAGTTTGGAATGGCAATTTAATGTGAAATTGTTTTTAAGTAATTATTTATGCCCTTTTATACAGGAAAGTTTTTTTATACCAGTTTTATTCTAATCATGTCTTTCTTCCCAGGGGTATAGGCATGCATGCATGAAAATATAGTTGAAAAGAGGAATAGAAGTGTGAAGGTTTTGTAAATAGCCGGCCAGGACATCCCACTGCTGCCTTAATGGTCTTATGTGCTCAGTCGCTATGCTGTGTCTGACTCTTTGTGACCTCATGTACTGTAGCCCACCAGGCTCCTCTGTCCATGGGATTTTTCAGGCAAGAATACTGGAGTGGGTTGCCATTTCCTCCTCCAGGGATCTTCCTGACTGAGAGATAGAACCCTCATCTCCTGCAATGGCAGGCAGATTCTTTGCCACTGAGCTACCTGAAAAGCTGAAAAGTTATAAAAGCTGTTTTAAAAATCACTTCGTGAAACTTATAGTTTACTCAATTTAATGACACCACTTTTGAAAAATTAATCAAGTTGATGAATGTAACCCTGGCAACCTAGAAGTATGATTCGTTTTTATGGCCATCAGTCTATGTCTTAAGATACTGTCTAAGGTCAGCTTTCCTGGCAGTGATGACTTAGTACTGTTTCATGTTCCAATCCATTGCCTTTCTCCAGGAATTTAATGGTCCAGTACCTGTAATGTTGCTGTGCAGATATTGCTTTTCTTACAGCTTCTATGAATTGAATATTCAAAACCAAAAACTGCCTATGGCCTGCCTTTGGCTAGACAGCCATTCCTAGGAGGAAAAAAAGATATGGTACCTATTGCTAATTATCACTATAGTTGTTATTTTTCCCAAAGGAGAAAGTGGATTATTTTCTATCCTTAGCTGGTTGAGGATACTAAAAACCAAAAGACAGAGATGTTTTAAAGTTGAAGCAGACACTTTCTCTAGTACCATTGCATTTGAATGCCTAAAACATAAACTAACACCCTATTTTCTTTCTCTTGGGTTTCACTGGTGTCTGAGTAAGTGAATATGCTGTGATGTTTTCCTGGACATTCAGAATCAAGCAGGCTTACCTACCCCATCCCATCATGTCTGAACTGTAAACTATATGAGCGTCACTTTTGTTCATTTTCTTCCATCCCTGGCTGCACAGGACATCAACAGCCGATTCTAGCAATGCATATCCTCAGACAATGCATTGTAATAGCTCTCCCTCTTTTTCAAATTCCGTTTCATTTCTCATGTTCTGTTGAAAACCCCCAAAAAATTCATTCCACACTGTCATCCCTTTGTCCTAACCAGAACAACTCGATCGTGTCGAAGAAGGCATGAACCATATCAATCAAGACATGAAGGAGGCTGAGAAAAATTTAAAAGATTTAGGGAAATGCTGTGGCCTTTTCATATGTCCTTGTAACAAGTAGGTACTGGGTACCAGCTCTAATCTGTGGCGTCCAGTTTTTTTTCTTTCTTTTTTTTTTTTAATGTCAAAGTGAATGTCTGAAGTTTTGTCTTTTTTTTCTTTGTCCTTTTCCATCCGCTTCATTCTGTGGGGATAAAATACTTGTGTTTAATCAGAACAACTGGAACGCATTGAGGAAGGGATGGACCAAATCAATAAGGACATGAAAGAAGCAGAAAAGAATTTGACGGATCTAGGAAAATTCTGCGGGCTTTGTGTGTGTCCCTGTAACAAGTAGGTGCTGCCTGCCTGCCTGAAGCTTTGGTTTCCCAAGGCCCATCTCCAAGCCTTGACAAGCTCATTCCTGCTGGGTGCAAAGGCAGGATGAGTATGTGGCATGCAGAACAGATCAATACCGTCTCTAATGCATTCATCTCATAGCATAGATGATATTAGTGGGAGTAAACTGTTGATGCATTAAAAATCAGGCATACTACAGTGAAAGCTTCACTGTCAGCAACTTTTATTGATGAACGTTTCAACATTTTCCAGAAAGTGTACCTCAAGACAGAGACTAACCTCAAGAAAGAGGCACCACCCAGGGAATTTTATGTTCTCTAAATCCCCAAAACCAAAATTGCAGATTTAGAAAAGACTGGGGGTAAGTTTGGAAGTTGAGATACACATATGTATCAAGGTTTGATTTTTCAGAAGCAAAAGTAACAGGTAATTTGGCCCAAACAAGTATTCCATAAGTTAGAGAGTAAGACAGAGATTCACCCTTTCAACTGCCCACCAGTTACCAAATCTGGTCAGTGGTTAGAACATAGATGCCACGGCTGCACCCAATGCAGAGGCAAAGAGTCCTTCACCAAGAAGTGCTCACGCCTTAGCAAATTGGACCCATCCCTCTCCAATTCTTCCTTTTGAAAGATCTCCCGTACACTGGCCGAAATGTTGAAATGTGTAGATTTTGCATGCACGACATCACAAAACATTCAACTGTTAAGGTTCTGCAACGCTTTTTTGGAATGTAGCAGAAATGTGACATGTGGTTATAAAGGTTTGCAACAGAAGGAACCTGAAAATTAGTGTTCTGGAAGGTAGTCTTATTTGACTAGCAGTGGAAAAAAAAAAAAAATGCATGAGCGGATTGTCCAACATGCATTTGGAAAATTAAACCCGTTACCCGATTCCCCTCACCCCTCCTACTTCCCTTTGAACAGAAGCCTTTTTCTAAAAGCTCTCCTGATCCTAGCTTTTAGAATAGAAATCGATGTCATTTCTAGCTGATTATATGACCATTCACATCCTTTAAACTTTGAGGCTGATTTAAAATATCCCACTTCCTGTTTAGGAGGGGAGGGGCTCAATTTACAAATAAATGTGTTTTGTTTTTTTTTTTTTTTAAAGAATGATCTACAGTAAAACCTGATTAACTGGAATCTAGCTAACTTGAACCTTCAAGTATATTTATATTTGTGTTCGTTTTGACTTTTAGCAAGAAGAGGCAAATAAACAAAGAGGAAAATCCCATCAGGGATTTAACAGCATTTCTCTTAAAGGTCAGTCTAGGCAGTTTGCATTCTCTCGCTCAGTCTTCATTCTGCAAGTTCCACATCCAAGCGGACCAAGCAATGAAAGCTGAGCTGCAGAGGAAGGGCAAACAGACATATCAAGAGAAACCAAAGCCAAGGAGCTCTTTGATCATGTTCCCTGCCCTAAGACTCTAAGGCAGGAGAGTGGTTCAAGAGTCTAACAGATAGTCAGCCATCACTCTTGAAACTAAATTTACCTCCATGGCCCACTGTGTTAGGAAAGTCCTATAATTCACCAAAATAGCATTCCAGTTAGTCAAGATTTAACTGTTCATCATTTTCAGTGGTCACTTGCCCCCAGGTGAGATGTCTACCTATTTTGTGATGAATTTCAGAGATACATTTTCCCCATCCACCAACTGTGTGGACAAAGGGTGGAGGCAGGCCCCCCTCCCTCCCTGTGACAGATTCTAATGCTCAGATGAAATCACGACCCCTGGGAATTCCACGTACTAGTTGGCACTAATTCCTTATTACACAAGAGACCCTAACTGAGCTTCAAAGCTTGACTGAAGTGTTCCCTATTGTGTGTAAATAATGCTTTAAAAACCATGTGTCACAGCACAGTGGCTGGTGGCTCCCTGCACTCTCTGGGGGCTTCGCCCTGTCTCGGCATGTTTCGAGGGACTATGGTAGATGTCCCGCAGTTATGTGAGTCTATGTGCAGCATTGTGGGTGCAGTGATTTGCCTTCGTTCAGAAACGCAAACTTTCCCACTCCCTTGACTGCCAAAGATGGTACACCAGACATTTTACATAGCAGAAAGCATCACAAGGTCCATATAACTTCTGTTAATGTGAGGAGGGAGGGGAATGGGGATTTGGAAAATAACAAAAACAAAGCCATACTCTAAACTCTATTAAGTTCCTTTTTGGATCCTATCCCACTAAGTGGCCCTGGCTCTTTAGAGCAGTGAATTCTGACTGCTTGAAGGCTATGGCATTATACATTAGATGTGGGAGTTGCTGAAATTCCATCTGTACAATTTTCCAATTTGTCTCCAGGGTTTCTTGGTCCCTAATCTTCAAATATTAGTCTTAGTGCCAGTTTTAATAGATGGCTATGGTCCTCCAGTAAAAAAAAAAAAAAAAAAAAAAAAAAAAAGGAAAAAAAAAGGTTAAATTCTGGTGTCGTATAATAGAAAATAGAAAATGTGAAAACGGGACCAAAAGAAGTTCTGTTCTTGGACTAAAAGGCGTGTGGCTTCTACTATGCAAAGAACATAAAAACATCTTTGATTGCTCAGTTACAACACACCCACCAGAATATGCTGCACACGTGTCTATTGGGCACAATAGGTATGCCTGGATTTTAAGTCTCTCTCCAAGGCAGCTCAGTGAAATATGGCCCACAGAGACCACACCAGTTCCATACCACTTTCCCCTACCACATCCCAGTATAGTTTGAAGTAGGCAGCTATAACCACTCCCATCCTGCCCCTCAGTCCAACAAAGAAGCTATTGAACCTGCGTTTCAAATCCTCATGAAGGCTATTACTGTCCTGCTAGTGCCTTTTTTGAGAATGGTCAACTTCTGGAGTAGTTTGGCTTAAATGAGAATGCTTCACTTTCTACTCATGCCTGTAGCTGGTGCATGAAGAAGATGTAGAGGGATTTCCCTTTTTGGTGCTAGATGGCTTGTTCTCTCTTCTATTTTCCTGCATTCATTTCACTATGCCTCTTTTACTTTTTGTCTCTGTGGACAAAGGTTTGTACATCGACTCTGGATGTATGGTGACTGTTTGGAAGTACCGATATATTATCTAATTCAAATCACTCTAGAGGCAACTCAAAGACCATCACCCTTGGCCAACCACCAATCCTGTATGTTCTCCATGCAGAGTGAGAATGCTTGGTTCTGCATATGCATTGGGGGAAAACAATTAAAACGGGAATCTTTGCATGATAGTGTGTAAAAACTTGGTCCAGGATGTTTTTCTTGATGACAGTGTGTTGCTGTGGTGTGATAGACACACTCTACTTGGCAGTCTTGTTTTGTGTCTGTCTGCCAGTATGTTTTTTTCTGTGTTTTGTGTCTCCAAATATAACCATGTCATTGAAATAGAACTGAATGTCCTCCAACTACGTTAATCCTTGTCTTAAATCCAACTGAACTAACTAAAATGAAATCCTGAGTAGCTGAGGCTTGGTGGTGGCCAACTGTTTGGGTCTGGATTATGATATATCGGTATTCTCTAATGCCTCGAATTAAAACTCATTCGCTTGGTTCGGTTCTGAGCTTGAAGAGGTAATGATTGTTGTGAGCTTGATGCGCTGCCCCTTTTGCTCGTCACTCACCCTCTTTTTTGCATAGGCTTAAATCAAGTGATGCTTACAAAAAAGCCTGGGGCAATAATCAGGATGGAGTTGTGGCCAGCCAGCCTGCTCGCGTGGTTGACGAACGGGAGCAGATGGCCATCAGTGGTGGCTTCATCCGCAGGTGAGCCTTGTGCACCTGGCACTATAGCGGTTGCCTACTTTTGAATGACAAACCACTCCAACCTGAGTGGGTCTTAAAACAACTCTGGGAAGTTCCCTGGCAGTCCAATGGTTAGGACTCAGTGCTTTCACCGTCATGCTCTGGGTTCAATCCCTGCTCAGAGAACTAAGAGCTTACAAGTCGAGTGGTGCCGCCAAAAAAAAGAGAAAAACGCCATTTTTTTTTTTTAACTTCTGAATCTCTGTGTTGACTGAGCAGGTCTTCCGAGAGCATCTCCTGGGCTCACTCATTACATGCAAGTGGGTGCAAGATGATCTAAGACAGCAGTGCTTCCTTGTCTGGTGATTGGCTGGGGCCGTGGGTATGAGGTGTCCCTTCTCTTCTCTGTGACCTCTCCCCAGGGAAGCCCATGGTTCTTGCGTGGTAGTGGCAGCACCAAGGGGTAGGCTCCCATATGCAAGCACTTGTCAAGCCTTTGCCCACATTTCACTGGACAAAGCCAGCCACGTGACCACATCCAGCGTCAGTGTGGCAGTAAACAATGTTTCACTCCATGACTTTGATTGGACAGAATTTATGAGATGATGTGCAGATATGTGGGCCGTGTTGATAATAAGGAATGGTGAAACATCTATGAACTAGCAATGGCAGGAAGAATACTAAAGGGACAGGAGAGAAGTGTCACCAGAGCCCAGCAGTAGTTATGGCTATGGGCAGGGGTTGAGATGCCTGGGCTTACTCCATACCGACTGTATCAGAATCAGAATCTCTAGAAGTGAGATCCAGGTGTCAGTAGTTTTTAGAGCCCCTCAGATTTTAATATGAAAAGAAGGCTGAGAACTATGGAACCAGAAGTAAGTCGTAGCTGCTGACGATCATTTATGTAAACTTCTTTTCTACATACGAAACCTGGGAAGTTCCCCTTTAACTTTATCTGGCCTAGATTGCTTTAAAAACCCTAGAGGAGCAGTGTACATTGGGATTTACCATGAGGGATGGGTTTTAACCCCTGTGAGCAAATTTTAGCCCATCGCCATCTGTAGGAGGAAAAACTCAGACATTCTGAAATAAGTATCTACCATTTACAATAAAGTTAGTGTGGTATGTGCCCATGTCCATTAGCTGGGTCAAAAGCAGGTGCTAAGAATGAGAGAGAGTGCAAAAGGTTTATTAGAGAGCAACATTGGGGAGGGAAAGAGGGGAAGTAAGACTGGGGAAGAGCTGTCAGACCATCAGGCAGAGCTGGCAGACAATCTACCAACTCATTGGGAACTCCACAGCAAAGTTGCTCATTGGAGGAATTCCACCGTAGGTAGAAATGACTAAGTCTTTGTAAAAAGTCTTGCTTCGTCATTGCCTGGGGCCACCTTGAGAAGAACAAGACCTCAGCTCAAAGCAGACCTAAAGGAATGAACAATGAGAAGCTGTCAGCTAATCACACTCCTTACAACTGGGCGATGAGTTCTTTCTTTTTTAAAGCAATGAGTTCTTTCTTAAAGACAGTTTGAGCAGTGCATGGATCCACACAGTGCAGGGGGTGAACTGTGGCTATATAGTAGCTATTAATAAAAATGATATGTAAATAAATTGCAATTAGAAGTTTTTTTAAGGAAAAAAAAAAGTGCCTTCTTAACTTTCAAGCTGAGTTATGAAAAAAATGGGAACTCCCCTTGGGGAAGGCATTTTGAGAGCCAATTCCTTCCTCCCTACGTAGGCTGAAACAATATTTTATCACAGTTTTCTTCCTTGAAATCACCTATTCACAATGTCACAAAAAACCACATAACATCGAAACCTGAGCAAGTAAAAATCGTCTTGAAAAAGTAGTTCCCTTTGGAGTTCTTGGGAGCAAATAGGATTAAGGGGCAGATTGTTATTCTCATTACTCTTCCCATTAATGTTTGTCCCAAATGGAGAAATAGATGAGTGGAGAAACTCTCTCACTTAGTACAATAGCTTTTCTTTCCTTATAAATTTGAGTCTTGGAGATTTTGATTGACATTTCACAAAGAAAAATACAGTTTCTAACTGGTTCCACCTTCATTCTCTGACCTGGAATCCTCCCAACTAAAATGATTTTAGCCTCAAAACATGAAAATTGGGATAGTCATAAAGGGAGGAAGTGAGGTGTTGGTAGAATTGAGAGAAGTGATATATTAATCTGCTTAATATGCCGTCTTTAAAAGTAGAAATTTAAGTGTTCAATAATGCATTTACAAATTATTTTCCTATCTACACAAGCTAAAATGTTCTCATATAGAACAGAGATTTAAAAAGGATCTGATTGATACCTGGAGATCAATAGATTTTCCCTAAGCTTTGGGTCCTGGGCATTTGAGTTTTTCTTACCTTCTAAAACTTCTCTTCTTTGATGCCCAGGGTAACAAATGATGCCCGAGAAAATGAAATGGATGAAAACCTGGAGCAGGTGAGCGGCATCATTGGAAACCTCCGTCATATGGCCCTGGATATGGGCAATGAGATTGATACACAGAACCGCCAGATCGACAGGATCATGGAGAAGGTGAGCACGGGGCAGTCAGCAGGTTTCTGTTGCTTATCATCTTCTCTGAAATAACCACCAAGGAAGCATGAATGGCTTAACAAGACCCTAAAACCGTGACTTTGGATTCAGGCCCTGGTAGATAGACATCTTCTCCTTAATTTTCCAAGACAGAAATACAGCAAAAGATAAGTAAATAATAAGGTAGAATTTAATCTAGCAGATATTCCTCAGGGCCACCTTTACTACAGGCATTGTGCTAGGCATCAAAGGACATATTAAGATGAGAAAGACACCATCTCCACTGCCAAGAAACTCACAGCCTATGGGAGGCAGTGAGCATCCAGAGGAAAATAATTTGTCAAGAAAGTTGCACATCAAATGCTAAGTCAGGTTAGATGGGGAAAGATTTCAAGGGTCAGGGGATGGGAAAATCTCACCCAAAAAGATGAATTTGAATCGAGTCTTGAAGGTTGGTTAGGAGCTTGTCAGAGATGAGGTAGGAATAGAATCAGGAAATGGAGGGAAGAACAGTTATTTTAGGTTTGCCAGAAGATGAATATGAGCTTTGATTCTCTAAGTGCGGAAGCTCAAATGATAGTTTAAAAAGGCCCAGATTCCATTTCCAGTTCAAAAGTGCACACGTCCAGATCTCGAAGTAGGCAACATAATCTAATGAAATTGAGTTCATATAAGGACACCAGATGTCACACTAAGACTGAACCACCTAGTGTCAGAAAAAGTAGAGACAGTCAAATGGAAAAAGATAGGGTTGGGGGCTTCAGATTAGGAAGGAACAGAAAGAAGAGCTGGAAAGCTTTTATAAAAAGATTTGTGGCACCCACACCTGATATTCTACACTATGCAAATCTGATACAGTCTGTGTCTTTGTGTTCCATCCCCTCCCTAATCAGTAGACTCCTAAATATTATTTATAATCTCAAGATATCCAAATGCCAACAGGGAGAAATAGGCAAATTATGAGTTTAATGGTAATTGTGCATCTATAATCAATTCTACTTAGCTAATCTTGTATGATGTGAGTTTATTCCTTGGAAGATATTAAAGTTTTGAGCCTGAAACCCTGAGTTTCTTTTCAACAACTCATTCCACTTTGGTTGAGGGTAGAAGGGCAGTTTTTGTGCTCTCTTGAATCGTAAGACTAAATACTCTGTTTCTTGGGATCTGAGCATCCACCACTGACTTAAGAAAGGAATGAGTAGACTTAAAGGGAGTGCTTTGCCCTATTGTGTTCTATGCACTTTATAAAGATATTTGACTGCATAATATTTTGCCTAATCAATATTGAGCTACACAAATGTCAGTGTAGTTGACAAAATACCTGTGCTTTGCTTACTTCACAAGTCATGCTTATTGTTGGTAAGAGCCTTTGATGTGCTAAAGCTTTTAAGCTGTGTAAATCAATAGATTTTTAGAACAATATTGAGAGTTTTAAAAAGCCCTGGAGCCAACAGAAATGGATCTAACCCATTATGGCCCAGAAAAATGAACTAAGAAATAATTGCTGAACCACCTTCGAATAGGAAAATGATTTGGGGGAAAAAAAAAGAAAAGTAGCCATTTTTCTATCAAAGGACCCAATTGACTCAGAGATGTAGGGAGATAATGTATCTCTAACTCAATTAGAGTCCTAGAGAGAGAACTTCTACTAAGAAAGAGGGGTCAAGTCTTTATTGACAGAGCTGGGCTTTAAGCAAGCAGTTTTCCTGGAAAGGCAGGTGGCATCTTAATCTACCACTTCACATCTCTAGGTCTATTCTTTAGGGGAAAGTTTTCATTCTGGGCCCAGTTTACTGCAAGAACCAAGACTTGTGCAGCTATAGGGTTTCATCAAAAGTCAGGCAAGTGGATAGGAAATAGCCATTATAGTTTATCTCATCCTTGGATGCCGAATCCCTTAAGAAGTGAGGCAGGGGTCTAGTTCCCTTCTAATAACTAGCTTTTTTTTTTTTCCCTCAAAACAACAATGTGGATATGATTGAGATAAAACCCATTTCAATTCAGCATTGCCCCAAATGATACATGTTACATGATTATTAGTAGACGTCTACCTTCTTTTGCAAGTTCTTACTTCTGATTATAGAAAATGGTGTGCAAAGATCTGCATATCCAGGATTAAAATCATACTGTAGGACTAAAGAGAATCTTCTATTTCTCCCATATTCTCTCATGACCTAAACAACAGCCCTCACCCAACCCCACCAATCATGATCCTTTTTCATCACTTCAATTAGTAGTGAAGTTTTGGGAATCCAAAATAATGCAGTCTTCAGTACATTCCTATGGACTGTCAAGAAATTACTTTGTCCATTTAAAAACCCTGTTTTCTGATTTAGGGTATTTATAAATAGGCAGTCTTCTAAGGCTGGAATTGTATGATTCTTTTAGAAATCTATTAAAATGGGGCAAGTTTCTGTCAGGTCTTTATGGGAACTGTTGCTAAGGAAACAATAATGTTCAAACTTGGATTTAAAATTGTCAGTGCAAGATGCAATGCACACATCGCATCTTTACTGTTAAATACAGTAAAGTTGAAGATTGAGGATTGCTCACAGTCTCCCATCAGTGTGGAAGCATGGCATTTGAAAACTAAGATCTTGAGTTCCAGCAAGGCTTTCCTGCTCACCAGCTTCATGACCTGGTTCCTCATCTGATACTGGAGTGGGTTGCTACTTCCTTCTCCAGGGGAAAGATAATAAGAGAACAGTTCAAATCTGGGATCAGAACAGCCTGTCATGTAAGATAGAGATATCCTCTTCCAGAAGTCAGAGCTGTGCCCTAAAAGCTACTTGCCATGGTCTGGAGTAAAGATTTCCAGAGTGTTCAGAAGTGTGGGCTAAACAGCCCCTTCTACCTCTTCCGCTGGTTTTTTGGATCAGGTTTTCTTACAAAGGCAAATCATGTAGTGTATCTTGAGTGTATTAGCAAGTTTAGGATTCTCTAAATAGAAATGTGAAAACAGAGATGGGATATATTGCATAAATATGTCCTACAAGATATAAATAGAGTAAACACAGATCCATTCTCCAAATACCAGGAAGACAAGTGAAAGAAGATTATCTCAGGATTTTTTTCCTAAAAGCACATATGTTATATAATATAATAAAGATTTGGCTCCTGTGGTGTCAGATATTGTATGGGCTGGAATTTTGATATGCTTCGGAAAGAACTGAGGTGGACATCACAGATGCTCATTGACGATACGTCTGTTCTAGCTCCTCCCAGATTCTTTGAGTGTATCCAAAGAGTATCCTCATGCTCTACTTCAAAACATTCTCTTGTACCATCGCATGAAGCCTCACCAGTGCCTTCGTAATGCAAGAAATCCTAGAATGTTTGCCTTCAGAAATGCTATCTGTTTTTAAATGTATGTTTTTTCCTTATTTGGTGCCCAGTCGTGTCCGACTCTTTGCAACCCTGTGGACTGTAGCCCACCAGGCTCCTCTGTCCATGGGATTCTCCAGGCAAGAATACTGGAGTGGGTTGCCATTTCCTTTTCCAGGGGATCTTCCCAACCCAGGGATCGAACCCAGGTCTCCCGCATTACAGGCAGATGCTTTAACCTCTGAGCCACCAGGGAAGCCTTTTCCTTATTTGAGCAGTTCTCAAAGTTAAGTCTGGAAAAATAATCAGCATAATCCAATCTTAAGAAACATTTCACATTGATCTGACCTTTTAGTTTTCCTTTGGATCAAAGTGTTACTATTTATGATAGGATTTGTAGCTAACGAGGGAATACTAAAGTATTCAGGAAAACTGGAGAGAAATACCCATTTTCCAAATTACAAACCTAAAGGTCAAAACTACGAGTCTATAGATCAAAACGATCAAGGAAAATTAGTGTTCTACCTTAACTGTTTTGAAGTCAACTCTTAACTATCCAAACAGATGGTAAGGAACCATTGCCAGATAATTCAAAGTTATGAACAGTCTAGAAATATTTTTCTTTCACTTGGCAAATTTCTATTTGAATAGTGATAACTCTAGTGTCCTGGGAATTCACAACTAAACTGGATAAAGAAGACACAACTTGGTGGAGATTACAAAGCACCAGGCACAGTTGTTGATGTGAAAGCAGTAATCACCGAATAAGTACTGTTGCTATAAACTAGTCCAGTTTCCCTGCCCTGCCTCTCAGTTTCCTGGCCCCTTCCCAGGTTGGAGAGAGACAGACCACATTATCAACCAAAATAGAACAGAAACAACAGCCACAAAGGAACGTTTGTCTTCTCTTCTGCTTGCTGACTCGTATGTTCCTCAGTGATGTTAGGAATTGTTCATTTTCCAGAGTTTAACAGTATATCCAGGTAGTAGTCCTGGGTTTCATGATGCATGTAGAGCAAAAGAGAACTCAAGCAGTGAGGCAGTCAGTCAAAATACAAAATGATAGTAAGTGTGTCTCTGTTAAAACAAGCCAGTTATCAAGTTGACAGGAGTAAGTCTTCAGAAATGGGACTAAAAAATATTAAATATTGCAAAAGCAAACCACGTTTTCACCCAACAGCACTAGTTGTAAGATAAGATATATTGAGCACTTCATTTTTGCAAAACATTATTCTAAGACCATTATGTGTAGCAACTCATTTCATCCTCATAGCAAACCTAAGTAGTAAGATGACTAACAGTGATTATAGTGTGGACTCTGACTCCGGACCTTCTGACTCTGGTTTCCCCATTTATTAGTGCTATGATGTTAGACAAATTGCCTAAATCCTCTCTGCTTAGTTTCCTCAGTTGGAAATAGGAGCTAACAACAGTATATCCCTCAGTGTTGATATCAATCTTGATGCTGTCCCAGTTGAGTGAGCGGAACCTAGTAGTGGTACTGTGCTCACCAGCAGTGTTCTTTACTGCCCCCAGCTTACCGTGCAGAAAGCTGAGGCGCCAAAATGTTAAGAAATCTGCCCAAACTGACACTGCTAGTAACTGTACAAATAGCAGGAATTCAACTCAATTTAACAGATGTGAATGTCTGCCGTAGAAGTCGTTGGGTGTCGTTCCAGAAGAGAAAGATAAATGATATGTCTCTGTCCTCCAAAGAACACTCTGTGGTAGGGAAAACAATCATGAGAACTAAGTCATGAGATCAAACTTCTGTGATCATGCTCAAGTCCAGCCAATGGTTCTGGGAACACAAAAGAGGGGATGGTTCATTCTGATGAAAAGGAAAGTTTCAAAATGCCTTCACCCAATAGGAGGCATTTGAACTGGACCCTGAAGGGGTCCAATAGAATTTTAATGGGTAAACTGAATTCTGTTTTCCTTTCCCCTTTTTCTAGGCTGATTCCAACAAAACCAGAATTGATGAGGCCAACCAACGTGCAACAAAGATGCTGGGGAGTGGTTAAATGGCCCGTCTGTGTCTTCTTCCAAATGCTGTTGGGCAAGATAGCACCTTCATGCTTTTCTCATGGTATTACCTAGTAGGTCTGCACACATGCACACATCAACCTGCCCCCATTGTGAATGTTGTCTTGTGTCGTCCATCAGCCCAACGATACTACGTGTCTTCTGTTTTTTCTGGGTCTCTTTCTTTCCAAAGGCTATATATAGTGGTCATTTGGTGGCTCTAACTTTTTATGTAAGATGTCTTGGGTTTCATTTTACCTTTTCTCTTTTCAGTGGTGTTTGCTGAATGATAACAAATTAGGAATGCTCAATGTGCTGTTGATTCTTTCAATACACAGTATTGTTCTTGTAAAACTGCGACATTCCACAGAGCTACTGCCACGGTCCTTTCTTTGGGTGTCAGGCTCTGAAACTCAAAATTTGCTGTCTTTGGTTCCTCATGGCTGTCATCTGTCTTTATGATTTCATGATTAGACAACGTGGAATTACACACAGGCATTGCACTCAAAGTGATGTGATTTATGCATTTATGCATGAGAACTAAATAGATTTTTAGATTCCTACTTAAACAAAATCTTTCCATGACAGTAGCATACTGATGAGAAAACACACATACAACAACAGCAGCAACAGCAAAACAACAACAAAGCATGCTCAGTATTGAGACACTGTCGAGATTAAGTTATACCAGCAAAACTGCGGTACTGTCACTTCTTTCTGTCAATATTTAAACTTATCAATCATAATCATCCTTTTTTAAAAAGAATAATTTTAAAAAAAGATGGGTTTGACATACTGACCATTCAATCATTTCCAGCAAAATATACGTTTGACTGAAATTATGTCCAATGGATGTAATATAGAGTTTGTTTGCTGCTTTTGAAGACTGTGTTTTGGAGAAAGCGACCTTGCTGTGAAACAGTGTGGAGATGTAAATTTTATAAGGCTGACTCTTATTAATCACTATTTCCCCTGTGGTTTGTTATCAGTACAATTCTCTGTTGCTTAATCTAGAGCTATGCACACCAAATTGCTGAGATATTTAGTAGCTGATAAAGAAACCTTTAAAAAAAATAATGTAAATGAATGAAATATAGATAAACTATGAGATAAATATCATTACGGCATGTAATATTAAATTCCTCCTGTCTCCTCTGTCAGTTTGTGATGTGATTGACATTTTGTAGCTAATTTAAAATTATTAAAAATTATAGACCCCAGATGTCTGCTTTAATTTCTTCATGGACCCTGTCTGAGTTTGTACTCACATGAGAAGAATAAATCTGGCTACAGTCCCATCACTCCTAAGAAGTCAGTTCTGTGTGCTAAGGACACCATATGGGAAAAGCAGAGGTGTCCCTTCTACATATGATCCATTGGCAATTGAAACGTGGCATGATTTTTATAATCTGTTTCACAAATTCTTATGTAGAGATCAGTGTTGGCCATGGGGGGAATGCAATTCAACCAGAAGGCACAGAACAACAAAAAAAAATCCATAGGAAAAATCGGTAGTACTCAGACGTGGCTGTACATGGGTTGAGGTAGATTAGGTGTCAATCAACTCTCATCTTCCTTCTCTCCAGTATCACCCCACCAAACTGAGCCCACCAGGACCAGCACCACTGCTGCCTCCACTTTATTTAACAGCTTTATTGACATATCATAACATTCACCCATTTAAAACGTATAATCCAGTGTGAAAGTGGAAGTGCTAGTTGCTCAGGCGTGTCCCACTCTTTGCCACCCCATGGACTGTAGCCTGCCAGGCTCCTCCATCCATGGGATTCTCCAGACAAGAATACTGGGGTAGTTTGCCATTTCCTTCTCCAGGGGATCTCCCCAATCCAGGGATCAAACTTGGGTTTCCCACATTGCAGACAGATTCTTTACCATCTGATCCATCAGGGAAGCCAATATATTCAATATTTGTGTAATCCAATAGTTTTTAGTATATTCACAGTTATGTGCAATCTAATTTTAGAATATTTTTATCATCCCCCAAAGAAACTCCATACCTATCAGTAGTCATTCCCATTTTGCTTCCCTCAGCCATAGGCAACCACTGATTTAAGTTTTGTCTATAGATTTGCCTATTCTGAACATTTCCTATAAATGGAATGGTACAATATGTGGTCCTTTGTGACTAGCTTCTTTTATTCAGCATCATGTTTTCAAGATTTCATCCATAGTGTAGCATGTATCAGAGTTTTCCTTTTTATGGCCAAATAACGTCTATTGTATGGAAAACATTTTGTTTATCCTCTCACCCATTGCTGGACATTTGCAGTGTTTTTACCTTTGGACTCATCAGTTATGAGGCTCTGAACATTCACGCACAGGTTTTTGTGCAGACGTGTGTTTTCAATTCTTTTGATGTCACCACTTTCACCCCCATTACTGTCTCTGCCACCGTAACCTCCATCATAACCTGTACCCTTGCAGCTCCTCCACCACCACTGCTTTGACTACCACCACCTTGACCTTGCCACTACCTCTACCGCCTCTGAAACACCCTAACTAGCACCTCCTTTATCACTGCTCCCTCCCCAGTCATCAGCACCGCCCCCGTCACCACTGCTGCCGCTGCCCTTGCCTCCCCCTCCACCACGTCACCAGTGCCATCATTATCTCCTCACTCCTACCACCTCTGCTGCTTCCCTCTCCTACCCCGCAGAGGCAATGCAGGTGAATTCGTCCTGATCACCTTGGCTCACTGCCAGGTCATTCCACCAGTAATTCCAGAGGTTTGGTGAGCGCTGTTAAGAAGTGAAACCAGTGATGACAAACTCATCATGCTCAGCAAATGTTTGCAGTTCTTTAGCTTCTCCCCAAGTTTTAGAACAAGTTCTAGAGATACCCAGATGCTCAGGGAAGTTATTCTAAGGACCAACTCTAGCAACACATTTATGCCTTAAAATTAGGTAGTAGAGAGGATGCTTAAAGATGGGGAAAATAAACATACCATGTATGTCAAAGCAACTAAGGGGTTGATCTATGGGCTGTGTTACAAAATTCTTTTCCCAATTCCATCTGTTCTTAGTGAAGTGAGTGTGTTTCCACATTGTTTGAATAATTAAAACCCCATACTGAATATATGAAAAGTAGGACATGGGCATCCTGCTTTAAGGTCCAACACATAATTCATTCTGAAGCATATTTCCTTGGATAATTGAGCTTGTCTAGCCTCAGCTCTAATGCAGTCAGCTCCTTTTGGCTAAAGGAAGACATATTCTCCAGGGATGAATCAGACCTGGGTAATGTACCAACTCAGGAAGTACACTAGAAATACAATTATTGGGGCAAGGCAGAATACTGCAAGGCCTAAATCTTCTACAAAAACACTAGAAGGTGGTCCTGGGTCCTAGTGACAGAGCCCTTTCCTCTTGTCTGCCTCTCGTTTCTCCTGGTTCTCCTCCTTCCACACCCTCTCCTGGCCTCTGCTCTGACCACCTCACCGCAAGCTTTGTGGCACTCATTTGTCAGCCCATTGACAACTGCACTAGAAACTGAGAAAAAGGGAAGAAAATTCATACTTCTTTCTGATCAGCTAATACAAGCCAGGTGCTGTGCAAAGTGCCTCATTTATGATGACTCATTAAATTCTTAAAAATTCTGTAACCTTGACACTATTAGCCCCATTTTGCAGAATAAATTAATAGATTACCTGAACCAGATTTATCTCATTAAAGCTAGTAAGTGATGTAGGCATGATTCGAGTCGGATGTGTGCCTCCAAAGCTGTAGACAGACCTAGAAGATAACTCTTCCCAAGTGGCTCAGTGGTAAAGAATCCACCTACCAATGCAAGAGTCATTGGACACTTGGGTTCTATCGATGGCTCGTGAAGATCCCCTGCAGGAGGGCATGGCAACACACTCCAATATTCTTGCCTGGAGAATCCCGTGGACAGAGGAGCCTGGCAGGCTACAGTCCATAGGGTCGCACAGAGTTGGACACAACTGAAGCGATTGAGTACACATGCACACACATTCAAGCTGGAGGGTTTATCTGCTCAGATAAGTCAACCACTAAATATGAAGTATATCTGACGGTAAGTGTGCCAGAGAAATGTAAAACACTGAAGGAGATAAAGAGTGTAGGAGGTGGGAGAGAAGATGCTATTTTTAAAAAGAATGATAACTATACTCAACTGCAGGTAAGCTGGATGAACTGGCAGCTGTCTGCTGAGGCTCCTTCCCTTTTCTCTCTGTGATCTCTCATTCTCCAAATCAATCAGGATTTGCTTTCATGGCAAAATCAGATAAGTCCAAGAAACAGAGTTCAGTTCAGTCACTCAATCGTGTCCGATCCTTTGCAGCCCCATGGATTGCACCACGCCTGGCCTCCCTATCCATCACCAACGCTCAGAGATTACTCAGATTCATGTCCATTGAGTCAGTGATGCCATCCAACCATCTCATCCTCTGTCATCCCCTTATCCTGCCTTCAGGGTCTTTTTCCAATGAGTCAGTTCTTCACACAGGTGGCCAAAGTATTGGAGCTTCAGCATCAGTCCTTCCAATGAATATTCAGGACTGATTTCCTTTCAGTTCAGTTCAGTCACTCAGTCGTATCTGAGTCTTTGTGACCCCATGAATCCCAGCATGCCAGGCCTCCCTATCCATCACCAACTCCCGGAGTTCACTGAGAATCATGTCCATCGAGTCAGTAATGTCATCCAGCCATCTCATCCTGTCGTCCCCTTCTCCTCCTGCCCCCAATCCTTCCCAGCATCAGAGTCTTTTCCAATGAGTCAACTCTTCACATGAGGTGGCCAAAGTACTGGAGTTTCAGCTTCAGCATCATTCCCTCCAAAGAAATCCCAGGGCTGATCTCCTTCAGAATGGACTGGTTGGGTCTGCTTGCAGTCCAAGGGACTCTCAAGAGTCTTCACCAACATCACAGTTCAAAAGCATCAATTCTTCGGCACTCAGCTTTCTTCACAGTCCAACTCTCACATCCATACATGACCACAGGAAAAACCATAGCCTTGACTAGACGGACCTTTGTTGGCAAAGTAATGTCTCTGCTTTTCAATATGCTATCTAGGTCGGTCATAACTTTCCTTTCAAGGAGTAAGCATCTTTTCATTTCATGGCCACAGGCACCATCTGTAGTGATTTGGGAGCCCAGAAAAATAAAGTCTGACACTGTTTCCACTGTTTCTCCATCTATTTCCCATGAAGTGATGGGACCAGATGCCATGATCTTCGTTTTCTGAATGTTGAGCTTTAAGCCAACTTTTTCACTCTCCATTTTCACTTTCATCAAGAGGCTTTTCAGTTCCTCTTCACTTTCTGCCATAAGAGTGGTGTCATCTGGATATCTGAGGTTATTGATATTTCTCCAGGCAATCTTGATTCCAGCTTGTGCTTCTTCCAGCCCAGCGTTTCTCATGATGTACTCTGCATAGAAGTTAAATAAGCAGGGTGACAATATATAGCCTTAACGTACTCCTTTCCCAAATTGGAACCAGTCTGTTGCTCCATGTCCAGTTCTAACTGTTGCTTCCTGACATGCATAGAGATTTCTCAGGAGACAGATCAGGTGGCCTGGTATTCCCATCTCTTGAAGAATTTTCCACAGTTTGTTGTGATCCACACAGTCAAAGGCTTTGGCATAGTCAATAAAGCAGAAGTAGATGTTTTTCTGGAATCTTCCTGCTTTTTGATGACCCAACGGATGTTGGCAATTTGATCTCTGGTTCCTCTGCCTTTTCTAAAACCAGCTTGAACATCTGGAAGTTCACGGTTCACGTGCTGTTGAAGCCTGGCTTGGAGAATTTTGAGCATTACTTTGCTGGTGTGTGAGATGAGTGCAATTGTGTGATAGTTTGAACACTCTTTGGCATTGCCTTTCTTTGGGACTGGAATGAAAACTGACCTTTTCCAGTCATGTGGCCACTGCTGAATTTTCCAAATTTGCTGGCATATTGAGTGCAGCACTTACACAGCATCATCTTTTGGGATTGAAATAGCTCAACTGGAATTTCTTCACCTCCACTAGCCTTGTTCCTCATGATGCTTCCTAAGGCCCACTTGACTTTCATTCTAGAATGTCTGGCTCCAGGTGAGCGATCACACCATCATGATTATCTGGGTTGTGAAGATCTTTTTTGTATAGTTCTGTGTATTCTTGCCCCCTCTTATTAATAGCTTCTGCTTCTGTTAGGTCCATACCATTTCTGTTCTTTATTGTGGCCATCTTTACATGAAGTGTTCCCTTGGTTTCCCTAATTTTCTTGAAGAGCTCTCTAGTCGTTCCCATTCTATTGTTTTCCTCTAAGAAAAAAGGCGGAAGCAGGCAAAATCTCTTGAGATCTAGGCTTATTGCTTCTACTACTTTCTATTAGCCAAAACAAGAGACAAGACCAATTCAGATTCAAGAGATAGGAAAATACATTTCTTATTAGGAAAAGGTTAAAATCACACTGCAAAGGGTGTGGATACAGAGAGAAGTGAACACAGCTGTCTTGGCCATCTATCTATGACGTGTATGGAATTTTCCTTTCCTCCTCTGCATCCTTATTCTCACAGAGAAACAAAAGTTCAGGGCAGAGCCTCTGTGTAACTTAGAGTAAGTACATGCAGGTATTCCTCCCCTTTAGTGGTGGTAGTAGTGGTGTTAGTTGCTCAGTCGTGTCCAACTCTTTGTGACCCCATGGACTGTGGCCTGTCAGCGTTCTCTGCCCATGGGATTCTCCAGGCAAGAGTACTGAAGTGGGTTGCCATTCCTTTCTTCAGAGTATCTTCCTAACCCAGGGATCAAACCCAGGTCTCCTGCTTGCAGGTAGATTCTTTGCTTTCTGAGCCACAGGGAAGTTCCATTCTTCCCCTTTAGTCATATTAAAAAATAATAATAATAATAACGGAGGACGCAGCACGCAGCTGCCCAAGGGAGGAATTGAGAACCCAGGGCAGAGTGACTGTAGTTCCAGGCACTGCTGACAGGATGTGGCAGCCAGTCGATAAGACTGACCTTAATCCCGAAATAATGAAACTAATCCCTCCTATTCAAAGCAATAGGGTTTCAGCACCGTCATTAACCCCTACACACCAGAACTGGAAAGAAAACACTTTAAAATGTTCAAAATAGAACTGGATCCTTGACCAGCACCTGGCAAATACCCTTATTCTAGAAGCTTCTGTGGTTTTTCCCTGTCATCTTTTATTTGTTGCTATTTTGTGAGAATTTACACTGAAATTTCTCAAGAGAATGGTGCTTTCTTTAATTTTCCTTTCCTCCCAGTCTTTTCTGTACAAAAATATACTCTTCTCTTTACTAAGAGGATAAAAAAGACTGATTACTCAGGGATGAAAAAGAAATTATGTGTGTCAGAGACAGCTTAAGTACACACAAGGGTGTCTAGGGGAGTGGGGGTGTGGGAGGTGACTGCTGTCTTCCAAGGCACTGTCTTACTTCTTTAAGGGAACTGTGACAACCACCAGTTTAGCAAAGATGAGGCAAGGCTAAGGGTGTGTGTTTTTAAACTTTCAGAGGCCGGGGGAAGAAAAAGCCCAAGAGACCTAAACCCATATCTTCATTTGCTATTAAAGGCAAAACCCCCACCTAAACCAATGAGATTCTCCAGGAGGCTAAAGCTTTTATCTGTCTCCACTGAAAAGCCACTTTATCTTCCATACCTATCAATTTGACCATGGCAATGGCCCACTGGAATTCCTAGCCTCCAGAATTTCATTTCTGCACCTTATATATGGAGAACCTGCTCAGCTCTGGGAACAAAAAACAATCAAGATATCCCTACCAACTATCTCAATATAATTATTATTCCAGAGCAGTTATTCAAACCAAGAAGAAACACTAAGTACCTTGGAAATGCTTTCCTGCAAACTCTAAGGGCTGAATTGGGGGCATTCCAGGCTGATTCCTCAGAAAACAAAGCTGAGATTGATGCATAAGTCTAAGTAGTTTATCTGGGAGTGTGATTTTAGAGAGCAGGAAAAAAGGATAGGAGAGTGAATAGCAAAGGAAGGGAAGCAAATGCCAGAATGCATACCAATTAGCCAAGTACAGGCACCTGGATGTTTGATTTCCATGGGGAAGCTGAGAAGCCCTATGAAATGCACACCAGGGCCATCTTCTTAGGGCAAGCAGGAGAGATTTGCCCATCAGCTTTTATCTCCCTTTGGTCAAGGGTAGCCACAGGGCAGAGCATCAATTCCCTTATACTTCTTAGTGATGCTCTTGAATGTCAAGAGGTTCTTTTTAAGGATGTCCCACACTAGAGGATCAAAGAATTCCAGGCAGAAGTGAGAGGTCGGGCTGAGGTGGGTACTGTCTGCCCTTGTGTGAAACTGGTTGAAACCTGCATGACATTGGTCACCACTTCTGTGGCTGTGGTGAGAGATTGGAAGGTATGTTTAAGAAGCATCTGATGTGCTTTGCATACAGTTTTGTGGGTTGCATACTGCTCAGTCTTAGGAGTCATCACTCACATCATAGCTGCTGCTGCTGCTAAGTCGCTTCAGTCGTGTCCGACTCTGTGCAACCCCAGAGACGGCACCCCACCAGGCTCCCCCGTCCCTGGGATTCTCCAGGCAAGAACACTGGAGTGGATTGCCATTTCCTTCTCCAATACATGAAAGTGAAAAGTGAAAGTGAAGTCACTCAGCCGTGTCCAACTCTTAGTGAGCCCATGGACTGCAGCCTACCAGGCTCCATCCATGGGATTTTCCAGGCAAAAGTACTGGAGTGGGGTGCCATCACCTTCTCCGCACATCATAGCAGCAGCTCCCTATTTCCCTGCTTTATAATTAGGGTCTCAAGTGAGATTTTGTTTGAAAAAGCTTCCACTGCTTAAAAAAAAAATGCAAAACAACATAAGATGAAGTATTAAAAGCTTTTGTTTTACTATAACTTGGAGGACCAACAGATATAGTTTGGAAGACCAAAGTGAAGAATAGATTGAGGGGTTGGGAATCAAGTTCTAAATATTGGTGGTAGATCAAAGATTTTGGATGGCAGCAGAAAAGTGATAAGGAAGGCTTGGTTTTGAGTCCTGAAAACCCAGAGACAAAGGGTCAGAAAGCTTACCATGAGGTGGGAGATAAGGAAAAGTGACAACAAAGAACATAGCATTGAATGATTCTGGCAAAATGACAGCAGAGAAGAAATTGAGGAGGTGGGGGCAGAGAATGGTGTAACTAGTCAAAAGGGAATAAGAAAGAAATATGAAAGAGAACTTTTAGGCGATACTATTACCTGAAGGATTGGAGAACAGGGGCTGATTATAGACTCAGGTCCCTGTTGCCACTTCTCTTTCATCTTCTGAAAATAACCTGACCCGCAGTCCCTGGTCCTTCTCTACCTTTATGCTCACAGCCATCAAGGTGACCTTGAATATAAGCTTCTACACTGCAAAGCTGCTTTCATCCTCAGTCTCACCTAATATTGCCACAAAGTTCAGGGAAAAATTCATCTCTGACCCAAAACTTTACACTTCATTGTTTTGTGTTCTTACATATCTGCTCATGCCCTTCAAACTCATCTAAACTTTTAGCTGCTCCTCCTTTGTTCTTTCTCAGTCAGTCCAACTTCCTAATGTCACCAAGATGCTTGGTACACAATGCTCTCCACTCTTGTGTTAATATCTATAATTTCCTGCCCTTCAACCCTGAATAATAAACCCCAGACTCTGAATAATACAGTCCTCTGCCTGGTCTCTCTTGTATGAAGTCCTTGGGAACACAGGGTAAAATCACACAAGTTCCTGGACGGGTGCCAGTGAAAACAAATGGTTCCGCTAGAACTCTCATGCGCATAGGTGGCAGTGTCAATTGGTACAACCACTCTAGAGAACAGTTTGGTGGTATATTTGGTCCTCCATATCCAGGATTCTGCATTTGCAGATTCAACCAAACACAAATCTCTCAGTAAGGGGCTTGAGCAACCATAGATTTTGGTATCCAATAGTCCTGAAACAAATCCCCTGGGAATAAAGAGGAACAACCATATTTACAACAGCTAAACATAAGCAAACACTACAATTTAGCCATTCCATCTACAAAAGCTAAACACAAGCAAACACAGGCAAACACTATGATTTAGTCATTCCATTCCTGGATATCTACCCATCAGATATGTACTGTACCTTCATTGATCAAAAACATGTACCAAGATATTCATAACCAAAGTATTCATTACAGACCCAAAGTGGGCTTTACCCAAATGCCCATCAACTGTAGAATGAAGAAATCTTTTATGGTTGTTTACACATGGAATTCTTATAGCAATAGGAATGTACAAACTATTAATACAACTACATGCTAAAGCAATATGCGTGGACCTTACTAATTCAATGCAGGATGAAATAAGCCAAATATAAAGAACATTTTTACTTAAAAAATGTTATTGAAGTATATTAGATTTACAAAGTTGTGTTAGGTTCAGGTGTTATTTTCAAATGTACTGCAAAGTGATTCATTTATATGAATCACTATATATATTTATATATATTTGTTTATATACATATGTGTATTTTCTCAGATACTTCTCATTACAGGTTATCATAAGATAACCTATCTTGAATATAGCTCCTGTGCCATACTGTAGGTCACTGTTGTTTCTTTTATATATAGTAGAATACATGTGTTAATCCCATATTCCTAATTTATCCCTCTTCCCACTTTCCCTTTGGTAACCATATGTTTGTTTTCTATCTGAAGAACACTTTATTTGAGTTTATGTATATAAATTAAAAACAACAACAACAAAAAATCAATCCACAGAGTTAGAATTTGGAATAGTAATTACCCTTGGGGTGAAGGGTTAAGAACTTAACCAGGACACAGGGAAGTTTCTGGGGCATTAATAATGTCCTGTTTCTTGATATCAATGCTGGTTACATGCATGATTCAGTTTTCACAAATTCACTGAGCTCTATATGATATGTGTGCAATTTGGGGGATGTATTTTATATACCTCGACAAGAAGTCTCAAAACAGTTATAAAAACAACAAAATACAGTCTCCAAATGCATCTGGCTCTTCCTTCAGCTGTAAGGGTCTTTTAATATAAACGAACAAGTTCTGGCCTACCCTTTTCCTTTCCTTTCTACAAGCATGATTTTACTTTTTATTATAAGACAAAAACTGAAGTTTCCGAAGGAGCATAGCTATGAGCTCTGTGGAAGTTCTCCTTTTGTCTGTCTTTATATTCTTGTGTTAACTAACTGCTTTTCTTCTCTCACAATGTTGCTGCAAGAAAAGGAAAGATATACCCAGCTAAAGGCAGAGTTCCAAAGAATAGCAAGGAGAGATAAGAAAGCCTTCCTAAGTGAACAATGCCAAGAAATAGAGGAAAACAATAGAATGGGAAGGACTAGAGATTTCTTCAAGAAAATTAAAGATACCAAGGGATTATATGCAGAGTACATCATGAGAAATGCTGGGCTGGAAGAAGCACAAGCTGGAATCAAGATTGCCGGGAGAAATATCAATAACCTCAGATATGCAGATGATACCACCCTTATGGAAGAAAGTGAAGAGGAACTAAAAAGCCTCTTGATGAGAGTGAAAAAGTTGGCTTAAAGCTCAACATTCAGAAAACGAAGATCATGGCATCCGGTCCCATCACTTCATGGCAAATAGATGGGGAAACAGTGGAAACAGTGTCAAACTTTATTTTTCTGGGCTCCAAAATCACTGCAGATGATGACTGCAGCCATGAAATGAAAAGACACTTGCTCCTTGGAAGGAAAGTTATGACCAACCTAGATAGCATATTGAAAAGCAGAGACATTACTTTGCCAACAAAGGTCCATCTAGTCAAGGCTATTGGAGAAGGAAATGGCACCCCACTCCAGTACTCTTGCCTGGAAAATCCCATGGGCAGAGGAGCATGGTGGGCTGCAATCCGTGGGGTTGCAAAGAGTCGGACACGACTGAGTGACTTCACTTTCACTTTTCACTTTCATGCATTGGAGAAGGAAATGGCAACCCACTCCAGCGTTCTTGCCTGGAGAATCCCAGGGACAGGGGAGCCTGGTGGGCTGCTGTCTATGGGGTCGCACAGAGTCGGACATGACTGAAGTGACTTAGCAGCAGCAGTCAAGGCTATGGTTTTTCCAGTGGTCATGTATGGATGTGAGAGTTAGACTGTGAAGAAAGCTGAGTGCCAAAGAATTGATGCTTTTGAACTGTGGTGTTGGAGAAGACTCTTGAGAGTCCCTTGGACTGCAAGGAGATCCAACCAGTCCATTCTGAAGGAGATCAGCCCTGGGATTTCTTTGGAAGGACTGATGCTAAAGCTGAAACTCCAGTACTTTGGCCACCTCATGCGAAGAGTTGACTCATTGGAAAAGACTCTGATGCTGGGAGGGATTGGGGGCAGGAGGAGAAGGGGATGACAGAGAATGAGATGGCTGGATGGCATCACTGACTCAACGGATGTGAGTCTGAATGAACTCCGGGAGTTGGTGATGAAAAGGGAAGCCTGGCATGCCTCATGGGGTTGCAAAGAGTCGGACATGACTGAGTGACTGAACTGAACTGAAGGGACTATTTCATGCAAAGATGAGCACAATAAAGGACAGAAAAGGTAAGGACTTAACAGAAGCAGAAGATATTAAGAAAAGGTGGCAAGAATACACAGAAGAACTATACAAAAATGATCTTAATGACCTGGATAACCATGATGATGTGATCACTCAGCTAGGGTCAGACATCCTGGAATGAGAAGTCAAGTGGGCTTTAGGAAGCATCACTATGAACAAAGCTAGTGGAGGTGATGAAATTCCAGTTGAGCTATTTCAAATCCTAAAATATGATGCTATGAAGTGCTATGCTCAATATGCCAGCAAATTTGGAAAACTCAGTAGTGGCCACAGAACTAGAAAAGATCAGTTTTCATTCCAAAGAAGGGCAGTGCCAAAGAATCTTCACACTACTGTACAATTGCACTCATTTCACATGCCAGCAAGGTAATGCTCAAAATCCTCCAAGCCAGGCTTCAACAGTACAAGAACTGAAAACGTATATGTTCAAGCTGGATTTAGAAAAGGCAGAGGAACCAGAGATCAAATTGCCAATATCTGCTGGATCATCAAAAAAGCAAGAGAATTCCAGAAAAACATCTACTTCTGCTTTATTGACTACACCAAAGCCTTAGACTGTGTGGATCACAGCAAACTGTGGAAAATTCTTCAAGAGATGGGAATACCAGACCACCTGATCTGTCTCCTGAGAAATCTGTATGCAGGTCAATAAACAATAGTTAGAACCAGATATAGAACAATGGGCTGGTTCACAATTGGAAAAGGAATACATCAAGGCTGTATATTGTCACCCTACTTATTTAACTTATATGCAGAGTACATCATGTGAAATGTTGGGCTGGATGAAGCACAAGCTGGAATCAAGATTGCCGGGAGAAATATCAATAACCTCAGATATGCATATGACACCACCCTTATGGCAGAAAGTGAAGAGGAATTAAAGAGTCTCTTGATGAAGGTGAAAGGGGAGAGTGAAAAAGCTGGCATCAAAGTCAACATTCAAACAACTAAGATCTTATCATCCAGTCCCATCACTTCATGGCAAATAGATGGGAAAACGATGAGAACTGTAACAGACTTTATTTTGGGGGGCTCCAAAATCACTGCTGACAGTGACTTCAGCTATGAAATTAAAAGATGCTTTCTCCTTGGAAGAAAAGTTATGATGAACATAGACAGCGTATTAAAAAGAAGAGACATTACTTTGCTGAAAAAGATCTGTATAGTCTCAGCTATAGTCATGTATAGTTGTGAGAGTTAGACCATAAAGAAGACTGAGTGCCAAAGAATTGATGCTTTTGAACTATGGTGTTGGAGAAGACTCTTGACAGTCCCTTGGACTACAAGGAGATCAAACCAGTCAATCCTAAAGGAAATCAACCCAGAATATTCATTGGAAGGACTGATGCTGAGGCTGAAGTCCCGATACTTTGGCTACCTGATGAGAAGAGTTGACTCACTGGAAAAGACCCTGATACAGGGAAAGATTAAAGGCAGGAGGAGAAGGGACGACAGAGGACAAGACGGTTGGATGGCATCACCAACTCAATGGACATGAGTTTGAGCAAGCTCCAGGAGGTAGTGAACAACAGGGAAGCCTGATTGCTGCAGTCCATGGGGTCTCAAAAAGTCGGACACAACTGAGTGACTGAACTGAATGTTGCTGGAGGGGACCAACCATGCATCTCAACCCTTCAGCTTCTGCTCTCATCACTTAGTTCTGCATTCTTTAAATCTTTTGTAGTACGATTCCCAAAACAGGGACTCTATTTACCTTCTCCCTTATTTTCACAACAAGAAGCATCATAGGTTGCTGACTCATCTACATTTGAATTGGTTGTGCTTAGTCACATGCTCACTCTTGCTCCAGTTAGCCATTACTGGAGAGTTAGATCATGTGATACAAACATAGCCACCTAGTCAGCAGGAGCTTTAAGGAAAGAGGGTGCAGTGCAGTGAGTACCTATTTATATCTATAAATTCACCTTAAATCTTTAGTCTAAAAGATTTATTTTTTAATTTAGATTCTCCCAAAGCAGAGCCTGAGTCAAGGACTTGGGAGGTCATCCCAGGGAGCAGGAATGAGGGCTCTGGTAAGGAAGAAAAGCCGATTCAAGCATGCGTTGTCAACATCACTGCTCTGAGCAATGGAGTGCAGTTCCATGGGCACCTCTGAAAAATTTACAGAATGCCTCTCGGAATCCTCCATTCTAAAGAGGAGAGGCAGTAGCACACTTTTTTCTTTTCTTTTCTTCTTACTTTACTAAGATATAATTAGCATACAACATTTTGTAAGTTAAAAGTGTACAAGGTGATATTTGATATGTGTTCATATTGCAAACTGATTATCACAATAAAGTTAACTAACACATCCATCATCTCACGTAATTACAATTTTGTGTGTGTGTAAGAACATTTAAAATTTACTTTCTTAGCAACTTTCAAATATATAATGCAGTGTTATTAACTATAGTCTCCATGCTGAATATTATATCCCCAGAATATATTCATGTTATAACTGGCAAGTTTGACCCTTTGACCAAACCTCCTGATCACCCTCACCTGGAGCTCCTGACAGCCACTATTCTAGTCTCTGTTTCTGTGAATTCAGCTTTTTTCGGGTCCCACATGTAAATGATATCACATAGTATTTGTCTTCTTTTATCTGGCTTATTTCATTTAACATAATGCCCTCGAAGTTGAGTCATGTTGTCACAACTGGCAGGATTTTCTTCCTTTTCTAGCTGAATAATATTCCATTATGCATAAATACATTTTTAAATATAGTCATCTGCTGATGGATACTTAGGATTGTTTCCATGTCTTGAATTATGAATAATGCAAGCAGAAGCCTTTAATTCATTAATTCACATTCACACGGGTGTGACTGATTCCCCAACAGAGGTATAATTCCCCAATCCCTCTAAGATTGCTTGTACTGAGCAAGCTGTCACTGGTGCGCATGGCATTGGAGAAGTCCCGGACAAAAGGGAATACTCCAAGTACAAACTAGAGGCAAGATGATGCCTGCTCGAAAAGGCCATACAGGACTATTTACCCAGCCATGGCTGCAGTCAAAGCTGAGGCCGAGAGCCCATGGATGGCTCTTCTACTAAGAAATAGTTAACAACCGTTGTTGTCTCCATTTTCTTGTCTCTCTGCAATATATCTCTGACCCTTCCTGAACTTTAATTCAACTCTTGGGCAGGAATACCATGAAATTCAGCATAGTTTATGGATACAAAAGCAAGAAAAAACTTCCCAGCCTCTCTGGAATATTTGATACTTTTGATCTCTGACTTCAAAACTCAATCTTCATGTTTTAAGAAACCACTCTCTTCTGAAACTTCTCAGTCTCCTTTTTCTTTTCTCAGCCTCTGAATGTTCTCTTCCTCTGCCCATCTTTTAGGAGTTGATGTTTCCCTAAGGTACTAAATTTGGTTCACTTCTCACTCTACATAAAGCCAACATTCCCTGTAAAAGCTTCAGCTACAGCCTCCAGGCAGATGTTTAAAACTAGATGTTTAAAACTGGGGCTTCTCTTCTGAAGCCCCAAATCACATATCTGCCTGCCTACTAAACACCTCCTCCCAGCTCACCCACAGACATTTCAAATTCATCATGACCCACAATGAAATGCTTACCACTCCCCCTTACAAAGTTTTCTTCTTGGGACTGAAGCCAGGTACCACTCACTCCCTCACAAAATCTGTTGCCAAGCCTTGTTTACACCACTTCCTAATATCTCCCTTCTCTTGCCCTCTTCTTATCTGTGGCTATATCTGGAAGATCACTGATTCAAGACTAGCCTCCCCCAGGGGATGGTTGCTTGGGTTCATACCACTCCCAGTGGAGAAGGCAATGGCACCCCACTCCAGTACTCTTGTCTGGAAAATCCCATGGACGGAGGAGCCTGGTAGGCTGTAGTCCATGGGGTCGCCAAGAGTCGGACACGACTGAGCGACTTCACTTTCACTTTTCACTTCCATGCATTGGAGAAGGAAATGGCAACACACTCCGGTGTTCTTACCTGGAGCATCCCAGGGACAGGGGAGCCTGGTGGGCTGTCATCTATGGGGTCACACAGAGTTGGACGCGACTGAAGCAACTTAGCAAAAAAATAAAATAAAATAAAATACCACTCCCAGAATGAACTTAAAAAACCACCAATCTGTTCATGTTATGTACCTTCAATCTTTCAATGGTTACCTTTAAGATAAAGAACAAGGTTTTCAACAGGACATATAAAGTTATTAATGATCCAGTGGCTGCCAAGAAATAGGACTCATTTATTATTATTGCTCCCTAGCTTACTAAGATGCTTAAGTTTTCTGAAAAAATGGGCTTCCCCTGCACCTACCTCAATCTCCCAACCCACTCTAGAAAACACCTGCTCATGCTTAGGACTTCATTCAGGCATGAGCTGAAGTCTTCCACTGCCCTGACTGCTCTGAGGGAGATTTAGGCACTGCCTACTCACTTTTCCAGAGCACCCTAATAAATCCTCATGTATGATATGCATCATGTTGCACTGCAAAATTTGCCTTTATATTTGTCTCTTTCTTGACACTATAAACTTATATAAGTTACTATTTTTGTGTAACAAGCAATCACACCAGCTCTGTGGTGTGCAACAATAAATATTAATGTCTCACATTCAGTTCAGCAGATCTGAGCTGGCTGGTTCTGCTGGTTTCTGCTGGGCTCCCTCATGCCTCTGTGGGTCGTTGGATTTCCCTCTGGGCTTACTTTGGCTGGGACAGTTTAGCTGGGATAGCACTGCTCCACCTGTATCTTATCCTCGAAGGTAGGGATTTGACTTCATTCATCATGGCACTTGATATTGAATTGTTGAGTTGAAGGACGTAGCAAGATATCTAGTTCATATTGAGTATGTTAAACAGAAAGCACTAAATTGAAGCCAGCAGCACCCCCTACTCTTATTCTCATAAGTATGACTCTTTTTCACTATTTCCATGATTATGATGTAAGACTTTATACCCCCTGCAACCTCTCAGCAGACCATTCACATACCGGTATTTTATTCACATACTGGTATTTTATCCACAGGGTAACAAGAACTTGTTTGCCTTCTCTGGAGCTATTGGAAGGAAAGCTCCTCTGGTGGTTGAAATTCTTTGATGCTCCCTCCAGTAGGTGAAGCCTAATTCTCTTCCCTTTTAGTGGACATTTAGTGACTCACTGCCAAGGAACAGAATAAGGCAGAAGCGCTAGTGTGTAACTTCTAAGACGAGGTAGTCAAAGTCCTGTGACTTCTTCCCTGTTTCCTCTGGGATCACCAGCTCTAGGATCAGAAGGCAGTTGCCAGGTCATGAGGGCACTCAAGCATCCCTATAGAGAGGGCTTCATGACAAGGAACTGAGGCCTCCAGCCCAGGGGCACAGGAATCAGCCTCCTGAAAGCAGATCCCGCGGCTCCTTCTGAAGGCTGTAGTAGTCCTGTTATCAACCTCAAGTTCATGTGCCTGGTGCACAGTGAGGCTGAACACTAAAACACTGGAGTTTGGAGCAGAGAAAGATTCATAGACGGGCCATGCATTGCAAGGTTAAGTGGGTGGTCATGTCCCTCAAAATTCTGAACTCTTGGAAAGGGTTCAGGAAAGCATTTTTAAAGGCCAGGTGAGGGAAGGGCATCGCCAGATGTGTGATCAGCTTGTGCACAATTGTCTGATTGGTTGATGATGAGGTAACTGGGCAATTAACACTGTTAATCTTTAGCTGCCTGAAGATCTGGGGGCTAAGTGCTCATGATCTTCAAGTAGTTTATTTCTTCCACTCGGTGGTGGTTTTAGCATCCAAAAAACTCAGGGAATATGCATGAGATACGACTATCTGGGTGGGCTTCCCAGGCAGTGCTAGTGGTAAATAACCGGCCTGCCAGGGCACGTAGAGGTAAAGAGACTGGATTTGGTCCCTGCATTGGAATGTTCCCCTGGAGGACAGCGCAGCAATTCACACCAGTAGTCTTGCCAGGAGAGTGCCACGGACAGAGGAGCCTCATAGGCTGTGGTCCATGGGGTCAGTCAGACATGACTGAAGCAACTTAGCACACATGCACACACTATTATCTGGGTACTTCAGAGAGGAGCTACAGCAAAAGATATGGGGGTGGGATCTGTCCCAGGAAGGCCCATAGGGTCCTACTCAGTTACAGCCCCAAACAACATTTTGACAGGAACTTCACGAGAGACCCTGAATCAGAATAACCCCTGATTCTCAGAAGCTTTGTGAGACAGTATATGCTTGTTGTTTTAAGCTGCTAGGATTGGGGAGAGTTTGTAACATAGCAAACACCCTCTTCAATGGACTACACATGGGCATCATCAGATGGTCAATACCGAAACCAGATTGATTGTATTCTTTGCAGCCAAAGATGGAAAAGTTCTATACAATAAGCAAAAACAAGACCAGGAGCTGACTGTGGCACAGACCATGAACTCCTTATTGCCAAATTCAGACTTAAATTGAAGAAAGTAGGGAAAACCACTAGACCATTCAGATAGGACTAAATCAAATCCCTTATGAGTATACAGTGGAAGTGACAAATAAATTCAAGGGATTAGATCTGTTAAACAGAGTGCCTGAAGAACTAGGGACAGAAGTTCCTGACATTGTACAGGAGACAGGGATCAAGACCATCCCCAAGAAAAAGAAATGCAAAAAAGCAAAATGGTTGTCTGAGGAGGCCTTACAAATAGCTGAGTAAAGAAGCTAAAGGCAAAGGAGAAAATGAAAGATATACCTATTTGAAAGCAGAGTTCCAAAGAATAGCAAGGAGAGATAAGAAAGTCTTTGTCAGTAATCATTGCAAAGAAACAGAGGAAAACAATAGAATGGGAAAAATTAGAGATCTCTTCAAGAAAATTAGAGATACCAAGGGAATATTTCATGCAAAGATGTGCCCAATAAAGGACAGAAATGGTATGGACCTAACAGAAGCAGAAGCTATTAAGAAGAGAGGGCAAGAATACACAGAAGAACTGTACAAAAAAGATCCTAATGACCCACATAACCATGATTGTGTGATCATGCACCTAGAGCTAGAGCCAGACATCCTGGAATGTGAAGTCAAGTGGGCCTTAGGAAGCATCATTACAAACAAAGCTATTAGAGGTGACGGAATTCCAGTTGAGCTATTTCAAATTCTAGAAGATGATGCTGTTAGAGTGCTACACTCAATATGCCAGCAAATTTGGAAAATGCAGCAGTGGCCATAGGACTGGAAAAGGTCAGTTTTCATTCCAATCCCAAAGAAAGGCAATGCCAAAGAATGTTCAAACTACTGCACAATTGCACTCATCTCACACGCTAGCAAAGTAATGCTCAAAATTCTCCAAGCCAGGCTTCAACAGTATGTGAACTGTGAAATTCCAGATGTTCAAGGTGGATTTAGAAACACCAGAAGAACCAGAGATCAAATTGCCAACATCTGTTGGGTCATCAAAAAAGCAAGAGAGTTCCAGAAAAACATCTATTTCTGCTTTATTGACTATGCCAAAGCCTTTGACTGTGTGGATCAAAATGGGAAATTCTGAAAGAGATGGGAATACCAGACCACCCGACCTGCCTCTTGGGAAACCTGTATGCAGGTCAGGAAGCAACAGTTAGAACTGGACATGGAACAACAGACTGGTTCCAAATAGGAAAAGGAGTACATCAAGGCTGTATATTGTCACCCTGATTATTTAACTTATATGCAGAGTACATCATGAGAAATGTTGGGCTGAATGAAGCCCAAGCTGGAATCAAGATTGCCAGGAGAAATATTAATAATCTCAGATATGTGGATGACACCACCCTTATGGCAGAAAGCAAAGAAGAACTAAAGAGGCTCTTGATGAAGGTGAAAGAGGAGAGTGAAAAAGTTGGCTTAAAACTCAACATTCAGAAAACTAAGATCATGGCATCTGGTCCCATCACTTCATTTCAAATAGATGGGGAAACAGTGGAAACAATGACAGACTTTATTTTGGGGGCCTCCAAAATGATTGCAGATGGTGACTGCAGCCATGAAATTAAAAGAAGCTTGCTTTTTGGAAGAAAAGTTATGACCAACCTAGATAGCATATTAAAAAGCAGAGACATTACTTTGCCAAAAAAGGTCCATCTAAACAAGGCTATGGTTTTTCCAATAGTCATTTATGGATGTGAGTGTTGGACTATAAAGCAAGCTGAGCGCAGCAGAGTTGATGCTTTTGAACTGTGTTGGAGAAGATTCTTGAGAGTCCCTTCAACTGTAAAGAGATCCAATCAGTTCATCCTAAAGGAAATCAGTCCTGAATATTCATTGGAAGGACTGATGTTGAAGCTGAAACTCCAATACTCTGGCCACCTGATGCAAAGAACTGACTCATTAGAAAAGACCCTGATGCTGGGAAAGATCGAAGGCAGGAGGAGAAGGGGATGATAGACGATGAGATGGTTGGATGGCATCACCAACTCAATGGACATGAGTTTGAGTAAACTCCAGGTGTTGGCAATGGACAGGGAGGCCTGGCGTGCTGCAGTCCATGGGGTTGCAAATAGTCGGACATGACTGTGCAACTGAACTGAACTGAACTGTAACACAGCAACAGATAACAAATATTTGTTATTTGAATAACAAATTCAAATAATTGTGAATAAATTATTGCACCTTCCCCTAACGATCAGGTTCCATAATTGCAACCTTACAGTGGCTTCTAAATAGCATAAAGGGGAGAAAAGACAGCAGCAAAACCCTTACCTTGGAAGCCCTCTTTTGTTGTTGTTGTTTAGTCATTGAGCCATGTCCAACTCTTTTGTGACCTTGTGGACTGTATCCCAAAAAATTCCTCTGTCCATGGGATTTCCCATGCAAGAATATTGGAGTGGGTTGCCATTTCCTTTTACAGGGGATATTCCTGACCCAGGGATCAAACTTGAGTCTCCTGTGTCTCCTGCATTGCAGGTGGATCCTATACTGCTAAGTCACCTAGGAAGTCCCTGGAAGATTTCTGCTGCTGCTGAGTCACGTCAGTCGTGTCTGACTCTGTGCAACCCCAGAGACGGCAGCCAGGCTCCCCCGTCCCTGGGATTCTCCAGGCAAGAACACTGGAGTGGGTTGCCATTTCCTTCTCCGATGCATGGAAGTGAAAAGTGAAAGTGAAGTCGTTCAGTCGTGTCTGACCCCAGTGGTGTGCCATTGCCTTCTCCGGGAAGACTTCTACCTAATACTTAAAAAAAAAAAAGAGAAAGAGAGAGACAAAAAATATCTCTCTACCTTCCTTGGAGGCTAATGGAAAACTGTCAAGTTTTAGGAGGGACTGTTAAATCTGACTACAAACACTGTCCAGGAAATCTGAGTTGGAAATTTGTAGAAGAAGAACTAAAAAAACTCTAACATCATCCTTTTGACTGAAACCCAATTCCTAATTTTCAGATTCCATATTTATCCACTACCCCCTCAGAACAACTAGACTGCCAGAACTCTAAAATGACACCCAGTTTCTTGAAGTGTCACATGTTTTGTGTTCCCTAGGTTGGCTCTGAGACATGAAACACTGCCGGAGAACTCCTGTTTTAAACCCAAAGGTGATAATGAGGGAAATTGTGAAACTCCTAAAAATCATGGGAAAGGGGATCTGCATTTGTGGTTGTAAGTCACAGTTGTTTAGGAGGCAGGAGAAGGAAAATGGACAGAGGAGGAGACTAGAAAAAGAGCATGGCAGAAAATAAACACCAGCTCTGCAGGTGCAAAGCGGAGGGGAGCCCCAGGTCAGAGGCCTCAGGAAGCTTCCAAGCAGGCTGAGCTGGAGGTCTTGATGGGCAGGTTCACAGGGGAGCTGCCACCCACCCACATACAGCCAGTTCTGGCCAATTATGTGAGGCCTTGGGGATCCTCAAATCTCCCCATTAGCCACTGAACAGCAGCATCTACCTCCTCTTCATGCCAAGAAACAAACACTTGTTAAGATGCCACTTTGCACTCAGCATGGTACCAAACCCAGAAAATACAAAAATTAATAAGGCCCTTGGGGATTAAGAACTTAACAGGGAAATTGACTTAGGGACAGTCATACAAGAGAATAGGGGGAAAAATAATAGGGCAAAAGCAATGAGAGAGGATTGTTCAAGGAACTGTGGGAGGGACTTCCCTGGTAGTCCAGTGGCCGAGACTCTGTGTTCCCAAGGCAGGCAGCCTGTTCGATCCCTGCTCAGGGAACTAAATCTCACACACTGCAGCTAAGAGTTCACATGCCACAGGTTTAAAAAAAAAAAATCCCACATGCCATAACAAAGATAGACGTTTCTGCGTGCTACAACTAAGACCCAGTGCAACCAAATAAAAAAAAAATTTTTTTAAAGAAAGAAACTGTGGGAGATGGAGGAGGTGTATTTATTCAGACTGGGGCCTGGAGGTGGTGGGAGGAGAGGTCTAGAAGTCCACCTGGAGAGGCGGCACCTGAGCTGCAAATAGGCATCATTCTGTTGGAGTGTGTGTTGCAGGGACAGGTAATACCAGAAAAAGGTAATATTCCAGTTGTAATACTTTCTGATGGTTTCTATAATAAATTACCATAGTCGGGTGGCTTAAAACCATAGAGTTTTATTGTCTCACTGGTCTGGAGGTTACAAGTCTGAAGTCAGGGTGTTGGTAGAGCCATACTCCTTATAGAGGCGCTAGGGCAGAATCTGTTCCTGTCTTTTCCAGCTTCTGGTGGCTGCAGGTACTCCTTGGCTTAAGGCCACATCGATCTCTGCCTCCATCTTTACAGGGTCAAATTTCCCTCTGCCTGTCTTATAACAACACACCATTGCATTTAAGGCTCACCTGAATAATCTAGATAATCATCCATGACAAGATCCTGACAATTATAAAGATGTAAAGATCTGTAAAGATCCTTTCCCTTGTCAGACTAACAGTTCACAGGGATTAGTACTTAACATCTTTGAATAACCTTTATTCCATGTGCTACAACAACCTAAGACCTACATGTACAAAGACCACGGTAAGTGGGTATTTTAGCCACCCTCCAGCTGAAGGAAGAGTGAGCAATGAGGATGGTAGACATCTAAGCATGAAGCACGTATTTACAAAGATTGAGGACATTGGGGGAAGTCAGGAGGTCAGTGAATGTCAATGGAGGGGTCCCAGAGCCTGCAAATTCTTACTGAAAGCACTGATGGGAGGTGCCCCACGCAGACGATGCCACATGAACCAGGGCAACCCACCACCAAGGCTTGAGTGACATTGGGGTACTAAAGGGTGGTCCCCTGAGCTAAAGTGGCACGTCTCTTAGTGCCCTTCACTCCCCAGAGCTCCGCAGGGGCTCAGGTTGAGGCTACAGATGAGACCACACCTCCGTCCCACTCCTGCCTGGCTTTGCCCTTCTCTCCTCACTCTGTCAGTTTCCTCCTTAGTGCCTGCCCTAAGTAAGAATCCTCATCTCAAGCTCAACCTAAGATAGCTTCTTCCCCTTATGACGATGTGGATCTTAGGATGGTGTTAGCTAAGAGGTCAGCAAGCAGAAGTTCAAAACAGTTGTCAATGAGTTCTGGGAGAATGCTAATTCTATACCCACTAAAATGAGGGAAGAAAGTTTTAGCAACAAAATTGATATTCAGTAAGTGTTAATAGATACCAAAAATTTGATGGTTTGCACAAAGTAGAGTGTTTTTTCCTTTTCCCCATAACTGGTTTCTAATTAAAGTCTATGCCTTTGGCACTTATCTCATTCCTCCTTGCACTGAAAATTTGTTTTTGCAACACATGTTTCGTTTTCACTAACTAAAGTCTTAAGTCTTCGTGGATGAGGGCCATGCAGTACGGCTTTCCCCCCGTAATGCCTGTCACCACAGCTGCCATTCAATCAGGTGCTTCACTCACACTCAGAGTTCACATTCACCTGGCTTACGTGGGCTTTAGCATTTACAGAGCACTTCACGTGCCCAAAGTGTGGCCGTGGGCTGGTAGCGCCAGAGTCACCTGAGAGCTTGTTAGAAATGCAGAATTTCAGCCCACAGCCCAGATCTGCGAGTGAGAGCCAGCAGGAAACCACTGGCAATGGATAGATTGGAGAGACGATTGTGGACAGAAAGCCACAAAGAAGTGCGAGAGCAGCAGAAGCTGACCCTGCCCCAAACTTGCCTCCACTGTGTCCTGCCTTAGGAGTGCTGGGCCAGGCCAGTGCAGCCCCATTCCACCACTGAGCTTCAAACCCCATGTTCAACACAGGCTGCTTCAGCAAAGGACTTCCCTCAGCCTCTCTTTTCTCATCACTGAAACAGGAATAATCTCAGTACTAGCTCACACTGCATAAATAAATTGTGGTTCATCCATGCTACAAAGGAATACTGTGCAACCTGAAGAATGAGGTGGGCTTATATCTGTTGCTATAAAAAAACGGTCAACTTATATTTCTATGTAACACAAGATTCTGAACAGTAAATTGTGCACATGTGTGTGTGGTTAAATATAAAAGATGTTGCGTGTATATGTGCATTATACACATATGTATACATTGCCTATGTGCGTTCCACATATGCATTACATATTGTGTGAAGTTAAAGGATTAATTAACATAGACACACGAATAATTATTACTTATATATTGTGTATGTGTGTGTGTGTGTAAGAGTTCTCCAGTTTTAACCTCTCATACACACATACTGATTATAGGTGAGATGCAGGAATATCAGTGAAAATAAGAACATCAAATTCTTGTATATGAGAAATGTACTTTCTAAGAAGGCAGCCAACAAAGACTCAAATAGGATAATTATAGATTGTGACTAATGTTATGAAAGAAACTGTCTAAATGGTCTGATTGCAGCTTGGGAGAGGCTTGTTGATAAAGGACAGTGAGGATCTCCAGGAGGAGGTGGTGCTTAAGCACAAACTGATGGAGAGTGTGGTGACTCACATTGCTAAGGAAAGGGCATTCCAGAGGGAGCAGGATGGGCAAAGGCTCAGAGATGGAAAGGGCTGGGCTTATTTGAGGACAAAAATAGAGCAGGTCAGTAGAATAGGACTATAATAAAAGGATAGAACAGTGTTTTATAATAAAACTCAGATGAGCAAGCATGGTATGCAAATCTTGAGAACTGTGCTAACATATTGGATTTTATCCTAAGAAGATCATGGATATCACCAGATGATCAATACCAAAATCAGACTGATTATATTCTTTGCAGTTGAAGATGGAGAAGCTCTATACAGCCAGCAAAAACATCACCACAAGTTGACTGTGGCTAGATCATGAACACTTTATTGCAAAATTCAGAATTAAATTGAAGAAAGTAGGGAAAACCAGTAGGCCATTCAAGTGCGACCTAAATCAAATCCCTTTTGATTATACAGTGGAAGTGACAAATAGATTCAAGAGCTTAGATCTGATAGACAGAGTGCCTGAAGAACTATGGAGGGAGGTTGGTGACAATGTACAGGAGGTGGTGATCAAGACCATCCCCATGGAAAAGAAATGCAACAAGGCAAAATAGTTATCTGAGGAAGCTTTACAAGTAGCTGAGAAAAGAAGAGAAGCTAAAGGCAAGGAGAAAAGGAAAGATATACCCATCTGAATGCAGAGTTCCAAAGGATAGCAAGGAGAGATAAGAAAGCCTTCCTCGGTGATCAATGCAAAGAAATAGAGGAAAACAACAGAATGGGAAAGACTAGAGATCTCTTTAAGAAAATTAGAGATACCAAGGGAACATTTTATGCAAAGATGGGCTCGATAAAGGACAGAAATGGTATGGACCTAACAGAAGCAGCAGATATTAAGAAGAGGTAGCAAGAATACACAGAAGAACTATATTAAAAAGATCTTAATGACCTGGATAACCACGAAGGTGTGATCACTCACCTAGAGTCAGGTATCTTGGAGTGAGAAGTCAAGTGGGCCTTAGGAAGCACCACTACAAACAAAGCTAGTGGTGATGATGGAATTCCAGCTGAGCTATTTCAAATCTTAAGATGATGCTGTTAAAGTGCTGCACTCAATAGCCCAGCAAATTTGGAAAACTCAGCAGTGGCCACAGGACTGGAAAAGGTCAGTTTTCATTCCAATCCCAAAGAAAGGCAATGTTCAAACTATAGCAAAATTGCACTCATCTCACATGCTAGCAAAGTATCAGGTTTCAACAGTACATAAACTGAGAACTTCCAGATGTACAAGCTGGATTTAGAAAATGCAGAGGAACCAGAGATCAAATTGGCAACATCCATTGGATCACAGAAAAAGCAAGAGAATTCCAGAAAAACACCTACTTTTGCTTCATTAACTACACTAAAGCTTTTGACTGTGTGAATCATATGAAACTGTGGAAAATTCTTCAAGAGTTGGGAATACCAGACCACCTTACCTGCCCCCTGAGAAACCTGTATGCAGGTCAAGAAGCAACAGTTATAACTGGACATGGAACAATGGACTGGTTCCAAATTGGGAAAGGATTACATTAAGGCTGTATATTGTCACCCTGATTATTTAGCTTATATGCAGAGTACATCATGCAAAATACCAGGCTGGATCAATCACAAGCTAGAATCAAGATTGCAGGGAGAAATATCAATAACCTCAGATATGTAGATTATACCACCCTTATGGCAGAAAGCAGAGGAACAAAAGAGGCTCTTGATGAAGGTGAAAGAAGAGAGTGAAAAAGCTGGTTTAAAACTCAACATTCAAAAAACAAAGATCATGGCATCTGGTCCCATCACTTCATGGCAAATAGATGGGGAAACAGTGGAAACAGTGACAGACTTTATTTTCTTGGGTTCCAAAATCATTGCAGATGGTGACTGCAGCCATGAAATTAAAAGATGCTTGCTCCTTGGAAGAAAAGCTATGACCAAGATAGACAGCATATTAAAAAGCAGAGACATTACTTTGCCAAAAAAAAGGTACATATAGTCAAAGCTATGGTTTTTCCAGTAGTCATGTATGGATGTGAGAGCTGGACCATAAAGAAGGCTGAGCACCAAAGAATTGATGCTTTTGAACTGTGGTGTTGGGGAAGATTCTTGAGAGTCCCCTGGACTGCAAGAAGATCAAACCAGTCAATGGTAAAGGAAATCAGTCCTGAATATTCACAGGAAGGACTGATGCTGAGGCTGAAGCTCCAACACTTTGGCCATCTGATGTGAAGGACTGACTCATTGGAAAAGACCCTGGAAAGATTGAAGACCAGAGGAGAATGAGATGACAGAGGATGAGATGGTTGGATGGCATCATGGACCCAATGGACAAGAGTTTGAGCAAGCTCCAGGAGATGATGAATGATGGGGAAGCCTGGTGTGCTGCAGTCCATGGGGTGACAAAGAGTCAGACCTGACTGAAAGACTGAATAACAACAACAATCAAAAGTTTTATCTAGGGGAATAACACCCTCTGAAATGTGTTTTTAAAAGATCCCTTGCCTGCTGAGTGGGAACAGCCTTGTGGGGAAAAGTGAGGGAAAGTGGGGCTGCTTCTAAGAGGCCCTAGCACAGATGCTTTAAACTAGGGCAGTGACTGTGTAGGTGGAAAGAAGTGAGCAAACTCGAGAATGACATTGGAGATAAAACCAGAACTAGACCATGGATTAAAAGATAAAGAATTGGTATGGGAGTCAGTCGGCCCTTGATTGATCTAGATTGTCTCTACCTGAGACAAATGTAACAACTCAGTTCTGTTCCATATATCTCTCATTCTCCAGCAAGATAGTCTGGGCACATGTTCCTGGAGACAGCAGAGACACAAACCACAGTGGAAAGGAAGAAACTCCTTTTCAAGCCTCTGCCTGAGTCACATCTGCTCATATCCCATTGGCTAAGGCCAGGTAATATGGATAAAATCAGAGTCAAAGGGCAGGGGAGCAAGCTCAGCCTCTGGAAGGAAGATGCTGGAAAGCCACAGGGCCAAAGGCATGGATACCAGAAGGGCTGAAGAATAGGAAGACAGAGCTTTTCAAAGGACTGGCAACGCTACATTAACAGCTGGGGACAGGAGACAACAGAGATTAACATAGTCCTGAAATGTTGAAAGTGATAAGTGCCTGTCACTTAGGAAGCCAAGGATTAAAGTGATGAAATCAATGCTAGTCTGTGAAATGCCTTAGGGTCCAAGGGTATGCCAAAAATTCAGGATTCTCTGCTCTCTGACCAGTTTTATTTTATCTCAGTGAAGCCAGAAATTGTGGGACAACACGAGGTAGGCTGGCAAACAATTTCATTTTCCCTTTAGTTAAACTATAAGTCCTTCTCAGTTATTATTTATCTGGTGCCTTCCCTGAGTGCTTCCCTGATAGCTCAGTTGGTAAAGAATCCATCTGCAATGCAGAAGATCCCAGTATGATTCCTGGGTCAGGAAGATTCCATGGAGAAGGGATAGGCTACCGACTCCAGTATTCTGGCCTGGAGAATTCCGTGGACTGTATAGTCCATGGGATCCCAAAGAGTCAGACACACCTGAGCAACTTTCACTTTTTCCCCCTGAGATTTGCCTGGGTCCCACACCCCTAGCCTTTCAAAGCCCATAGTAATTTCTCTAGAGGAAGCAGAATTTCTACTACTATCCTCAGGCAAACCATTCCAACAGTCAGGTGAGGGTGGTGGTGGTGATGATGTATTGTCACTCATTTTTTTTTCCACTTAGAACATAAATTATAGGTCCTTAACAGCATCAATTGTAATGTAACCTCACTGGGACAAGAAAGGGTAAGCAAGCATCTCCCTAAAATTTCTAGAAATACAAATAGCAAAGAAATAGGACATTTAAACCAACAAGAGCTTTTAGCATTAGGTCTGCAGATGTTGCCTGCTTCTCTCCAGCACTGTAGATCTGTGGCCTGTCTCTGGGAAGGAGCAGGAAGCCTTTGGGCACCTTGCTCAAGAACAGGAGATAAAAGTCATGCTCTGGCTGTCCCATCTGCTTCCTTGAAGAGGGAAATATTATAAAACAGTAATGTCAGGGCTCCAGGAAAGCAGTTTCTCAAGGGGTCTCTGAGTTAACTCAACCAACATGTCTTCTTCCATGTAAACTTGGAATCGTGGTAAGGGTGGGGCAGACGGCTGCTGAATGCACTGGCTGTTGCGCACAGTGCACATGAAAAGGTACCATCTGTTCAGTTGTTGAAAAACGATGATGCATAAATGCGACTTTTTTTTAATGTTCCATCTGGGTATAACTGAATTGCCTCTTTAAAATAAAAAATATCCTTCTTTGATATAAATCCTTTCTTGTAATGTTCTCCATTCATTCTTTGTTTTTTTCTGTAGGGTTTATTTCATGAGAAGTATGATGTGAAATATTAAAAGCTAAGAACGAAGGCCTCTGGGGGATGACTGTGGTGTTTTTGTTTCTTTGCCTGACTTGTTCTTTATTTTCTTGTCATTTCAAAAATACTTTCAACATGCAAAATTTCCTCTCACCCCCACCCCCCAAAAAAATACCCTTACTG
Organism: Bubalus kerabau; assembly: GCF_029407905.1. NCBI lineage: Eukaryota > Metazoa > Chordata > Mammalia > Artiodactyla > Bovidae > Bubalus > Bubalus kerabau. The sequence continues at coordinate 4,001,917 of NC_073636.1, forward strand.
AATAACTGGAAAGACATGCAGAAGGAAATTATCAGTCTGTTATCTACATAGAGGAAGAAAACAGCAGATGAATTTGCCAAAATACCCAGTCGCCCACATTTCTAAACCAAGAAAAGGTGTAATTAATTTCCTTTTAGAAAAATTGTGTTGGTTCTCAACAACATTCTGAGAATAATAGTAAGGGCAATTAGAAGCACAACTTGAATTCAGAGTGACTACCTTTTGAAGCATTGAAAGCATAAGCAGGAACAAAAGTATATGGAGGAGTCTTTAACGTACCTCTCTCCAGGTACAATTATAGATTTGAAATCTGCTGTTACTTTACCATGGCAACCTTCATACTTAATTTCCCAACCGTTGAACTCCTGTCATCCTATTCCTTTGAGAGAGCCCTTCAACTACTGCTTTCCCTGAACCCATGTCATGTCATTACCTTAAAAACCTAATATTCCTCCAAGTACATGCTATGAGCACGCTTGCCCAGACCAAGAACAACAGCAAAGACTAGGAAGAATTTGGCTATGCTCTCAGCAAAAGCACTTAGATGTGTTCTATCTGAATGATGGATACCAACAATTGAATGTAACTCTGAACAGTGCCGACTTTGAAAATAGAAACTTGGTTTCTTGTTCTATGCAATTCCCTTTAAATAAAGTTATTAACTATCTACAGTTGCTGGGAGCCTCAGGAAATACATGATTAGAATAAACCATATTGTCTGATCTTAAGAAGTTTACAAATATGGAGGGAAAACTATAAAGCAGCATCACCTGGGACTTTGTTAGAAATGCAAATTCTCAGACTCCACCCCGCCCACCCCCCGCCCCCTCCCAGACCTTCTGAGTCCAGACCTCTGGGAGGCAGGCATAGAAATCGATTTTCACAATTCTTCTATGTGATTATGATGCTCTCTAAACTTTGGGAATCACAGCTATAAAGCAATAGAGCCACCGTACCGTAAGAGAGATACAAAGTGCTTTGAGTAAAGGGGAAATCACATCTGCTTTGGAAGGAGGACTTCCAGGATTGACTGTTTCTATAAAGCTTTAAAAGCTTGCTAAGATATTGAAATGTAGAGAGTGCAGTGGAAGAGGACATTCTGGGTGAGTGAAGTGAAGTGAAGAAACAGAATTAAGAAAGCAGAAGGCAAATCAGAGAGTCTAGATTGATAAGCATGGAGGGAGATGGAGAATGGGATCAGAAGACAGGCTGGGGTCTCAAGTGCCTGCTGAGGAATGAGCTGTCTAACTCGGTGGGCAATGACAAGCGACTCCGGTTTTTAATCAGAAGAGTAACAGGATTAGAGTGGTGTTTTTGGAAGATTCATCTAGGGTTTCCACAAGATAACGGTGTAGGAAGACATGCAAAAAGTGGGAAACAATTCAATCGACAATTGCAATGGTTTGGGTAGGTGATAATAAAAAGCTTCAACTAGGGAGTTTTCAGCAGAGATAGAAAAATGAGGAAATTAATTGGAGAAGATTTGAAGGACTAGATCAATAAGATTTAGCAATTAATTCTACATTAGGAGGGAAAGAATAAGGAGAATCAAAACCTTGATTTACAGCAAGAGATTAGTAATGTCATAAACCAAAGAATAAAGTAATTAGGAAGAGGAGTTGGATTTGGTAGGGATTTGTTTTGAATGTGCTTAAGGCTCTGTGGTACGGTCATTATGAAATTGGGAGTGCAGGCACAGAGTTTATAATATTTACAATGTTTCAGCTGCATAGGGCCCTGCCTGGCTAAGCACATGACCTATAATATAGGCACATGACCTATATTCTGCCGAGTCAACCTCACACTGACTTTGTGAGAAGCATTATTATACCCATTTTTTATTACCTAAATTAGATTCTGTGGCATATACAGAAAATCTGAGCTAACAATGGCTTAAACACATAGAGTTTATTTTAGCATGTAGAAGAAATCATAAAGTGCAAGGCTGAACAAATATGTCACAGCCAACAGAGTCATCAGGGAGTCAAGTTTCTTCTAAAGTGCTCTTCAGCATCCTACAGTGGGGGACTCCATCCTCAAGGGATCTCAACATTCAAGATTGCTGCTGAAGCTCCAGCCATCGGGGAGGTGATGGCTAAAAAATATGAGAATGGATACTTACTGAATATGAAGAATAGGAGGCTGGAAGAAAGAGCCTTTGAAGAATGACCTGAAGGGAGACCTGCAAGGATGCCCAGAAGAAAGAAGCATCGTACCCACCACAGGCAAGGAAACAGGCTTCAGTGCGAAAGGCGGAGCAGGCAAGCAGTGTCCAGTGGCGCAGCCCTCAGGGCTGAAAAATGCTTACTGGATCGGAGAGGGTGAGGTCCTTGATGACCTTCCAAAGAACAACATAATTCAAGTGTTCTGTGGCAGTAGATCTTAGAATCAAGGAAACATTAGGTGGTGAAGCAATAACGTCTCTCCCATAAAGTTTGGTGCTTTGGGGAAAGAGAAAATCATGATAGTGGCTGAGTTGAACAGTGTTGAGGTAATGTTTCCTTAGATTAGAAGACCTGAACATAATTTCCTTTTATGATGTCAGGTCTCTGGGAGACTAGATTTAAATTGCTTGAATGTGCATTGAGACAACAAACTATGACTTCTTCCATGATCAGCAGCTCCAATCCGATTCCTCCCAGGGAAAGTGAAGCAAATATTGGCTGATATTATATCATAATAAAGGGCTGATATTACATTTTGTAAAGGCTGTCTGATAATCTTAATTAATTCATTTTTGTTTTTCACTTCAAAAGCTGGCTGGAAAATCATCTAGCTCTGCCTTGTGTTCTTGAAGAAAAATTAAATTGCAAAAGCGAGGATGTTTCATTAGCCTCTGCCCTTTCTCAAGGTCAGCGAAGGCTCTCTAGATGCTTTTGCAAGGCTGCAGAATCTGAAATAGCAGGGCTGTGGCTCCATTTCAGCAAAAATAAATATCATATTACAACACATTGTTTTTGCAGCTGACTGAGGCTTTGGTGTAGGGGAGATTTCATTCTACAATTGCAAATAAAGAGAGAAGTTGCTGGCAGGGCAATGTACAGTGTTTGCATCATTCTTTATGAAGCCATTTTCTCCCCTCAAAGAGTGCATTCCCAGAAGACTTTTCCCCCCAACAAGCATCTGGTGTTTCTGCAGTGCTCAGCATGCGTGACTTGCTTTGAAGGCTGTTAAAAATCAAGACAGATAGTTGGACCAGCTTCCTTGGTACATTTCATTCCTCACTCCCTAACTTTATCCCTCCCCCTATATCCCGCCTCCCCCAAACCCTTATACTACAAAACTATAAAAGACGGGCAGAGACTAAAACTACAACATACTTTGAAAGTCTAATTTTTTAACCTGAAGCTAGTGAGCCATAAAACCCTAGGAGCTAAAAGCTGCCTGAGACAAATCCAAATCTCCTAGCTTTAAAATAGCTACATATATTTTACCATTTTAGCTATTTTGAGGTAGATTTTCTCACACATGCATGCTTATTGAAATTAAATGTGCTTCATCTTAATTCTCTTTTATCTGCAGGAGAGAGAACAGAGGGCACTTGTTTTCTATCTCTTAAAGAATACATTTGAGCACCCGGGGTAGGCATTAAGTCATCTGACTATGTGATTTCTATCTAAACTGATTATGTCTGATGCTGCTTTGGAAACTAGGTACATGTAGGCAACGGAGTTGACTTACTTGAACCTGCCTTTTAGTGTACAGGTGTTACCACAGGGCTGTCACAGTTTGAATCCCTCAGAAACAAACCCTAAGAAGAGATTTTGAGGAAAAGTATCTTATTTTGGAGGTGATCACAGGAAACACTAGTAGGGGAGTGGGAGAGTGAGCAGGGAATAAAAGATATTTAATAAGATCAGATCAGATCAGTCGCTCAGTCATGTCCAACTCTTTGCAACCCCATGAATCGCAGCACGCCAGACCTCCCTGTCCATCAAAAACTCCCGGAGTTCACTGAGACTCACGTCCATTGAGTCAGTGATGCCATCCAGCCATCTCATCCTCTGTCGTCCCCTTCTCCTCCTGCCCCCACCCTCCCAGCATCAGAGTCTTTTCCAATGAGTCAACTCTTCGCATGAGGTAGCCAAAGTACTGGAGTTTCAGCTTTAGCATCATTCCTTCCAAAGAAATCCCAGGGCTGATCTCCTTCAGAATGGACTGGTTGGGTCTCCTTGCAGTCCAAGGGACTCTCAAGAGTCTTTTCCAACACCACAGTTCAAAAGCATCAATTCTTCGGCGCTCAGCCTTCTGCACAGTCCAACTCTCACATCCATACATGACCACAGGAAAAACCATAGCCTTGACTAGATGAACCTTTGTTGGCAAAGTAATGTCTATGCTTTTCAATATGCTATCTAGGTTGGTCATAACTTTCCTTCCAAGGAGTAAGCGTCTTTTCATTTCATGGCTGCAGTCACCATCTGCAGTGATTTTGGAGCCCCCCAAAATAAAGTCTGACACTGTTTCCACTGTTTCCCCATCTATTTCCCATGAAGTGGTGGGACCGGATGCCATGATCTTTGCTTTCTGAATGTTGAGCTTTAAGCCAACTTTTTCACTCTCCACTTTCACTTTCATCAAGAGGCTTTTGAGTTCCTCTTCACTGTCTGCCATAAGGGTGGTGTCATCTGCATATCTGAGGTTATTGATATTTCTGCCAGCAATCTTGATTCCAGCTTGTGCTTCTTCCAGTCCAGCGTTTCTCATGATGTACTCTGCATATAAGTTAAATAAACAGAGTGACAATATACAGCCTTGACGAACTCCTTTTCCTATTTGGAACCAGTCTGTTGTTCCATGTCCAGTTCTAACTGTTGCTTCCTGACCTGCATACAAATTTATCAAGAGGCAGATCAGGTGGTCTGGTATTCCCATCTCTTTCAGAATTTTCCACAGTTTATTGTGATCCACACAGTCAAAGGCTTTGGCATAGTGAATAAAGCAGAAATAGATGTTTTTCTGGAACTCTCTTGCTTTTTCTATGATCCAGTGGATGTTGGCAATTTGATCTCTGGTTCCTCTGCCTTTTCTAAAACCAGCTTGAACATCAGGAAGTTCACGGTTCACATATTGCTGAAGCCTGGCTTGGAGAATTTTGAGCATTACTTTACTAGCATGTGAGATGAGTGCAATTGTGCAGTAGTTTGAGCATTCTTTGGCATTGCCTTTCTTTGGGATTGGAATGAAAACTGACCTCTTCCCATCCTGTGGCCACTGCTGAGTTTTCCAAATTTGCTGGCATATTGAGTGCAGCACTTTCACAGCATTATCATTCAGGATTTGGAATAGCTCAACTGGAATTCCATCACCTCCACTAGCTTTGTTCGTAGTGATGCTTTCTAAGGCCCACTTGACTTCACATTCCAGGATGTCTGGCTCTAGGTCAGTGATCACACCATTGTGATTATCTGGGCCGTGAAGATCTTTTTTGTACAGTTCTTCTGTGTATTCTTGCCATCTCTTCTTAATATCTTCTGCTTCTGTTAGGTCCATACCATTTCTGTCCTTTATCAAGCTCATCTTTGCATGAAATGTTCCTTTGGTATCTCTGACTTTCTTGAAGAGATCCCTAGTCTTTCCCATTCTGTTGTTTTCCTCTATTTCTTTGCATTGATTGCTGAAGAAGGCTTTCTTATCTCTTCTTGCTATTCTTTGGAACTCTGCATTCAGATGTTTATATCTTTCCTTTTTTCCTTTGCTTTTCGCTTCTCTTCTTTTCACAGCTATTTGTAAGGCCTCCCCAGACAGCCGTTTTGCTTTTTTGCATTTCTTTTCTATGGGGATGGTCTTGATCCCTGTCTCCTGTACAATGTCACGAACCTCATTCCATAGTTCATCAGGCACTCTGTCTATCAGATCTAGGCCCTTAAATCTATTTCTCACTTCCACTGTATAATCATAAGGGATTTGATTTAGGTCATACCTGAATGGTCTAGTGGTTTTCCCTACTTTCTTCAATTTAAGTACGAATTTGGCAATAAGGAGTTCATGGTCTGAGCCACAGAAAGCTCCTGGTCTTGTTTTTGCTGAAAGGATGTTTTAATGAGAAGTTGGGAGCTTCCCTGGTGGTGCAGATGGTAAAGAATCTTCCTGCAATGCAGGAGCTGCTGAGTTGCTTCAGTCGTGTCCAACTCTGTGCCACCCCATAGATGGCAGCCCACCAGGCTCCGCCATCCCTGGGATTCTCCAGGCAAGATCACTGGAGTGGGTTGCCATTTCCTTCTCCAGTGCATGAAAGTGAAAAGTGAAAGTGAAGTCGCTCAGTCGTGTCCGACTCTTAGCGACCCCATGGACTGCAGCCTACCAGGCTCCTCCATCCATGGGATTTTCCAGGCAAGAGTACTGGAGTGGGGTGCCATTGGAGATCTGGGTTCAATCCCTGAGTCGGAAAGATCCCTCGAGAAGGGAATAGCTACTCACTTTGGTATTCACTGTGGGAAACCGGTGCTTGAACCTGTGGAGACCTCTAGGAAGCTCTGGGGAAAATGCACAGAGATGTCACACTTGAGTAGTGGGAAAACTTGGGCATTCATCAACCAACTCCCATGAGTCATTAGTGACAGTCCCGGCCAGATATGTCGATTCTTCCCAAGTTTATCTGTAGATGTAATGTAAAACCAATCAAAATCCTGGCAACTGTTTTGTAAATATCAAAGGATTCTAACATGTATATCAAAAAGGAAAAGACCTAGAATAACCAACACCATATTGAAAAAGAACAGAGACTTAAACTGCCCAATTTCAAGACTTACTAGATAGCTACCATAATCAAGATAGCATGGTACTAGGGAAAAAAACAGATACATAGATCAAAGAAGCAAAATAAAGAGCCCAGAAATAGACCCACAGAGTATAGCCAAATGCCTATCACACAAAGTCTAACTGATCTGTGACAAGGGCTCAGAGGCCATTCAATGGAGAAAGAACAGTATTTTCAATAAGTGACACTAGGAATTAGATGCAGACCTAACACTTAAACAAAATTTAACTCAAAGTGGATGATGATAGACTTAAATGTAAAGTGAAAAACTGTGAAACTTCTATAATAAAATGGCGAAAATCTTTATGACCTTGGGTTGAGAGACTGAGTTTTTTAGCTGCAAGACCAAAACTGATATGTTGGATTTTATTAAAATGTAAAACTCCTGTTCTAAAAAGACACTTAAGAAATAAAAGACAAAATAGAAGAAAACAATTGCAAAACACAAATCTGATAAAGGACTAGTATCCAACATATACAAGGAATTGTTAAAGCTCAATAATTTAAAAATCCAATTAAAAACTATAAAGATTGTCATACTGGATAAAAACAGCAGGTAGAATATGATCCTGATTTTGTAAATAATAATCATAACAAATAAATTTGTTTCAATAGCCAAATCCTTTATTCTTTCCTTTTTCTAAAGGGAGTTGTAAACTGTAAATATTTCCTTTCTTAGATCCTGTTTTTTCTAAACCTGCACAAATAGGATTATATAATGGAAGAAGGAATTACAGGAGAAAGAGTGACAGGCAGATAAGGTAAAATCCTTAAAGGGGAGTAGGGTGCACAGAGAGCTTGGAGGACTCAGGCCCCATGCTTCATAGACTGTGTGTTGTTACTGTTGTTTAGTCACCAAGTTGTGTTCGCCTCTGTGTGACCCCATGGACTGCCAGGCCTCTCTGACTATGGGATTTCCCGGGTAAGAATACTGGAATGGGTTGCCATTTTCTTTTCCAGGGGATTTTTCCAACAGAGGGACTGAACCCTTGTCTCATGCATTGGTAGACCGATTTTTTACCACTGAGCTACCTACCCTTTGGTGGTGACAAGACCTCAGAAGGAAGCTTCCATGGGTAATGAGCCTTCCATTGGAGCAGAGCTCTCTGTGCTCTTGCAGGCTCTGAAATAGTACAGCTCCTGTCCTCCTGAACTGCTGGACAACAGACAACGATAAAGGATACCACTGTGGGTAGAAGGGCAAAGGCCTTCCCCAACTTTGCAAGTAGTGATTAAGCCTCTCTTTTCTCTTTGACTTCAAGGAAAGTCAGGAGCCTCAATACTTACAAGGATCTCTGGACAACCTTGTAGGTTGAAAATCAGAGATACACTTAATTTTATTTGAAGAAAATAAAGACACAATGAGTTTGCTTATATGATGTCATATGTGCTGGAAACACATGAATGGAAAAACAACTGTAAGAATACATATCAAAATGATTATAGATGGGGAACACTGGGTAAGGATTACTGATGATTCTTATTTTCTTTTTATTTAGCTGTGCTCTTTGATTTCCATACAATGAAAAAATATTACCTATGGTAAAAGGGGAAGGGTACGCTGAGTGGTATGGTATAGAGGGCCTAGGTTTTAGACCCACATAAACCTGGGTTTGAATGACTAACTCTTTTACTTATTAGCTAGGAGAATCTGAGAAAATTATTTCCATTTCTAAACTTCATGTCCTCATCTAAAAATGCCAGTGATGTCAATCTTGCAGAGATATCATAGAGATTATAATTAATCAACATAGAGTGCAGAATCCTTTTCTACATAATTGTACTCATGATAATTGTACACTTTAGACTGGTGAACTTTGTAGTATGTAAATTATATCTCAGTACAATTGTCAAAACACACACACAAAATACCTATAATACTGTTGTATGAATATTTAGACCAGCTATGGAAATGGCTAACTTAGATACCTTGAAGCATATTTATAAGTTTGGCATATATCCATCATTTATATCTTTAAATTAAAGACAAAGAAAAGAGCATTGCTTTCTTTTTCTCTAATGCCAACTCTGAAATTTTAAGGTCTTCTCCTAAGAATGACCTTAAAATGACTCCTAAGAATTAGAGGCCTATCTGTGTTCCTTAGATTGCTCAGAGGTCACTTAGTCCCTGAATACCTGGCATTTGTCTTCTACTGAAATAGAAAGAACAGTCCTTGTTAAGGGATGAATTATGGCCCTCCAAAATTCATATATTGAAATCTTAGCTTTCTTACCTCAAATGTGACTGTGTTTGAAGATGGGGTCTTTAAAGAGAGAGTTAAATGAAAACAAGATCATTAGGGTAGGCCCTAATCCGATGTGACTGGTGTCCTTAAATGCAGAGGACATTGGGACACACAGAGGAAAGGCCACGTGAAGACACTGGGAGATGATAGACATCCACAAGTCAAGGGGAGGGGCCTCAGAAGAAACCAACCCGGAAACACCTTGATCCTGGACTTCTGGCCTCCAGAATTAGGAGAGAATAAAGTTTTGTTGTTTAAGCCATCCAATCTGGGGTACTCTGCAACAGTAGCCCTAGAAAACAAATACAGTCCATCTGCTTGTCTGAATTTTGAGACTGTCGAGAGAAATCCAGTTAACATTTAGAAAAAGCTCAAGAATCCTTTCTCAGAAAAATTACCATTTTTATAAAAATTGTTATCTAGTATGGTACACATACTTAAAAGTATGATATGTGGCAGCTATTTATATTCCAAGACATATAGCAAAGAGACTTAATCTTTAGATTGAAATAAAGTGTGACAAGAAGGAACATATCAAATTACAAGTTTTTGTGGTATCCCTCTTCATTCACTTCTGAGGATATAGGATTTGCTTGGTTTTGTTTGGCAGGACATTGTGCTGAGAGACACAGTAGAAACAGAAAAATTGAAGATGAGAAGATGAAGTTATTATCTCTATATAAAAAAAGAAATAATAAGGAGAAGAGTTTGCACAACTGAACACGAGTGAGAGAGAAGAGATTCAGGAACAGCCATTAGAGGTGGAATTTGGGGGTTAGAGGAAGAGGTATAAGAAAGTAGTCAAGAAGGCTTGCTGGACAGAATGAAGTGTGGTGTCTTGGTGTCTTTTAATTTCTCATAAAAATTGTCATAAGACTTTCACATTATTCTCCAAAGCATTTGATTCAAGGTTCAAGGATTCACAGTGCTTTTCCTGACGTTCCAAAATGTTGAAAGTTGTGAAATCAAAAGAGTGTAGCTTGAAGGATGTCTCATTCATGTAGGGTTTCTCTTAAAATTTTCCACACCGTGAAACACAAAGCAATATGCTATAAAGACAATGATTAAGCAAAGGGTATTTTAAAGCTTACTCTCCTTCCCTTTGATTTCTCCAGCTCCCAAGTACCTGCTACTCAGTCCGTCTGTTGTCCTGTTTTGATTGTTTCTGGCAAACAGACGCAGGAAGAGAGCACAGTTGCCTTTTCTGTTCTATAGAACCTTAGAGAGACAGACATGATGTTAGTCAAGTTTTCTTTTGTAGGAAGAAGTTATGAAAGACTAAAATACAGCCAAAACACTCTCGGATGTTTTCAGTGGAAAACTAGCGATGTTTGTCTCCAAGTTATCTGATTCTGCAGGGCCTTTACATCTGTCATTGTATTAATGTTCTCCACAGATCTTTAAGTTATAAACAACTGAAAGAGATAAAAATGATTCTTGTCCACAGATATGCAAATGCATTTGGAGGAGATTCTATTAATTTTCCTCCCTCTCTGTGCAAGAAGCGATTTTGGCACCAATGAAGCAAATCCAAATTCACTGCAACATTCCTGATAGCCTACATATGTGTATTTTTTTGGAGTCTCCTTTGAACTGGTGGTAACATCCTAGCGGTTCTCTCACTAATTAATGAATTAAATAAAATCTCTGACGTGTGCCTATTTTTTATATTTATGAGGATTTTTTTAAAAATTATCTTTTAATACTTTCATAAATTGACTGTCTTTAAGCTTCTAGGAGCCCAGCTGAACCTTTTACCTGAGATTGAACTAGACATAATAAAGTGAACTACTCTTTTGGAGTGAGGAATAGCAGGGGATGGCTGGGGAACAGCATAGCTGAACTGACCTCTCTGTACCTTGTCAAGAGTCTCAGCTGTGTCCATCTCCAATGAACCCAGGATAACTGAGTTATGATCTGCATGACATTTTTATCTCTGACATTCAGTTTGACTTTCAAGTCAAATCAAAGAGTAGGAAAAAAGAAAAACATGATCCAAAATGAAACAGCATATTTTGCAGCTTGTCACTACACCATCTAGTCTAATGTGAAAGAAAATCCATTTCATTTTGCCACTGCCTGCTGATTGGCGTGAACTCGGCTGTCCTTCAAAGGTTCAGCCTCTCCAGAAAGTCGGTACAGTCGGTATAGTCGGTATAGTCATTGCTGTGAGCCGAACTGGAGTTGGAATTTTCAAATTCCCCTATGGCTTGCTTTTTGGGGAAAAAATACATTTAATGAATGGTTTTAGCAAACACTATTACTTTGCCAACAAAGGTCCGTCTAGTCAAGGCTATGGTTTTTCCTGTGGTCATGTATGGATGTGAGAGTTGGACTGTGAAGAAGGCTGAGTGCTGAAGAATTGATGCTTTTGAACTGTGGTGTTGGAGAAGACTCTTGAGAGTCCCTTGGGCTGCAAGGAGATCCAACCAGTCCATTCTGAGGGAGATCAGCCCTGGGATTTCTTTGGAAGGAATGATGCTAAAGCTGAAACTCCAGTACTTTGGCCACCTCATGCGAAGAGTTGACTCACTGGAAAAGATTCTGATGCTGGGAGGGATTGGGGGCAGGAGGAGAAGGGGACGACAGAGGATGAGATGGCTGGATGGCATCACTGACTCGATGGACATGAGTCTGAGTGAACTCCGGGAGTTGGTGATGGACAGGGAGGCCTGGTGTGCTGCGATTCATGGGGTCGCAAAGAGTTGGACACGACTGAGCGACTGAACTGAACTGAACTGAACAGCTACTTTAATTCTATTTCACTTTCATGTATGGAAATAAAGGTAACATCAGAGAAGCAGAGAAGCGGGGCAGGCCAGAGGCCGGTACACCGGCTGCAGGGACTTGGGAACCCAGCAGAGCAAGGCCACGCAGGCACGTGAACCAGAAGAGGCCACCTCCGGGGTGCAACGCTGCGGGGTCTTTCGGCTCCGGGTTCTTTCGGCTGCGTGCCATGAAGCGCTATCTTCACGGATGCTCAAGTGTCGAGCGCAGTGTTCCAGCTGAAGCGCATCACCGAAGGCATCCTGGAGCGGCCACCGGACCAGAGTGGCTGTGTACAAGGAGCCCTAGCTTCTGGACAAAGGCAGGGCATTGAGCGAGTGTGGCTTCACCAGCCAGACAGCGTAGCCCCGGGCCCTAGCCATAGTGGGGTTAGCCTTCTGGGCAGGTTTTTTGAGGCCCTGCGCACCCACAGAGCCCTTCTCCAGCCCACCTGAGCTACCACGTATGATGGAGCCCCAGGACCCAGGAGGCAGTACCAATGAACAGGCTGTGCGATGAGAGCGACCCCTCTCCGCATCCACCCAGTAAAAGAGATTTGAGTATTTAAAAAAAAAAAGAAAGAAAAGAAAAACCAGCCCAGATGTTGGTATTCCGCTCATCCATATTCTGGTATTTTCCTTCAGGCATCTGGAGATAGCACTTAAAAGGAAAAGTAGCAGGTAATCTTACCTTGGTAACCATGTATACAAAAGGAGATAAATAAACATACAGAACTGGTTGTATTTTGGGAAATGGTATTGGAGCAAAGGTTTTCAGACAGCCATCCAGATTAATCCAGTCCATGTTGTTTCTTTAGAGGCCTACTGCCGCTAGACCACAACCAGTGTGAATTACAGACGCTGGTGAGATTCTGTAGACTCCCTGGTCCCATCTGCAAACAGGAGTAGGCAAAACGCCATCTTAACCTCAATTCTAAGAAATAAATATTGACAACATTTTTACCTAGGTTATCCGCAGGGCTGAGTTTCAGCCAGCACTAGCAGTTTATGAACTGGTAGTGCTGACTGGTAGTTAACCATGACTGTGAGCCCCTTGGCTTATCCTCAAGTTATCTCAGTCATCCCATCCTCTCTCCCACAGAGCCCCAGAATCAGCCAGCTCTGAGACTTAACTCGGGCTCAGAGTAGAGAAACAACCTTCATTGATGAGTCCATGGCAATTGCCAAGTGTCCTCAATATTTGTGTGCTAAATATTCTTCACTTTATACCCCATATTGCATTCCCCACATTACCAAATTGTTCACAGTCTATTTTTAATTAAGTTCCTCTAGGCATCCACCAGCACATCACAAAATCAATGCAAATCTCTTTAAAAACAGCAAGGACAAGTAAATAAATAAATAATAGTGTTCTTAGGACCAAAAAAAAAAAAAAAAAAAAAAAAACAGGGACAAATAACAAAGAAAAATTCAGGAGAACCAAACCAATCTTGACCAACCTAGACAGCATACTAAAAAGCAGAGACATTACTTTGCCGAAAAAGGTACATATAGTCAAAACTATGGTTTTTCCAGTAGTCATGTATGGATATTAGATTTGGACTATAAAGAAAGCTGAGCACTGAAGAATTGATGCTTTTGAACTGTGGTGTTGGAAAAGAGTTTTGAGAGTCCCTTGGACTACAAGGAGATCCAACCAGTCAATCCTGAAGGAAATCAGTCCTGAATATTCATTGGAAGGACTGATGCTGATGCTGAAACTCCAATACTTTGGCCATCTAATGCGAAGAACTGACTCATTGGGAAAGACTCCGATGCTGGGAAAGATTGAAGGCAGGAGAAGATGGGGACGACAAGGGATGAGATGGTTGGATGGCATCACTGACTCAATGGACATGAGTTTGAGCAAGCTCTGGGAATTGGTGATGGACAGGGAAGCCTGGCGTGCTGCAGTCCATGGGGTCGCAAAGAGTCGGACACGACTGAGCGACTGAACTGAACAGAAGCCAATCTTAATACTACATCCTGGGGTCTCAGATTCAAAAAGGATTCTGAAAACTATTCTAACAAAGGACTCTAGCACAGTCAAGTGAAGACTGAGTATTGAAGAACTACAAAGCCTGGTCTAGTGGAAATGACTGGGATGTTTATCCACCCACTGGCAGAGGGGCCTCCAACTGGGAAAGTCTGTAGGGCAAGGACAAAAAAAATAGAAAAGAGAGGAAGCTTTGCAGATTACTACCTCATGTAATAAAATACACTGTTCTGTGGAGGTCTAAAAAAAAAAAAAGAAAAAAATCTCTGATTTTATACATGTGCTCAATCCAACTTGTGTGCTCAGAAAAACTTATCCATTTTGATTTTGTTTTGTTGTTGTTTAGTCGCTAAGTCTTGTCTGACTCTTGTGACCCCATGGACTATAGCCCACCAGACTTCTCTGTCCGTGGGATTTCCCAGACAAGAATACTGGAGTGGGTTGCCATTTCCTTCTCCATTTTGATTTCTAGCTTCCCTCAGTTACTGATACTGTGCTTCTACACACCAAAGATCGGATGCTGCTGCTGTCTCGCCCACATCCCACTACTCCTCTGAGTGGCTTGGTGCACACTGGCCCAGCTTTCAACAGCCAGTCTCTGCATTTCTTTCCCCAGGGTTTTCACTGTCCTCTGGAGCCCCCTCTGCCAGTCAGTGTATAAATGTCCCAGTTCCTTTGACCCTCAGATAGGATAACCCTGACATATTCTTCACTAGCTTACAGAATTTCCCCAGCAAAATTAAGCTCCAGTTCTCCATAATGGTAACTGACTCAGTGAGACACATCACTGACTCTTTCTTCCCCGTCTTAGAAGATCGCCAGTGTGTATTTCCTTCACCTCCTAAATAATCCTGAAACCTTGCCAATTTAAATTCAAATTAACTCCCAAACTACTCTCAAATCCTTGTCTCAGGACCTGATTTTTAGGAGAACCCAAAATAAAACTCAAGAAACATTCATTCACTCACTGAACTCTTTTGAGTATTTCTTATTTAAAAATCAAATATTTTACAGTTTAATAATCATTTCAGGTACAGTAAACAGTATTAGGAAAGCATAGTTGATGATTATTTTCATATTATATGCTTTTATTATTAAATTCATTTCTGTTCAGTTAAGTCTTAAAACCACAGATATCTAGTATCATTCACTATGATATTAATATAATATTAAACACTTCATTTCTTTGATGTTGTAAAAATGTTTTGTTGAAAAGGAAGAAAGGAAAAGAAAACTATTCTACATACACTACAATGGTGCCCAACTTTATAATCCAGTTCTTTTCTTGAAGTATATAGAAGCCATTTATATACAGGAATTACAGCTATATAAATGGCACTAGGTAATTTTGATTTTATACCTTTTAAAAATCTGTCTTCTCCAAGTTATCCCCAATAAGCATATGTAAATCATAATAGCAATCATTAGAAATGAAATTCTTAAGAATAGGCCCTCTCTTTTCTTCAGTTTCAGCGGTACAGGAGATTCTGAGGTTGTTTAAGCAAGACAACCACAAAGAAGAAAGCAAGCGTGGAAGCAAACTTTTCATGATTATCTACATAAATTAACTATGCCAGTAACTAATGACAATATGTGTTTTCTAGAACCCAAAACCTTCTCAAATTATGGTACAATTATGTGTTTATTTTGTTTAGTTGTGTATCTGACTTTAATAGTAGATACTGTTTAAAAGAAAATACTTAGAGGGTCTTCCCTGGTGGTTAAGACTATACACTTGCACTGTGGTGGGCATGGGTTCAATCCCTGCTCAGGGAACTAAGATCCTGCCAGCAGCATGACATACCACCCCCCCCCCCCACAAAAAAAAAATTGCATTTGGATGCAAGCTAACACTGTACTTATGATTTGGTCAGGTTGTATGTTCCTCTACCACTGTGTATTCTATATTTTACAGTTTAAATGAGAATGATTAATAATATGAAACTTTGGGATTTTGAAGAAACTGGTTATTAAAGTCTTTTCAAGTATTTCTACTTTTTGGAATTTATTGAAATTTTTTGTGTCCTGATTTTTTTTTTAATGTGGTCATTTTTATGTGTATTTCATGGGATGTTGAGAAAAAATACATGTGCTCTATTTTCAGGGTATAACTTGATACATATCAATCAGTTCTACTTTAAAACTATGCTATTTAGACCTCATTTATCCTTTCATATTTTTTATCCACTCAAGCTATTATAAACTCCAGAGTAATTTGAAGTCCTTTACTATAACATGCTTCTATTTCTCTTTTTATCATCTATATTTTTGCTCTATGATTGTAGTTGCTATGTTATTTGATACATAGATATTTATAACTGGTATGTTTTTTGGATTCTTCAAAACTACAAAGTGCTGAATTTGGGGCTGAGTCATACTTTTCTGATACCATGATCCTAATCCCTCCATTTTTTAAAATGTGTCCTTTTTTAGTAGATTTTGCCCACTCTTCTATTCTAAGCGTCCTGAATCACTTTGGCGTGTCTCTTATGTGACATAGAATTCACATATTTTTAATTCAATCTAATCTGAAATTCTTATTTTAATATGTTGGTTAAACCCGTTTATAAATACTGAGATGGCATATGTTTGTTCTTGGTTCTATCATTCTGTCTTCTTATTTTCTGCTTTTATATATGGAAAAGACTTTCTCTGTATAGTCTGTTGGTTTGTTTTCTGTCTGTAGCTCTGAGTTTTAGGAAGATCTGTAGTTCTGTTCTGGTGATTACTCTTACTAATGCATTTAGCTAGTACATAATAGTCCTCTGCTAAGCGACTTAGCAGCAGCAGCAGCATGAGAAACAATAAAAATAGCATTTTCTCTTTCTTCCACAACCTTTCTCTCCTCTACCACTCATATCAATAATATTATCTTTCTTACTGTTACCTTTGCACTGTTAAAAATGTGTGCATCTATTCTTTGATTGAAAGTGAAAGTGAAGTCGCTCAGTCGTGTCCGAATCTTTGCAACCCCATGGCCTGTAGCCTACCAGGCTTCTCAGTCCATGGGATTTTCCAGGCAAGAATACTAGAGTGGGTTGCCATTTCCTTCTGCAGGAGATCTTCCCGACCTTGAACCCGGGTCTCCCGCATTGTAGGCAGACGCTTTACCGTCTGAGCCACCAGGGAAGCTAAACACCATAGTGGCAGTCCTCCAGCTTTTAATGATGTTATTTAAGTCAGAGTCACTATGGATGAGAAAATCATCACATTTAACTACCATCTGAGCTCCAACTTTTGTAGGTTGTAAAATTTCTGTATTGTCCATAGTCCTTTCACATGAGTGCATCACCTTCTGAAACTGTATTCTTACAGTGCTTTCTGAGATCTGTTTTTCTCCGGGTCCTTTTACTAATTTCTTGCTTTCTTCCTTCTCTTCCTTCTTGCAGCTGTTGCTCGTCTCTGTTGCTTTATTTATTTCACAGTCTGTGGATCATATTGTCTCCTACTTTCACAGAAGATGAAATCTATGAGGGAGTAGAAGTTTTTTATTCTTCTAGAAAATATTATACAATTTTCAGGAATTAAAGAAGAAAGAGGCTTGCTTATACAGACTTGCTCATACCTGAAGTCCCTAGATTGGTGTTTTCTGTTGTTTTGTTTTCTGAACATGTGACCCTTACCCATTCAAGTTCAGAATTAAGCCCTTGAAGAAACACAAAAGAATGACTCCAATCATAGGAATTGTAGGTGTTTTAACAAGACAATGAAGGAGTCATTGGTAGGATAATCTTTTCTAGCACCTCTCAAGGTGCAGAAGTAGATGGCTCACTATTCTGGCTAAATAATTATCTGCGCCAATTTAACCATTCCTCATTTGGTAATAACCATTTTCCTTTCAGTTCAGTTTTTACAAGTCTAATTTCATAGAATTAAGATTATTAGCAATAAGACTGATGCTAAAGTTTATGTTCCCAAAAAAGTTTCAGTTGTCAGTGTTTTTTTCTTGGAAGAGAAACATCTTTTGCTTATTCTTAATTACTCAAAGGCTTTTAGAAATTCAAACATGACAATAACTCTCCAGGCAAAGATTTCAGTCAGTGAACATTTCTATCTAGATTACCTCAGCAAGATTAACAAAATTGAAAAGAATTGTTTGTCTATAAAGTTAAGGAACTGAGAACACAACCTATTGGTTAGTTCATGGTTCCCCATTGCTTAATTCTTCCACCTTCATGAAATATTGGCCCAACTCCTATAAAACTGTAACAAGAGTTTGATGGAAATTCACTAGTAAGAAGATTCAAGCCACTGTCTATTACAGGCTAGGGAGTCTGACTTTCAATGTAGTCTTACTGATTACTTTTGCAAATGCTGTGAATACTCCAAAAGGAAAGGCTTTGCATGTCTTGATATTCCAATGGGCATCACTAGAACTTGAGGGGTAAGGATGAGAGCAGTCTGGTGCAGTAGAATAAAAATGAGCTTTTGGACCCAGCAGTCCATATACTCAGCCCCACCACTTACTGGCCCTCAGATGCCCATCTATAAGATAAAGAAAATTACACCTTTCTAATACAATGGTATGAAGACTGCCTAAGGTCATGTACATAAAGCACACAGGATGTAGTAGATAATTGATAAAAGTCACTGGCCCTTCTTTGTGCTTCCCAGCTCCTCCTCTATTTCTTCCTTTATTTTTTTTTAATTTTATTTATTAATTTATTTTTGGCTGTGCTGGGTCTTCATTGCTGCGTGAGTTTCCTCTAGTTGAGGCAAGTGGGGACTACTCTTTGCTGCAGAGCACAGGCTCTAGGAGTGAAGGCTTCAGTTGTTGCAGCACTTGAGCTCAGTAGTTTGGTGCATGGGCTTAGTTGCTCCACGGCATGTGGATGTCCCCTGCATTGGCAGGCGAATTCTTATCCACTGCACCACTAGGGAAGTCGTAATTCTTCCTTTATTGCCTTGGACTTAAAGTAGTGCATTTCTTTGTTGGGAGAAGGTAATTGTTTACCTAGTGGAGCATATATAGTCCTCTAGTGACCTGGAGATCACGGAGAAGGCAATGGCACCCCACTCCGGTACTCATGCCTGGAAAATCCCATGGACGGAGGAGCCTGATGGGCTGCAGTCCATGGGGTCGCTAAGACTGAGCGACTTCACTTTCACTTTTCACTTTCATGCATTGGAGAAAGAAATGGCAACCCACTCCAGTGTTCTTGCCTGGAGAATCCCAGGGACGGGGGAGCCTGGTGGGCTGCCGTCTATGGGGTCGCACAGAGTCAGACACGACTGAAGCAACTTAGCAGCAGCAGTGATGTGGAATGAAATGGAATTTTTGCTCCCAAGTCTTATTTGGCTTACTAGTGACCTCCCCGATTATGGCATCTCTCACTTTGTTTTGTAGTTGCTTTTCGCATATCTATCAAGGGAAGCCTCTTGATTTCAAAATATTCAAAGGCTATATTTTCTTCAAATCTAAATATTTACCCTGTTAGTTATCTATTGCTGTACAAAAAATTACCCCCAAATTTAGCAGCTTAAAACAACAAATGCTTATTTCCTGGTGTTTCTCCAGAAGTAACTTAACTGGGTGATTCTGGCTTGGGTTCTCATAAGATTGCAGTCAAGGGACTTCCCTGGTAGTCCCATGGCTAAGACTCTGTGCTCCCAATGCAGGGGGCCAGAGTTTGATCTCGGGTCAGGGAACTAGATCCCACATGATGCAACTAAAAATTCACATGCTGCAAATGAGAAAAAAAAAAAAGATTGTAGTCAAGCTGTTTGCTATGGCTACAGTCATCATTTTTCATATTTTTGGTTTTGTTTAATATCACGTCAAACAGATTCTCTTTCTGCCTTTTTCTTTTTGAGGTTAGATTCTTTATGAGACAGAAACTCCAGCATCAATTTGCTTTTTAAAAAAACACTCAAATTACCCCTAAAGACAGTCTATATCCTCTTCAAAGAATATAATACAGTTAAAGGCATGGATTAAGGCCGGTGACGATAGTTGGCTTGGCAATAGGTAACATGTTGTATGAAAAATTATGCACCTTTAAACACAAGAATTGTATTCAGCTCACACACACACGGAATTCAGGGACTCAGGAAGCTGAGGGAACAAAGACTCCCATCTCACACTGACTGTGGGCTTACCCCAAGTCAATGAAGTGGCAAGTGCTAATTGAAAGGTGTGTGTTTTTGCCAAGTTGAATTCATATAAGTTAAATACATTTAAGTTCAATACAGATGTGTTGAAATGTAAAGACATTTTCTGATTTATGTGTAAGCACTGAATTATTAGTTTTATAGGATTTGATATCTCACCTTATGCATTTTCTTTCCAGTATTTTAGAGCTTTGCTCTGCTTGTTCATTAATGTTCTAGTATTTAAGTACTTGGAAACCAAAGAGCTTTACCCAGAATTTGATGAGCTTTTGGTATGTCTTATTCCAATCATATAGATAATAATTTAACTAAAATTATATGCTTGATTTTTTTACATTTATTTTGATTGAAATCCTTAATTTAATTAAATTTAAGCAGTATGAAAGGCAGTAGTATATCTCAATCACAAGTATAAAATCCAACTAGACACACACAGGCTTTTTAATTAAACCTATTCCTCAGTATTGGTTTGTCATGCTCATTCCTCTAGCTATTGACTGGATCTCCTGGCTGATAATCAATGGCTTGAAAGTTTAAGAAATATTATCTTTTCAAAAGCATTGTTGAAAAACAAATTTGAGAAAAATTTTATTGATCGTTTTCCCTAAACTGGAATACTGTTTATTGCAGAATCCCTTGTCCTTGTTCACAGGAGGTCAACATTCTACTGCACTGAGTGGACAAACCAAGTCTAAACTTTCAGTTGAACAGAAATCTAGTGGTCATTAAATGTTGAATGTCTTCCTTCTGTTATCATTGGTAAAAAATAATATCTCCTATCTGAAAATCTAGTGCTTGCATTCTCCATGGAGAGCAATTTCTTCCCAAGCTGTTATGTAATCCCTATTCGCTGAGTAATGTCTTTACCACTAGCTGTGTTTAATAATTCGCTCTGATGTGTAGGTACAGACGAAAAAACATTTTGGTTAAAGGTAAAGGAGTTTTAAATAAATTGGCTCCTCTGATCAGGAAGAATACTACTGAGACATATATGCCATGACTACAGTGGTTTCCATCAAGTTTGCCCACTGAGTTTTTCTAGAAAAATGCCTGGAACATAGTACATGCTCAGTGAATATTTGTGAAATGGTTTTATGGTTGGAGCCATATTTTAGGTTCCATTAACTTTTGTGACATATTTTATTTTATTTTAATACCTCTGTATTAGTTTCTTAGGGCTGCCATACCAAGTTACCACAGACTTAGTGGCCTGATTACCAAATTACCACAAACTTAGAGGCTAAACAGCCTCTTGTTGAGGGTGAAAGAAGAGAGTAAAAGCTGGCTGTGATATTGATATTGAATGGTTTGCCTTGGAAATGAACAGAAATCATTCTGTCGTTTTTGAGATTGCATCCAAGTACTGCATTTTGGACTCTTCTGTTGACCATGATGGCTACTCCATTTCTTCTAAGGGATTCCTGCCTGCAGTAGTAGATATAATGGTCATCTGAGTTAAATTCACCCATTCCAGTCCATTTGAGTTCACTGATTCCTAGAATGTCGACGTTCACTCTTGCCATTTCCTGTTTGACTACTTCCAATTTGCCTTGATTCATGGATCTGACATTCCAGGTTCCTATGCAATATTGCTCTTTACAGCATCGGACCTTGCTTCTATCACCAGTCACATCCACAGCTGGGTATTGTTTTTGTTTTGGCTCCATCCCTTCATTCTTTCTGGAGTTATTTCTCCACTGATCTCCACTAGCATATTGGGCCCCTATTGACCTGGGGAGTTCCTCTTTCAGTATCCTATCATTTTGCCTTTCATACTGTTCATGGGGTTCTCAAGGCAAGAATACTGAAGTGGTTTGCCATTTCCTTCTCCAGTGGACCACATTCTGTCAGACCTGTCCACCATGCCCGCCCGTCTTGGGTGGCCCCACATGGCATGGCTTAGTTTCATTGAGTTAGACAAGGCTGTGGTACTAGTATGATTAGATTGACTAGTTTTCTGTGAGTATGGTTTCAGTGTGTCTGCCCTCTGATGCCCTCTTGCAACACGTACCGTCTTACTTGGGTTTCTCTTACCTTGGGCATGGGGTATCTCTTCACGGCTGCTCCAGCAAAGCGCAGCCACTGCTCCTTACCTTGGACGAGGGGTATCTCCTCACCACTGCTCCTCCCAAACTTGAACGTGGAATAGCTCCTCTAGGCCCTCAGGCGCCTGCGCAGCCACCGCTCCCTGGACTGGGGTTACTACTCCCGACCGTGGCCCCTGGCCTCGGGTGTGGGGCAGCTCCTCTTGGCTGCCGCCCCTCAGGCATGGGGTCCTGCCAGCTTCTGCCCCTATCCTCAGGCATGGTGTAGCTCCTCTCGCCCGCTCTCTGGGCGCCATCACAGCCGCCCATGCTCTGTGCGCTGTCTTAGCCACCTTCGTTGTCTTCGTTTCCAAGGCAAACCATTCAATATCATAGTAATCCAAGTCTATGCCCCAACCAGTAATGCTGAAGAAGCTGAAGTTGAACGGTTCTATGAAGACCTACAAGACCTTTTAGAACTAACACCCCAAAAAGATGCCCTTTTCATTATAGGGGACTGGAATGCAAAAGTAGGAAGTCAAGAAACATCTGGGAAAGGGAAAGGGAAGTTGTTCAGTCGTGTCCGACTCCCAGCGACCCCATGGAATGCAGCCCACCAGGCTCCTCCATCCGTGGGATTTTCCAGGCAAGAGTACTGGAGTGGGGAAACACCTGGAGTAACAGGAAAATTTGGCCTTGGAATACAGAATGAAGCAGGGAAAAGACTAATAGAGTTTTGTGAAAAAAATGCACTGGTCATAGCAAACACCCTCTTCCAACAACACAAGAGAAGACTCTACACATGGACTTCACCAGATGGTCAACACTGAAATCAGATTGATTATATTCTTTGCAGCCAAAGATGGAGAAGCTCTATACAGTCAACAAAAACAAGACCAGGAGCTGACTGTGGCTCAGATAATGAACTCTTTATTGCCAAATTCAGACTGAAATTGAAGAAAGTAAGGAAAACCACTAGACCATTCAGGTATGTATGACCTAAATCAAATCCCTTATGATTATACAGTGGAAGTGAGAAATAGATTGAATGGACTAGATCTGATAGATAGAGTGCCTGATGAACTATGGACAGAAGTTCGTGACATTGTACAGGAGACAGGGATCAAGGCCATCCCCACGGAAAAGAAATGCAATAAAGCAAAATGGCTGTCTGAGGAGGCCTTACAAATAGCTGTGAAAAGAAGAGAAGTGAAAAGCAAAGGAGTAAAGGAAAGATATAAGCATCTGAATGCAGAGTTCCAAAGAATAGCAAGAAGAGATAAGAAAGCCTTCCTCAGCTGTCAATGCAAAGAAACAGAGGAAAACAACAGAATGGGAAAGACTAGAGATCTCTTCAAGAAAATTAGAGATACCAAGGGAATGTTTCATGCAAAGATGGGCTTGATAAAGGACAGAAATGGTATGGACCTAACAGAAGCAGAAGATATTAAGAAGAGGTGGCAAGAATACACAGAAGAACTGTAAAAAAAGATATTCACGACCCAGATAATCACGATGGTGTGATCACTGACCTAGAGCCAGACATCCTGGAATGTGAAGTCAAGTGGGCCTTAGAAAGCATCACTACAAACAAAGCTAGTGGAGGTGATGGAATTCCAGTTCAGTTATTTCAAATCCTGAAAGATGATGCTGTGAAAGTGCTGCACTCAATATGCCAGCAAATTTGGAAAACTCAGCAGTGGCCACAGGACAGGAAGAGGTCAGTTTTCATCCCAATCCCAAAGAAAGGCAATGCCAAAGAATGCTCAAACTACCACACAATTGCACTCATCTCACACACTTGTAAAGTAATGCTCAAAATTCTCCAAGTCAGGCTTCAGCAATATGTGAACCGTGAACTTCCAGATGTTCAAGCTACTTTTAGAAAAGGCAGAGGAACCAGAGATCAAATTGCCAACATCCGTTGGATCATAGAAAAAGCAAGAGAGTTCCAGAAAAACATCTATTTCTGCTTTATTCACTATGCCAAAGCCTTTGACTGTGTGGATCACAATAAACTGTGGAAAATTCTGAAAGAGATGGGAATACCAGAGCACCTGATTTGCCTCTTGAGAAATCTGTATGAGGGTCAGGAAGCAACAGTTAGAACTGGACATGGAACAACAGACTGGTTCCAAACAGGAAAAGGAGTTCATCAAGGCTGTATATTGTCACCCTGTTTATTTAACTTATATGCAGAGTACATCATGAGAAACGCTGGGCTGGAGGAAGCACACGCTGGAATCAAGACTGCCAGCAGAAATATCAATAACCTCAGATATGCAGATGACACCACCCTTATGGCAGACAGTGAAGAGGAACTCAAAAGCCTCTTGATGAAAGTGAAAGAGGAGAGTGAAAAAGTTGGCTTAAAGCTCAACATTCAGAAAACAAAGATCATGGCATCTGGTCCCGTCACTTCATGGGAAATAGATGGGGAAACAGTGGAAACAGTATCAGACTTTATTTTGGGGGTCTCCAAAATCACTGCAGATGGTGACTGCAGCCATGAAATTAAAAGACGCTTACTCTTTGGATGAAAAGTTATGACCAACCTAGATAGCATATTGAAAAGCAGAGACATTACTTTGCCAACAAAGGTCCATCTAGTCAAGGCTATGGTTTTTCCAGTGGTCATGTATGGATGTGAGAGTTGGACTGTGAAGAAAGCGGAGAGCCGAAGAATTGATGCTTTTGAACTGTGGTGTTGGAGAAGACTCTTGAGAATCCCTTGGACTGCAAGGAGATCCAACCAGTCCATTCTGAGGGAGATCAGCCCTGGGATTTCTTTGGAAGGAATGATGCTAAAGCTGAAACTCCAGTACTTTGGCCACCTCATGCAAATAGTTGACTCATTGGAGAAAAGGCTCTGATGCTGGGAGGGATTGGGGGAAGGAGGAGAAGGGGATGACAGAGGATGAGATGACTGGATGGCATCACTGACTCGATGGGTGTGAGTCTGAGTGAACTCCGGGAGTTGGTGATGGACCGGGAGGCCTGGTGTGCTGCGATTCATGGGGTCGCAAAGAGTCGGACACGACTGAGCAACTGAACTGAACTGAAAAGCTGGCTTAAAACTCAACATTCAAAAAACTAAGATCATGTCATCCAGTCCTATCATTTCATGTTAAATAGAAGGGAAAAAATGGAAACAGTGAGAGATTTTAATTTCTTTGACTCCAAAATCCCTGAAGAAGGTGACTGCAGCCATGAAATTAAAAGATGCTTGCTCCTTGGAAGAAAAGTTATGACAAACCTAGATAGTGTATTAAAAAGAAGAGACATCACTTTGCCAACAAGGTCTGAATAGTCAAAGCTGTGGTTTTTCCAGTAGTTATGTATAGATGTGAAAGTTGAACCATAAAAAAGGCTGAGCAATGAAGAACTGATGCTTTCAAATTGTGGTGCTGGAGAAGACTCTTGAGAGTCCCTTGGATAGTAAGGAGATCAAACTAGTCCATCCTAAAGGAAATCAACCCTGAATACTCATTGAAACGACTGATGCTGAAGCTGAAGCTCCAATACTTTGGGTATCTGATGTGAAGAGATGACTATTGGAAAAAAAAAACAAACCCTGATGCTGGGAGAGACTGAAGGTAAAAGGAGAAGGGGCAGCAGAGGAAGAGATGGTTGGATGGCATCACCAACTCAATGGACGTGAATTTTTGCAAACTCTGGAAGTTAGTGAAGGACAGGGAAGCCTGGAGTGCTGTAGTCCATGGGATGCCAAAAAGTCAGACATGACTTAGCCACTGAGCAGCAACAACAGTGGCTTGAAACCAAAGAAATTTTCTCTCACAGGTCTGGAGACCAGAAGTCTATAACCAATCTGTTGGCAGGTCACACTTCCTCCAGAGGCTCTAGATATAAATCCTTTTCTTGCCCTCTGTTGCTTTGTGGCTCCATAACTCCAGTCTCTGCCTCCAACTTCACATGGTCTTCCCTTCTGCTGGTTTCTTCTTCTCTTCCTGTAGGGATATTTGCCCTTGGATCTAGGATACACTTTATTAATCCAGGTGGATCTCATTTTGAGATCCTTCACTTAATTATTACAGACATA
The DNA here is from genome assembly GCF_029407905.1 of Bubalus kerabau. NCBI lineage: Eukaryota > Metazoa > Chordata > Mammalia > Artiodactyla > Bovidae > Bubalus > Bubalus kerabau. Next base: position 4,027,879 of record NC_073636.1, read on the forward strand.
TTTTTCAAAATAAGTTCACATTTACAGTTACCCTGGGTTAGAATGTGAACATATATTTTTGGTACCCCAATTCAATCCAGTATAACCTCTGATTATCAGTTTTAAAATTCTGTCCATTCAACACACATTTTGTTAAATGTCTATTTTGTGTCAGACCCCAAATGAAGTGAGGATGCAAACATCACTATGATACAGCCACTGACCTTCTTCAGCCAGATAACACTTTTTTAAAGATTATTATTCTAGATCTCTCAGACTTGGAATAATATAAAATTGAAATTTTATTTAAAATAGAACAGAATTTAAACTCACATAAAATAATGTCCTGTCTACTCTGAAATCTCTTCATGTTAGTTTTTCCATGAGTTATAATGAACACAGTTCATTGCTGTTAATTTTTCAGTTGCCATACCATTCATCATTTCAGATGTTATTAGTTCATAGTAATCCCTTTCAAAAAATTCCATGATGTGAGACACTTTTAATTAGTTTCACCATATTTTATTTCACTACAAATCAGAGTTTGTGCAGGAGCCTTAAACTCAGTGAGAGCCTATTTACCTCTGTGCCTTTGTGTCATTAAGGTGTCATCAGTATTTCTCTGACTGAATTTAGCAGTATTTTGTCTTCAGCTGGTTTCTCTGGCAAGCACAGCCTGCAAAAATATATATAGTATATTTGCAAAATAATCTCAGGGAATAGGAATATGGTATAGAAAGAGGACCCCAGGGCAGGAAAGAGAAACAAAACAGGAATATCAAGTAAGACACCACTATGTGGCAACTGGTGCTTGACCACATAAGACTTTTTTGAAGAGTCTTATAAAATATATCACAGGGACAAAATAGGGACCATTTACCCACCCATTGGCTTCCATTACTCATTGGTTAAGAGTCCACATCCCCTCTCATCTGGTTGCACACATGTAGATGCTGAGCTGTTCCCTAAGGTACATGCATAAAAAGGGAGTGGCTGGTCTTAATGAAATACATTCCCCAAAGATGATCAAGGAATGTCCTGAACTGGTCACTGTAGCAATAGATGGAATAAAAGATAGGGCCAAGTTCAGTTCAGTCACTCAGTCGTGTCCAACTCTTTGTGACCCCATGAATCACAGCACGCCAGGCCTCCCTGTCCATCACCAACTCCTGGAGTTCACTCAGACTCATGTCCATCGAGTCAGTGATGCCATCCAGCCATCTCATCCTCTGTCGTCCCCTTCTCCTCTTGCCCCCAATCCCTCCTAGCATCAGAGTCTTTTCCAATGAGTCAACTCTTCACATGAGGTGGCCAAAGTACTGGAGTTTCAGCTTCAGCATCATTCCTTCCAAAGAAATCCCAGGGCTGATCTTTAAAATGGACTGGTTGGATCTCCTTGCAGTCCAAGGGACTCTCAAGAGTCTTCTCCAACACCACCAATGAGTCACTCTTCACATCAGGTGGCCAAAGTATTGGAGTTTCAGCTTCCACATCAGTCCTTCCAATGAACACCCAGGACTGGTCTCCTTTAGGATGGACTGATTGGATCTCCTTGCAGTCCAAGGGACTCTCAAGAGTCTTCTCCACCACACTGTAGCAATAGGTGGAATAAAAGATAGGGCCAAAACGTTATGCAAATGAGCATGAGGGGTCCAGCATATTTTTACTTCCATACTGCCAAATGGGTTATCCTCAGCTTATGAGACTGTAGTTTTGGGAGCAATATGAATCACATCACTGGAATTTCACATCAAGAAATAAGGCCTCCAGATGGCTTCAGAGGTGAATTCTATCAAACATTTAGAGAAGAGCTAATGCCTATCCTCCTAAAACTCTTTCAAAAAATTGTAGAGGAAAGACCATTTCCAAACTCATTCTCCAAGGCCACCATCCCCCTGATACCAAAACCAGCAAAGGCAACACAAAAAAAGAAAACTACAGGCCAATATCACTGATGAACACAGATATAAAAATCTTCAACAAAATTCTAGCAAACAGAATTCAGCAACACATTGAAAAGCTCACACACCATGATCAAGTTGGGTTTATTCCCAGGATACAAGGTTTCTTCAATATATGTAAATCAATCAATGTGATACACCATATTAACAAATTGAAAGATAAAAACCATATGATAATATCTATAGATGCAGAAAAAGTCTTTGACAAAATTCAGCACCCATTTATGTTAAAAAAAAAACTCTTTAAAAAATGGTCATAGAAGGAACCTACCTCAACATAGTAAAGGCCATATATGATAAGCCCACAGCAAACATTATTCTCAATGGTGAAAACTTGATAGCATTCCCTCTCAGATCAGGAAAAAGACAGGGGTGTTCACTCTCTCCACTAAGACTCAACATAGTTTTGGAAGTCCTACTTTGGCAATCAGAGAAGAAAACAAATAAAAGGAATCCAGATCATAAAAAAAGAAGCAAAATTCTCATTGTTTGCAGATGACATGATAATGTATAGAAAACCCTAAAGATACTATCAGAAAATTACTAGAGCTAATTAATGAATTTAGCAAATCGTGGGATACAAAATCAATACACAGAAATCACTTGCATGCCTCTATACTAACAATGAAAAATCAGAAAGAGAAATTAAGGAATCAATTGCATTCACCATTGCAACAAGAAGAATTAAATATCTAGGAATAAACTTACCTAAGAAGACAAAAGAACTGTATAAAGAAAATTATAAGACATTGATGAAAGAAATCAAAGATGACATAAACAGATGGAGAGATATTCCATGTTCCTGGGTAGGAAGAATCAATATTGTGAAAATGACTATACTACCAAACGCAATCTACAGATTCAATGTGATCCCTATCAAATTACCAATGGCATTTTTCACAGACCTAGAAAAAAAAATTTCACAATTCATATGGAAATACAAAAGACCCTGAATAGCCAAAGCAGTCTTGAGAAAGAAGAATGGAGCTGGAGGAATCAACTTTCCTGACTTCAGACTATACTACAAAGCTATAGTCATCAAGACAGTATGGTACTGGCATAAAGACAGAAATATAGACAAATGGAAGAAGGCAGAGAGCCCAGAGAAAAACCCACACACCTATGGGTACCTTATTTTTGACAAAGGAGGGAAGAATATACAATGGGGCAAAGACAGCCTCTTCAATAAGTGGTGTTGGGAAAACTGGACAGCTACATGTAAAAGAATGAAATGACAACACTTCATAACACCATACACTTTAAAGATAAACTCAAAATGGATTAAAGGCCTAAATGTAAGACCAGAAACTGTAAAACTCTTAGAGGAAAACTTAGGCAGAACACTCAATGACATAAATCCAAGCAAGATCCTCTATGACCCACCTCCTACAGTAATGGAAATAAAAAACAAAAGTAAACAAGTGAGACCTAATTAAACTTAAAACCTTTTGCACAGGAAAGGAAACTCTATGCAAGGTGAAAAGACAACCCTCAGAATTGGAGAAAATAATAGCAAATGACACAACTGACAAGGAATTAATTTCCAAAATATACAAGCAGCTCAGACAACTCAATAGCAGAAAAACAAACAACCCAATCAAAAAGTGGGAAAAAGACCTAAACAGACATTTCTCCAAGAAGAATATAGATGGTTAACAAACACATGAAAAAATGCTCAGTATCACTCATTATTAGAGAAATGCAAATCAAAACTACAATGAGATATCACCTCACACTGGTCAGAATGGCCATCATTAAAAAGTCTACAAACAGTAAATGCTGGGGAGGGTGTGGAGTAAAGGGAACCCTCTTTGGGTTCCAATTTTGTGGGAATGTAAATTGATACAGCCACTATGGAAGATGGTATGGAGATTCCTTAAAAAGCTAGAAATAAAACCACCATATGACACACCAATCCCACTGCTAGGCATATATCCTGAGGAAACCAAAATTTAAAAAGACACACGTACCTCAATGTTCATTGCAGCACTATTTACAATAGCAAGAACATGGAAGCAACCTAGATGTCCATTGACAGATGAATGGATAAAGAAGTAATGGTACATATACACAATGGAATATTACCCCGTCATGCAAAGGAATGCATTTGAGTCAGTTCTGATGAGGAGGATGAACCTAGAGCCTATTATGCAGAGTGAAGTAAGTCAGAAAGAGAAAGATAAATATCACATACTAACACATATCTATGGAATCTAAAAAAGATGGTACCCATGAATTTATTTGCAGGGCCACAATGGAGAAACGGACATAGAGAACAGACTTATGAACTCAGGAAAAGGGCAGGAGAGGGTGAGATGTATGGAGAGAGTAACATAGAAACTTACATTACCATATGTAAAATAGATAGCCAATGGGAATTTGCTGGATGACTCAGGGAACCCACACAGGGACTCTGTAACAACCTAGAGGGGTGGGGTGGGGAGGGAGATGGGAGGGAGGTTCAAGAGGAGGGGACATATGTATACCTGTGGCTGATTCATGTTGATATTTGGCAGCAAACAACAAAATTCTGTAAAGCAATTATCCTTCAGTTAAGTAAAATCAGATTAAATCCCCCAGAAAAGAAATCTTAATAAATAAATGTGCCATTTAGACTTGAAACTATTTTTTGAAGTATTACTTAAAGATTTTTAATATAGTAAATCTAATGTATGTTAAACCTTAAAAAAAAAAAAAAAAAAAGAAAAGGAAAGAAACCAGGCCTCTGATCTTGGAGAAGTGTGCCTTAATTTCCTCATTTGCATAAGAGGATAACAAAAGCCACACTTACCTCATGGATTTACTGTAGCGAAGCCAAGATGAGAAAATATACAGAAAGTGCTTAGCCCAGTGCTAAGGACTTTCTGACACTAACTCTCTGATACCAGCTGGGTGTCCAATAATCCAATTCCATTCTGATGTGAATTACCAGGAGCTAGCACATACCGGCTGCGACTGGTGCACTTAGCACCCTGGATGCAACTGGAGCACTTAGCACGGCCAAGAGGAGCTACCCCATGTCCGAGGTCAGGGGCAGAAGCCGGGAGGACCCCATGCCCGAGGATCCGCTGGATCATCGAAAAAGCAAGAGAGTTCCAGAAAAACTCTCCAGATATGCAGATGACACCACCCTTATGGCAGAAGGTGAAGAGGAACTCAAAAGCCTCTTGATGAAAGTGAAAGTGGAGAGTGAAAAGGTTGGCTTAAAGCTCAACATTCAGAAAACGAAGATCATGGCCTCTGGTCCCATCACTTCATGGGAAATAGATGGGGAAACAGTGGAAACAGTATCAGACTTTATTTTTCTAGGCTCCAAAATCACTGCAGATGGTGACTGCAGCCATGAAATTAAAAGATGCTTACTCTTTGGAAGAAAAGTTATGACCAACCTAGATAGCATATTGAAAAGCAGAGACATTAGTTTGCCAACTAAAGTCTGTCTAGTCAAGGCTATGGTTTTTCCTGTGGTCATGTATGGATGTGAGAGTTGGACTGTGAAGAAGGCTGAGCACCAAAGAATTGATGCTTTTGAACTGGGGTGTTGGAGAAGACTCTTGAGAGTCCTTTGGACTGTAAGGAGATCCAATCAGTCCATTCTGAAGATCAGCCCTGGGTGTTCTTTGGAAGGAATGATGCTAAAGCTGAAACTCCAGTACTTTGGCCACCTCATGCGAAGAGTTGACTCATTGGAAAAGACTCTGATGCTGGGAGGGATTGGGGGCAGGAGGAGAAGAGGACGACAGAGGATGAGATGGCTGGATGGCATCACAGACTCGATGGACGTGGGTCTGAGTGAACTCCGGGAGTTGGTGATGGACAGGGAGGCCTGGCGTGCTGTGATTCATGGGGTCACAAAGAGTCGGACATGATTGAGCGACTGAACTGAACTGAACTGAGCACATACCTCCCAGGTTGATGGCTCAGTCCCATGAGACTGCCCCCTCCCCACCCCTTCGGATGCCAGCTGCACGGCCACAGGGTCCCATGCCACCTACACTTATGGTTGAAAGCTACAAATTCACAGCTTACTATGCCCGCTCAGGTTTGATAATTAACTGAAACAACTTGTAGAATTCATCAAAACAATATACTTACAATTATCATTTTATTAGGAAGTATACAAATGAATAGTCAGATGAAGAGACACATGGGATGCAAGGTCTGGCAGGTCCTGAGTGTAGGATCTAACTCCTGTGGAGTTAAGGTCCACTACACTACCAGCACATTACATGTATAAACCCAAGCCTCATTGCTGAGCTTTTTAATTGAGGTTTTATTGAGTAGACCTGCTTGATTAAAGCATTAGCCACATGATTAAACTCATCTGCAGCTACTCTCCCCTCCTTAGTAGTTGGGGCATGGGGCTGAAAGGCTCAAACTTCCAATCAGGTGTTTGATTTTTCTGGTCACAAGCCCCCATCCCGAAGCTCTATAAAGCCCCCATCTTAAGTCATTTCATTAGCATAAACTCAGTGGAAAGCGGTGGAAAGCAGCTCATTATGAATAGCAAAAGATACTCCTATCATTGAGGAAATTCCAGTGGTTTTTGAAGCTCTGTACCAGGAACTAGAGACAAAAATCAAATATATTTTTAAAAATTATACTGCAGCATGATACATAAGAAGCTTTTGTTGAACATGGATGATAATTATTCCTAATTTGTGGAAGTTCTACCAGGTACCACCATCATCTATCATCACCACCCACGCAACAACTTTGCTTCATTAACTTTTCAATTAAAAAGTAAATCTTTATATGTTGTTGCTGTTCAGTCACCCAGTCATGTCCAACTCTTTGCAACCCCATGGACTGCAGCACAGCAGGCCTCCCTGTCTGTACCCATCTCCTGAAGTTTGCCTAAGTTTATGTCCATTGCATCAGTGATACCATCCAGCCATCTCATCCTCTGATGCCCTCTTCTTCTGCCCTCAATATTTCCTAGCATCAGGGACTTTTCCAGTGAGTTGGCTGTTCACATCAGGTGACCAAAATACTGGAGCTTCAGCTTCAGCATCAGTCTTTTCAATGAGTATTCAGGGTTGATTTCCTTTAAGATTCACTGGTTTGATCTCCTTGCTGTCCAAGGGACTCTCAGAAGTCTTCTCCAGCAGCACAGTTCAAAGGAATCAATTCTTTGGTGCTCTACCTTCTTTACAGTCCAACTCTCACAGTCCTCCATGACCACCGGGAAGACCATAGCCTTGACTATACAGATCTTTGTTGGCAGAGTAATGTCTCTGCTTTTCAATACCCTGTCTAGGTTTGTCATAGCTTTCCTGCCAAGAAGCAATCGTCTTCTGATTTCATGGCTGCAGTCACCATCTGCAGTGATTTTAGAGCTCAAGAAGAGGAAATCTGTCACTACTTCCACCTTTTCCCCTTCTACTTGGCAAGAAGTAACGGTCCTAGTTGTCATGATCTTAGTTTTTTTAATATTTAGTTTTAAGCCAGCTCTTTCACTCTCCTCCACCCTAATCAAGAGGTTCTTTAGTTCCTCTTCTCTTTCTGCCATTGGAGTGGCATCATCTGCATATCTGACGTCGTTGATGTTTCTCCCACCCATTTGATTCCAGCTTGTAATTCATCCAGCCCAACATTTCTCATGATGTGCTCAGCATATAGGTTAGAAAAACAGGGTGACAACAGACACCTTCACAGATCACTACCTGGTCATGTATCACTATTATGTCATGCGTAACTCAATGAAATTATGAGCCATGCCATGTCAAGCGACCCAAGATGGGTGGGTCAGAGTGGCAAGTTCTGACAAAACATGATCCACTGGAGGAGGGAATGGTAAACACCCCAGAATACTTGCCATGAGAACCTCATGAACTGTATAAAAAGACAAAAAAACTTTATGCATACATACATACATACACAGAGTAAAAGAGTTGGAAGTGGTTAAAGTACCAGCTCAATTTAATTTCCTTTGGCAAAATGTAGGAAATATATGTTTAAAACAAAAATAAAAGCAATAATTCCTGAAAGACCTGCTAAATGAAGGCATTAGATGGAGTAGGGTGCTATTACCTAGAAGCATAATCAACAGTTCTTGTTCTCAAGGTTAAAATTCTAGGCAGGGAGAAGTGCCATTAGCATGAAACTGAACATTATGAAAGATAAATATGTGGTACAGAGAGCAAGCAAAGTAATATTGCAAAGCCGTTCTTGAGCAAATTAATAAATGTATTCTACAAACAATACATGCCAGAGATAATCTATACAAATAAAGGAAGTGTTTATAGGCAATTTTCAATATCGGGATTGGTAGAATTTAAACCTTTTGGAGGAACAGGAGAGGACCTTGAAAGATGTAGAAAGTGAAAGTGAAAGTTGCTCAGTCGTGTCCGACTCTTTGCAACCCCAGGGACTATACAGTCCATGGAATTCTCCAGGCCAGAATACTGGAGTGGGTAGCTTTTCCCTTCTCCAGGTGATCTTCCCAACACAGGGATTGAACCCAGGTCTCCCACACATGAAGTCTTTACCAGAGGAGCCACAAGGGAAGCCTGAAAGATGTAGAAGGGCAGGAGCAAAAACCAGAAGAAAAGAAAGGCAAAATGTAGCCCTAACTTTTGTCTGAATAACTAGCTCACCCTTGCTAATGTTTTAGGTTTGAAATTAGCAACACAAATCTAACATTAGCAATGTGTCTAATGTTAGACACATTAGCAAAGGGTCTTATGTTTATTCATGGTCTTTTCACTATAAGGAGCCTGTGAGGATCTGTTGGGGAGTTTATTGTAGCAAAGGAGGGAAAGATATTGAGGTCAGTTGTAAAAATGGAATGTATGAAACCAGTGAATTCAGGACAATGTATTCAGGTCACCAAAACTTTGTGAAGAAACAAATATTATGAAGAGGGAAAAGTGGGAATTTTTTATATTCTTGAAATCATGTAAGTGATCTGAGCCAGAACATAGGCAGAATGTGATCCACCGAGCGTGAACACATGCCCACTGGGGGTTGCCTCCATGAGGACCTGCCTTCTCCCATCTGTTAATGAGAAAAAACATACCCAAGTGAAGTAAATAGTAATTAGAGGTGGACCTAGCAGTGGCCTCTAGGGCCACCTTGGCATTTAGATCACAAAGGATAAAGTCAAAATGAAAACACTCTTAAGTTATTTATAAAGGGGTTAAACTGAACCTATTTGTGCAGGAGTTTCTAGGCCCAACAGATATTTCTCTCCCTGGCCTTGGTCAGGGTCAGTCTATAATAAATCTAATGATGCTGTATCCACATGGTTTTGACTATTTTCCTATTGGCATTGCTACATGGAAGGAATCTTAAGCTGAAAAATAACAGGTTTATTCTTCTCTCCTGAGAAGGCCGACTTAGGATCTATAATATTGTGATTTATATTAATAATAAGAAATATACATTTGGTGTTCTTTTCACTTTCCTGGTACAGAGCTCCTAAAAGACTTGTAGTTTAAGTGTGGAGAACCATAATGGTATCTTTTATTATGCTAATGAGGTGACTTTCTCGGAAAGCCCTGGGTTCCCTAAGAATGTGAGAGAGAGATGTGAGAGTTGGACCGTAAAGAAGGCTGAGTGCCAAAGAATTGATGCTTCCAATTGTGTTGCTAGAGAAACTCCTGAGAGTCTCTTGGACAGCAAGATCAAACCAGTCAATTCTAAAGGAAATCAACCCTGAATATTCACTGGAAGTTCTGAGGATGAAGCTGAAACTTCAATACTTTGGCCACCTGATGCAAAGAGCTGACTCATTGGAAAAGGCCCTGATGCTGGGAAAGACTGAGGGCAGGAGGAGGAGGGGACAGAGGATGAGACAGTTGGATGGCATCATCAACTCAATGGGCATGAGTTTCAGCAAATTCTGGTAGATAGTGAAGGACAGGGAAGCCTGGCATGCTGCAGTTCATGGGGTCTGAAAGAGTTGGACACGACTTAGTGACTAAACAAAAACAACAGCCTAAGAATGCAGGCTTCTAGCTTGTTAGAGGGTCTGGACTTTCAGTCCCCTGTGCCCTCCACCCACCACTGGCAACCATGGGGGAGCGGAAAGGAGATGGAAATTGAGTTTAATCATCCATGGCCTATGATTTAATTAACCATGCTTATGTAATGAAGCCTCCATTAAGAAAGACAGAAAAAGAGAGGAAAGAAAGAAAGAAAAGAAGGAAAGAGAGCTTCTAGGTCAATGAACAAGTAAAAATTTGGGGAAAGTGGCATGGTCAGAGAGCACAGACTCCTCATACACCTCCCATACATTGACCCTATGAATCTCTTCATCTGGCTGTTGATTTGTGTCATTTAAAATCCTTTGTAATAAATCAGTAATCCAGTGAGTAAACTGGTTTCCTGAATTCTGTGCACCACTCTAGCAAATTAATCAAACACAAGGATTGGGTTGTGTTTGGGTGTGGTTGGCTATATAATTTATAGCCAGTTGTTCAGAAACAAAGGCAACAAAATGGACTGTGATTGGTATCTGAAGTGGAAGTCTGTCTTGGGGACTGAGCCTTTAACTTGTGGAATCTGATGCTCTCTCCAGGTAAACAGTGTCAGAATTGAGTGGGATTATAGGATACCCAGATTGGTGGTGTGGGGACAAGACTCACATGTTGAAACAGTGCAGAATTGTAGGAGTACAGTGGTGGAGCCTGCCCACAGAGCATACTGGGAGGAGCACAAAAGTCAATAGTAATGGCTATTATTTCATTTGACTTTTACAACCCCAAGAGAAGAATACGCTTTATTGTTTCTATGTTCTGCAGATGAGAAAACAGAGCTCCAGGAAGATTAAACAATTTTAATAGTGATAGCTCATCTAGAAACTAAAGCACACAGGTGCTCTGACTACAAAAATAAATGCTGTGAGCTTTCTATACCTTAATATTTTTCTGTCTAGTCCATGAATATTTTCCATGATACAGTTGCAGACTCTGTTTTCTGTATTTAGTATGTTTAGAACCTGAACAATAAGGCACAAATCACCTCTCAGGAAACTCAATATGCTTTTCTTTCTTTCTAACTCAGTGTTTCATTTTGCTTTGCTTCTTAAATAATTCATTACTCATTTATAACTTAATAAAATAAAATTCTTCTTCCTAAACAATTGGAAATCTGAAGCAATAATAATTTTTATGGACAGAGATTCTGCAAAGGCATATGAAATTGCTATGTGGGGAAATTTATAACATTCTGGGAATCTGAAAAAATAAAAACAAAAGCCAATACAAACTGTATTGCCATAAATCATGAGTCAGTTCAGTCACTCAGTCATGTCCAACTCTTTGTGACCCCAGGGACTGCAGCACTCCAGGCTTCCCTGTCCATCACCAACTCCCAGAGGTTACTCAAACGCATGTCCATAGTATTGGTGATGCCATCCAATCATCTCAATGTCGTCGTCCCCTTCTCCTCCCACCTTCAATCTTTCCCAGCATCAGGGTCTTTTCAGATGAGTCAGTTCTTCGCATCAGGTGGCCAAAGTATTGGAGTTTCAACTTCAACATCAGTCCTTCCAATGAACACCCAGGACTGGTCTCCTTTAGGATGGACTGGTTGGATCTCCTTGCAGTCCAAGGGACTCTCAAGAGTCTTCTCCAACACCATAGTTCAAAAGCATCAATTCCTCATCGCTCAGCTTTCTTTATAGTTCACATCCATACAACCACTTTTCCTTTTTGCATTTCTTTTTCTTGGGGATGGTCTTGATCACTATCTCCTGTACAATATTAGGAAACTTTGTCCATAGTTCTTCAAGCACTCTAACAGATATAATCCCTTGAATCTATTTCTCACTTCCACTGTATAATTGAAAGGGATTTGATTAGGTCATACTTGTATGGTCTAGCTGTTTTCCCTACTTTCTTCAATTTAAGTCTGAATTTGGCAATAAGGAGTTCATGATCTGAGCCGCAGTCAGCTCCCAGTCTTGTTTTTGCTGACTGTATAGAGCTTCTTCATCTTTGGCTGCAAAGAATATAATCAATCTGATTTCGGTATTGACCATCTGTTGATGTCCATGTGTAAAGTCTTCTCTTGTGTTGTTGGAAGAGGGTGTTTGCTATGGCCAGTGCGTTCTCTTGGCAAAATTCTGTTAGCCTTTGCCCTGCTTTGTTTTGTACTCTAAGTCCAAATTTTCCTGTTACTCCAGGTATCTCTTGATTTCCTACTGTTGCATTTCAGTCCCCTATAATGAAAAGGACATCTTTTTGGGGTGTTAGTTCTAGAGGCCTTGTAGAACCATTCAACTTCATCTTTTCCAGCATTGCTGGTTGGGGCATAGACTTGGATTACTGTGATATTGAATGGTTTTCCTTGGAGATGAACAGAGATCATTCTGTCATTTTTGAGACTGCATGCAAGTACTGCATTTTGGACTCTTGTTGACTATGAGAGCTACACCTTTTTTTCTAAGGGATTCTTGCCCACAGTTGTAGATATAATGGTCATCTGAGTCTTCTTTGTTGAGTGCCATTCTAATAGAGCCACATCTTGTACAAAAAAAAAAAGATACTAATAATTTAAATGGAAAATTTGCATTAGAGTGCTGTCTCTATAGCTTCTAATCATAAACTGTTAGGTGGGACAATGGACCTTAGTTTTAGATTCAATAAAATGAGGATAATAATATTTACCCTTTGAAATATTGCTAAAGTTATGTCAGATGTGACATCATGATCTCCATTGGGTTACCATTATCAAAACCAGAGACCCAGAGAAGAAAGGGAGAAAGGTGCAGAGTACTTACTTAAAGAGATAATGACTGAAAATTTCCCAAGTCTGGAGAGAAATTTGGAAATCCAAGTTCATGAAGCACAAAGTTTCCCTCTAAAATTTCAACCTGAAAGATCTTCTCCAAGACATAGCATAATAAAACTGTTCAAAGAAAGAGAGAATTTCAAAAACAGCAAGAGAAAAAAATGTCATATACAGAGAACCACTATAAGTATGTCAGCAGATTTCTCAGCAGGCAAATTATAGCCCAGGAAACATGGTAATATATTCAAAATGTAGAAAGAAAAAAACTGCTATCCAGAATACTTTACTTGGCAAAGTTGTCCTTCAGAAATGGAGTGGCAATAAGGACTTTTGCAAACAAACAAAAGCTGAAGAAGTTCATCATGACTAGACCTACCTTCAAGAATGCTGAAAGGAGCTTTTCAAGATGAAAAATGGATTCTAATTAGTAGCACAAAAACATATGAAAATATAAAACACCCGTAAGGATAAGTATTAATATATAGTCAAATATAGAAAACTATAATACTGTATTATGTTGTTGTGCTAAGAACTTAACTCTAATATAAAGCCTGCTGCTGCCGTTGCTAAGTCACTTCAGTCGTGTCCAACTCTGTGCTACCCCATAGATGGCAGCCCACCAGGCTCCTCTGTCTCTGGGATTCTCCAGGCAAGAACACTGGAGTGGGTTGCCATTTCCTTCTCCAATGCATGAAAGTGAAACGTGAAAGTGAAGTCGCTCAGTCGTGTCTGACTCTTTGTGGCCCCATGGACTGCAGCCTACCAGGCTCCTCTGTCCATGGGATTTTCCAGGCAAGAGTACTGGAGTGGGTTGCCATTGCCTTCTCCACATATAAAACCTAATGGACGAAATTATAAAAATAACTTGTAGCTACAATGTGTCAATGAATATACAATATAGAAAAGGGTAAATTGTGACATCCAAAACAAAATGTGTGTGTGGTTAAGAAAAAGGGTAGAATTTTTGTATGCAATTGAAGTTCAGTTGTTATTAGAGTAAAATAGACTATTATGACTATGTGCTCAGTCACTCAGTCTTTGTGACCCCATGGACTGTATGACACCAGGTTCTCTGTCCATGCAGCTTTCCAGGTAAGAACGCTGGAGTAGGCTGCCATTCCTACTCCAAGGGATCTTTCTGACTGAGGGATTGAACCTGTGTCTCCTGCTTCTCTTGCATTGGCAGATGGATTCTTTACCAGTGCCACCTGGGAATGTTTTATATAAGTCTTATGGTGAAAACGAAGCAAAAATCTACAGTAGGTACACAAAAGATAAAGGGAAGGGAATAAAAAACTACCAGTATGGAAAATCATCAATTACCAAAGGAAGACATCAAGGGAATAAAGGAACAAGAAAACTACAGAACAACCAGAAAACAATTCAGAAAAATCATACTATAAATCCTTACCTATTAATAATTATTTAAGTGTAAAAGGATTAAATGATCCAATCAGAAAGTATACAGTAGCTGAATGGATTAAAAAAAAAAAAACAATGCCCAAATATATATTGCTTACAAAGACTCACTTCAGTTTTAAGGACACACGTAAGTTCAAGGTGGAGGGATTGAAAGAGATTTTCCAAGAAAGTGGAAGTCAAAAAAGAGTAGGAGGTAATTATATTCATATTAAACAAAATAGATTTTAAAAAAGTAACAAGAAACAAAGAAGGTTGTTATATGATGATAAAGAGGTCAGTGCATAAAGAGAACACAACAATTTAAAATAGATATGTGAGATTCCCTGGTGGCTAAGTGGTGAAGAGTCCATCTCCAATGCAGAAGACATGGGTTCTGTCCCTGGGTTAGGAAGATCCCCTGAAGAAGAAAATGGCAACCCAGTCCAGTATTCTTGCCTGGAGAGTCGTATGGATGGAGGAGCCTGGTGGGCCCATCGGGTCGCAAAAGAGTCAGACACAACTTAGCAACTAAACAACACTGGCATATATACATAACAAATATATATGCACCCAACATCAGAGGACATAAATTTACACAAATAGTAACAGATCTGAAGGGAGAAATAGACAACAATCAATAATAGGAGGGGACTTCAATAGCCTGCTTTCAACAATGGATAGATCATTCAGACAGAAAATCAGTAAGGAAGCATTGAACCTGACCTGTACGTTAGACCATATGAACCTAAAAGACGGACAGAACATTTCATCCTACAGCAACAGACTATGCATTCATCTTAAGTACACATAGAACATTCTCCAGGGCCGATCATGTCACAAAGCAAGTCTTAGGAAATTTATGAAGAGTGAAATATACCAAGTATCTTTTCTGACCAAAATATTGTAACACTAGAAATAATGACAGGAGATCAATTGAAGAATTCTCATATATGTGGGAATTATACAACTCCTAAACAAAAAGTTAATCAAAGAAGAAATCAAAGGGAAATAAAAAATATCTTGAAACAAATAAAAATGGCAGCACAACATACCCAAACTTACAAGACGCAGTAAAAACAATTCTAAGAGAGAAGTTTATGAATAATCACTTGGAAAAAATGAAATCTGACCTCTCTCTTATACCACTCACAAAAATTAGCTCCAAATGGATTAAAGGCTTAAATTTAAAATGTGAACTAAAAAACTATTAGAAGAAAATATGGGAAAACCTCCTTGACATTGGTTTTCGCGATGGTATTTTAGATATGACACCAAAAGCACAAGCAACAAAATCAGAAACAAGTGTAACTATCAGACTGACAGCTTTTTTACAGTAAAAGAAACAACCAACAAAATGAGAAGGCAGTCTAAGGAAATGGGGGAAATATTTGCAAACTATCTGATGAGGGGTTAATATTCAAAATGTATAAGGAACTCATATGACTCAATAGCAAGAAACATAAACAAATAAGCTAAATAATATAATTTAATCCAGTTAAGAGAACCTGAAGAGACTGTAGAATGATCATTGCCAGGGGCTTAGGGATGAATAAAATGGGGAAATGTTGGACAAAGATACAAACTTTTAGTTTTCAGATGAATAAATAGTAGGGATCTAATGTACAGCATAGTGACTACAGTTAGTAATACCATATTATATATTTGAAAGTTGCTATGGGGGTAAATCTTAAATGTTTTTAACGTACACACAAAGATAAGCATGTGAACTTATGGAGGTATTTACTAACTTTATGGTGGTAATGGTGGTATTATTTCACAATATATATGTTTGTGAAATCATTACATTGTATATCTTAAACTTATACAATGTATATGTCAATTACATATTCATAAAATAAGTACTGCTATTTTGACCTTGTGTTACCTCAGTCTATAACTAATTTATAAAACATCAGGAGCAGTGCTCTTGAGGTCCTATGCATTGACTCAACAGAAAAAGATTATTTGGGGGAAACATGAAGACAACTTTGCGATAACCTGTCTATTCATACTAGAAAAATAACCCAATTGTTTTAGGTTCAAAGTCCAGCCACTCTGTTGCTATAGTGCATAAAACTCTATACTTTGCATGGTGTTATTTCTTGCTGCCTCTGAAATATATTGCAAGCAATCTTTAAATTAACTTCAGTGTTGTTAGTTCTGCCTAATTGTTCTCTAGAGGCAAACCAGAAAATACAGACATGAAAATAAAGCTTGGTATTACAGTGAAAACAGGTTGGTAGTGGGTAGTGAAAATGACTGAAGAGTAAGTAGGTGATATTTCTGCATAGTCTATATGTAGAATAAAAATCTCTACAGCCATGAACATTTCTAAATTGACACCTCTGGTTATAAAAATTATAATAATAGTTTCATAGAGTTTTACACAATATAATTAATATATTTTTGTATTTCAGTTTCTGCTGATATCTTAGTCCTGATTTTTAGAGAGACCTTCCCCTTGCACAGAGAAGGCAATGGCACCCCACTCCAGTACTCTTGCCTGGAAAATCCCATGAATGGAGGAGCCCGCTGGCTGCAGTCCATGGGGTCGCTGAGGGTCAGACACAACTGAGCGACTTCACTTTCACTTTCCCCTTGCAAGTTTCTAATTTTAATTCATTAAGTAGATTGTACATTTTCTATGAAAAGACCATCACATAGTACATTCAGTTGCCAGGATTTAAAAACTCAAGCTAACACAAACAAACCAAAAACCACAAGCCAAAAACCATTTTTTAAATAAGGGTTAATAGAGACTTTTTGTTTCTTTATTCTCTATTCTCTAATCACTTAGTATTGGACCCACAACACAGATACAATGCAAAGAAGGATGGTCAGATTTTTTTAAATTAATCTTAGGATTGCTTATTATGGCAAAAATGGAACATAGAGTAAATGGAAGTTTCTGTTCCCTGCTACTTCTAGATTTCTATTTTGTAGAAAGAATATCTTTTAGTAAAGTACAGGAAAGTGGTTGCTTTTTCTTCCTTGTGACAAATGAAGCTGAATAAATACATATATATTTTTTCCATAACACCTTTTGTGTTCAAAGGTTAAGCAGGCTTCTAGAGGGACAAAATGATGCTATTAAATAAAATGCAAATCTTGAAAGAGCATCTGTATTATATGAAAGTGAAAGTCGCTCGGTTGAGTCCAACTCTTTGTGATCCCATGGACTATACAGTCCATGGAATTCTCCAGGCCAGGATACTGGAGTGGGTAGCCTTTCCCTTCTCCAGGGGATCTTCCTGACCCAAGAATCCAACTGAGGTCTCCTGCGTTGCAGGCAGATTCTTCACCAACTGAGCTATGAGTTAAGCTCTCTGTATTATATATCTTAGTTCAAAACCATCCAATGCGTATTAGATCAATTCTGCAACCTCACATGCACTTAGGCACTTAGAGGATTTCTACTTTAAATATTCTCACACTTTTCAGAATTTTTCAGCATCTTAGCAGCAGCTCAGAGGCTGCCAAGTGTGCTAAGGACAGACTTAACATAGACTGATGCTGAAGCCCAGGTTATGTCCTCCTCAGTGTTATCCATGGGGTCACAAAGCGTCGGACATGACTGAGTGACTTTCATTTTCAAGTTCAAGGGGACAAAGTTCTAATCTCAGCTAATCATTCATGAGATAAAGAACAGGGAATGGTTGACAGCTAGAATATATAAAGAACTCTTACAAACTTCCCTGGAGTCCAGTGGTTTAGACTCTGCACTCCCAATGCAGAGAGGACAGATTTGACCCTCAGTTGGGGAACTAAGGTCCTGCATGCTACACAGTATGGCTAAAAAAAAAAAAAAAAAAAAAAAAAAGAACTCATACAACTCAGCAGCAGATCTGACAAAAATTGGCAGATGATCTGAATATATATATTCTTGAAAGTTGCTGAGAGGGTGAAATGAAATGATAAGTAGATGATACGATGCAGATGTTAGTGACACTTTGGTGGTGATCATTTTATAGTATAAAAATGTACAAATCAACACGTTGTATCCCTTAATTACACAGGGTCATATGTCCTTTATGTCTCAACAAAACTGGCATAAATAATTAGAATAGAATAGGATAGGAATATTGCTCCTAGCACCCTTACATGATCTTCAGTTCAGTTCAGCTCAGTCATGTCCGACTTTTTGCGACCCCATGAATCGCAGCACGTCAGGCCTCCTTGTCCATCACCAACTCCCGGAGTTCACTCAGACTCATGCTCATCAAGTCGGTGATGCCATCCAGCCATCTCATCCTCTGTCGTCCCCTTCTCCTCCTGCCCCCAATCCCTCCCAGCATCAGAGTCTTTTCCAATGAGTCAACTCTTCACATGAGGTGGCCAAAGACTGGAGTTTCAGCTTTAGCATCATTCCTTCCAAAGAAATCCCAGGGCTGATCTACTTTAGAATGGACTGGTTGGATCTCCTTGCAGTCCAAGGGACTCTCAAGAGTCTTCTCCAACACCACAGTTCAAAAGCATCAATTCTTCGGCACTCAGCTTTCTTCACAGTCCAACTCTCGCATCCATACATGACCACTGGAAAAACCATAGCCTTGACTAGATGGACCTTTGTTGGCAAAGTAGTGTCTCTGCTTTTCAATATGCTATCTAGGTTGGTCATAACTTTCCTTCCAAGGAGTAAGCATCTTTTAATTTCATGGCTGCAGTCACCATCTGCAGTGATTTTGGAGCCTAGAAAAATAAAGTCTGACACTGTTTCCACTGTCTCCCCATCTATTTCCCATGAAGTGATGGGACCAGATGCCATGATCTTTGCTTTCTGAATGTTGAGCTTTAAGCCAACTTTTTCACTCTCCTCTTTCACTTTCATCAAGAGGTTTTTTAGTTCCTCTTCACTTTCTTCCATAAGGGTGGTGTCATCTGCGTATCTGAGGTTATTGATATTTCTCCTGGCAATCTTGATTCCAGCTTGTGCTTCTTCCAGCCCAGCATTTCTCATGATGTACTCTGCATATAAGTTAAAAAAACAGGGTGACAATATACAGCCTTGACGTACTCCTTTTCCTATTTGGAACCAGTCTGTTGTTCCCTATCCAGTTCTAACTGTTGCTCAAGAGGCAGGTCAGGTGGTCTGGTATTCCCATCTCTTTCAGAATTTAAGAAGGGCTAATTCAGATAAAGTGTCTAAATCAAGCACTTCTCAAACTCTAACATGTATTAGAATCCCTTGGACCTCTTGTTAAAAGGAAGGTTCCTGCTCATATCTGGGTGGGACCTGAGCATCTCTTTTCCTAGCAAGCTCCCAGATGATGTCCATGCCATGATCCACTTTTAGGAACAAGAGTCTAAAGCCTAGATCACACTCCTTGACACATAGTCAGCACTTAACCAATAGGTGTTATCTTATTCGCTTATATACCCATGCATAAAATGAGGCCACGACTACATGAAACATGACATGAAACGTTTTGTAAGTTATGTGCAGAGTCTACATATTCTTTGCCTTATGAATGTACATAAATGTGCCACAAAATAATGGGACATAGAAACTGCATGTGATAATCACCCTGGTACCTTGACAGTCTCAAGTGAGGGTCAATGTTAGATTTTGCTAGAATTGAGTACACTTTCTCATTTAACTTTCCAACTTCTCATTGATTAACTTTAAGACTGAATATTGCTCCTCAAATTATAAGTCCCTTAAACTGCTCTCTAAAAGTTCAGAAATGGTAAAATCAGTACACCTGTTTTGGCTGACAAAATCTAGTCATGGAAGAATATGGAAGGCTGCAGCATGCTGTGATGCTAATGAAACAGTGAGTGAGGGACTTTTCATTTGAAACCTGGAATTACTTTATTTTTTATTTTTTTTTAATTGAAGCACAGTTGATTTACAATATTGTGCCAATCTCTATCCAGCAAAGTGACTCTGTTTTACACATACATATTTTTTAATATTCGTTTCCCTTATGGTTTACCAGAGGACATTCAATATAGTTCCCTGTGCTATACATTAGGACCTTGTTCATCCATTTTAAATACAATGGTTTGCTCTACCAACCCCAAACTCCCAGCCCACCCCTCGCCCTACCGTCTTCCCCCTTGGCAACCACGTCTGTTCTCTATGAGTCTGCTTCTGTTTTGTAGATAGGTTTTTTTTGCACCATATTTTTGATTTCACATGAAAGTGATATCATATGATGTCTGCCTTTCTCTTTCCGACTTACTTCACTTTGCATGATAATCTCTAGTTGCACTTATGCTGCTGCAAATGGCATTATTTCATTCTTTTTAATGCCTGAGTAGTATTTCATTATATATATCTACTGCATCTTCTTTATTCATTCATCTGTTGATGGACGTTTAAATTGTTTCCATGTTTGCTATTGTGAACAGTGCTGCTGTGAACATAGGGGTGCATGTATCTTTTTGAATTATAGCTTTGTCTGTGTGTTTTCCAAAGTTGGATTGCTAGATCATATGATAATTCTATTTTCAGTTTTCCGAAGAACTGGCATACTGTTTTCCATATTAGCTGTACCCACTTACATTTCCACCAACAGTGTAGGAGGGCTCCCTTTTCTTCAAACCCTCTTTAGCATTTGTTACTTGTAGACTTTTTAATGATGGCCATTCTGACAGTTGTGAGGTGGTACCTCATTGTAGTTTTGCTTTGCATTTCTCCAGTAATTAGTGATGTTGAGCCTACTGACCATCTGTATGTGCCTACTGACCATCTGTGTATCTTCTCTGGAGAAATATCTATTAAAGTCTTTGGCCCATTTTTCAGTTGGGTTATTTTTTTGTTGTTTTTGAGTGGTATGAGTTGTTTATGTATTTTAGAGATTAAATCCTTGTCTGCAGTATCATTTGCAAATATTTTCTCACATTTTGTAAATTGTCTTTTGTGTGTGTGTGTGTGTGGTTTCCTTTGCCATGCAGAAAGCTTTAAGTTTGGTTAGGTTCCATTTGTTTATATTTGGTTTTATTGCTATTACGTTGGGAGATTGACCATGGTATATCTCTGACATATCATTTATGTCAGAGAATGTTTTGCCTATGCTCTCTTTTAGGAGTTTTATGATGGCTTATGTTTAAGTATTTAAGCCATTTTGAGTTTATTTTTGTGCACAATGTGAAGGTGTATTCTAACTTCATTGATTTTGTGCATCTGTCCATCTTTCACAGCACCATTTGCTGAAGAGGGTATCTATTTTATATTCATGCCTCTTTTGTCGAAGATTAATTGACCATAGGTGTGTGGGCTTATTTCTGGGCTTTATATTCTGTTCCATTGATCCATATGCCTTAAGAAAAAAAATACTGTTTTGATTATTGTAGCTTTGTGATATTGTCCACAATCTGGGAGAGTTATGCCTCCTGCCTTTTTATTTCCCCCCCCTCAGGATTGCTCTAGCAGATCTGGGGCGGGGGGGGGGTGTTATGGTTCCATATAATTTTTTGGATTATTTGTTCTAGTTCTATGAAAAATATCACAGGTAATTTGATAAAGATTGCCTTAAATCTGTAGATTGCTTTGGGTAGTATTATCATTTGAACAATGTTAATTCTTTCATTTCTGGAGCATGAGATATCGATATTCCATTGATCTATATCCTCTTTTATTTCTTTTATTAACGTTTTATAGTTCTCAGTATGTAAGTCTTTTACCTACTTGGTCAAATGTATTCCTAAGTATTTTATTTTCTTTGTATAATTTTAAAAGGTTTTTTTTTTTTTATATTCCTTTCTGATATTGTATTGTTAGTGTAAAGGAATGCAACCATTGGGGTTACTTTAAACCATGAGATTATTTTAAAACATAAGGAAAGGCTTGAAGTTTAATTTTGAGTATCCTTACAGACAGAATACAGAGGGACAACTTCAAACACTGAACTGAAAAATATTACTGTACATGGAAATCTATTTCAAAATCACCATGGAATACCCATGTACTGCTGGTGTGAGCATTTTGGAAAACCCATTGGCAGCGCCTGCTAAAGCTGAAGGTCTGCATGCCATATGACCCACTTATGGAATCCCACTTGTAGGCACACAACAGGAAAGCATATGCATGCTTACTGAGGGGCATGCACGAGAGTGCTTAAAGCAGTACTAGTCACTCTAACCCAGAGCAATCACAAACCAAGGGGCCACGAATGGTAGCAGCCTGTCATACAACGGTAACCACACAGCAATGCAACTAGTGGAACTATAGCTGTGGCAACAATGTGGATGAATCTCAAAAATATGTTGAGCAAAAGAAATAAAATTCAAAACAATGAAATTAAATACAGACATGGAAAATCAGCTTATAGTTACCAAGAGGGGAATCAGGGAGGATAAATTAGGAGTTTGGGATTAACATATGCACACTACTATATATAAAATAGGTAATCAATAAGGACCTATTGTATAGCAAGAGAAATTATACTCAATATTTTGTAATAACCTAAAAGGGAAAAGAACCTGAAAAAGAATATTATATATATATAACTGAATCACATTGCTGTATACCTGAGACTAACATATCATTGTAAATCAAATGTATTCAATAAAAAATAAAACTTATAAAAAGTGAAATTAAAATCAAACAAAATTAACCTATGGTCTTAATTTTGGATGGTGCCACCACTTGGGGTAGGGACTATAGGAAAGACTATAGTGCTGGTCATGGTCTATTTCTTAGTCTGGACACTGGCTACAGAGCATGTAAGCTTTGTGATAAGCTGTCTATCTGCTCACTTGTAATTTGTGCAGTTTACTGTATGTATGCTATATATTGATAAAACTTACATTACAAAACCCCCTGAGACTGTCTTAAAAGTGATTAAACACTTCTGAAGTGCTCAGTTATTCTAGTCAGTAAAGTATTTGAGAAAAAATAGATGATTTGCTTATGAATTTTTAATCTGTCTTTGATCTGACACATCTTAGCTCAGATCCATTCTTTAAAAGATGATGTCAAAAGAAAAATCTTCAGAAATACACTTAGAAAAAAAAGTAGCATGTTTCTTAAAGGAGGGCTACAGCTTACCAATTTCTATTTTCTTTTCACTAACCTGTGAGGTTCCTTGAGCAAAAGCCAATTAAACAATCACAGACTCAAGGGACCCCTTCCTTCTTCTGGCCGAGACAAACAGTCAGCAAGCAGAACTTGGGAGGCAAAAATCAGAAGATCTGAAAAGGGTTCCTGAGTTTTCTCAAAAGCTGCAAGAACAATGGATCTGTCCTGAACCACCCACCATTAACCACACTGAAGTAGATGAACTTTAAAAAGAAAGAAACAAACGCTGTAAACTTCTTGGGGAATGAATCATCATTGAAAATAATTAGCCCACATACAAGATGCCATTTCTAGGTGCTCCCAAAGCTTTTTAATATTCCCCTCATTTCATCTCTCCCTAAAACCCATCTCTCAATCCAAATAAGTCTCTTTTTTTCTTGCAAGATCTCCTGGTTGGGTCTCTGAGGTTGGTCCCTAAGGAATCACACAATTTTCATTACAACCTAGCTTGTTTGTGGGAAGAAATCTGTTAAATGAGCTTTTCCAGTGTATACCACTCTTCCTGTTCATTTGTTTCCCTTCAGCTTTTCCCAGCTGAAATTCACTCTTTTAAAGCTTTTTTCTTTTTTTTTTTTAAACAGCAGCTTGCAGTCTACAATCTCTTATTCAGAGTGCCCAAATAGGAAAAGCTCTGAAAACTAAGTTTCCTTTAAATTTAATGGCAAAATCAGAACTCACATAAAACTGTTTATAATGTCTATTTATCTCTCTTACTGTGAATTTTTATGTTTCCTTGCAGAGATTTAAATGTGTTTATTACAGGATGCTGCTTTGGACTTCCCTGGAGATGTAATACAATATGCCAGGTATGCACTGCATTAACTTTCTACACTTCCCGAATTTCCAGTTCCAAAGCACATCTGGGATTGTGGATCTGTAAACAAGAATTCCTCTCCAGGAGTGGAAATGAACTTATTCAGCTACTAGAGAGATTTAGGTTAAATTTAAACCGCAGTCTTATGGCCAGAAGAGTGTTTCAAATGGATATTTTCTCCCAAAAGCCTGTATAGAGAGATCAGAACCAATATTTAACTTGGAATTCAAGTTTAAAAGTTAATTCCAGGCTGACTACAGAACTCTGAACCCTTTGTATCAGGTATTTTTCCTACTGGTGAGATGAGGAGGTAGATACAGGATGCAACTCAACACGTTTGGGGAGAGTCACATAATTAGGAAGAATGGAGGATAAAATATGAATGTTATTGCAAACATTTGATGTGCCTATTTTTAACGTCTGAAGCAGGTGATAAAACTCAGTTCCCTGAATCCATTTTGTGGATTCCTCAATTGAGAGGGTTATTAGAGTGATGATCTTGGTGGAACCTACTTGCCTCCCACTTAAAAGACTCTCTGTGTGATAATAAAGAGATTGTGAGACTTTGCAAACTAAGAAACCTCTGTATTTCATTTGCTTGAACTTCCATCACCATGAATGTCAAGCTTAGCTGCATAAGCCATGTTGCATAGAGGAGGTATGGTAATTTAATCAAACTGTAGATAGCTGGTTCTCTACTTTGGTGCAGCCTTTAGGAAGAGATTAATGCTTGTAGCCCACACTCAGAAATTCACATTTGTCTGGAGGGCTCCTTGAATATCAGAAGTTTAAAGTTTAAAGTTACGAGGTGATTTGACCACATAGCCAGACCTGGGACTCCTGCTTCAAAGAAGCCTCTTAAAAAATTGGAAGATATACCATCTCCCAAGATGTTTTGGGGATATGCCTTTATGACTTTGATAAAGCTATTATAAGGGACATTATATCAGCTAGTTATCACTGTGTAACAAAACCAGGGGTAAGGGCTAGATAGAAGGTAGAAGAGTTTTTGCAGTAGTTATGGAGAAGGAAATGGCAACCCACTCCAGTATTCTTGCCTGAAGAATCCCATGGACAAAGGAGCCTGGCGGGCTACAGTCCACGGGGTCGCAAAGGGTCGGCCACGACTGAGAGACTTCACACACAGACACACACACACACACACACACACACAAATGCCAATCAAGGATTAAAAAGGAGCAATGTAGACAGAACAAAAGAATGGAATGAGATTGACATCTGCTCACCAAACAGAAGAGTTAAGAAGAAGTGACAAGATTACACAGAAGAACTATACAAAAAAGATCTTAATGACATGGATAACCACCATGGTGTGGTCACTCACCTAGAGCCAGACTGCCTGGAGTGTTTGTTGCCTCAAAGAGCATTTCTAGGAACAAAGCTAGTGGAGGTGATAGAATTCCAGTTGAGCTATTTCAAATCCTAAAAAATAATGCTGTTAGAGTGCTGCACTCAATATGTTAGCAAATTTGGAAAACTCAGTCATGGCCACATGACTGGAAAAGGCCAATTTTTATTCCAATCCCAAAGAAAGGCAATGCCAAAGAATGTTCAAACTACTGTACGATTGTGCTCATTTCACATGCTAACAAAGTAATACTCAAAATCTTTCAAACTAGGCATTAGCAGTATGTGAATCAAGAACTTTCAGGTGTACAAGCTGGATTTAGAAAAGGCAGAATAATAAGAGATCAAATTTCCAGCATCCGCTGGATCATAGAAAAAGCATGGGAATTCCAGAAAAACATCTACTTCTACTTCATTGACTATCCCCAAACTTCTGATTCTGTGGATCACAACAAACTGGAAAGTTCTTAAAGAGGTGGAAATACCAGACCACCTTACCTGTCTCCTGAGAAATTTGTATGCAGGTCAAGAAGCAACTGGATATGGAACAACGGACTGGTTCCAAATTGGAGAAGGAGTACCTCAAGGCTGTATATTGTCACCCAGTTTATTTAACTTATATGCAGAGTACATCATGCAAAATGCCCAGCTGGATGAATCATAAGCTGGAATCATGATTGCTGGGAGAAATATCAACAACCTCAAATATGCAGATGATACCAATCTAGTGGCAGAAAGCTAAGAGGAACTAAAGAGCCTTTTGATGAGAGTGAAAAAACTGACTTAAAACTCAACATTCAAAAACTCTAAGATCACAGCATCCAGTCACATCACTTCATGGCAAACAGAAGGGGGAAAAGTGGAAACAGTGATAGACTTTATTTTCCTGGGCTTCAAAATCACTGCAGATGGTGACTGCAGCCATGAAATTAAGACATGCTTGCTCCTTGGAAGGAAAGCTATCACAAACCTAGACAGCATATTAAAAAGCAGACATCACTTTGTTGACAAAAGTGTGTACAGTCAAAGCTATGGTTTTGCTGGTAGTCATGTATGGATATGAGAGTTGGACCATAAAGAAGGCTGAGCACTGAAAAATTGATGTTTTTGAACTGTGGTGTTGGAGAAGACTCTTGAGAGTCCCTTGGACTGCAAGGAGATCAAAGCAGTCATTCTTAAAGGAAATCAGTCCTGAATATTCATTGTAAGGACTGATGCTGAAGCTGAAGCCCCAGTACTTTGGCCACCTGATGTGAAGAACTGACTCATTGGAAAAAGCCCTGATGCTGGGAAAGATTGAAGGCAAAAGAAGGGAATGACAGAGGATGAGATGTTTGGATGGCATCACTGACTCAATGGACATGAGTTTGAGCAAACTCCGGGAATAGTGAGGGACAAAGAAGCCAGCATCCATGAGGTCACAGAGTTGGACATAACCTAGAAACCGAACACCACCACTATTGGTTGAATTGAGTTTAGTTGTCAGTCTGAGCACAGGGATCACTCAAAGTCACTGGTCTTTCATCACTCTCAGCTGGTTAGACATGATGAAGCACAGTGTTCATTTTGGTATATTTTAAAACTAAAACTCTAAAAGAGTGGGGCTCAGGCTTAATGTGCACACAAATCCCTTGGGCATCTTTTTGAGATGCAGATTCTAATTCCCTAGGCTTGAGATGATTCTGAGATCCTGTCAGTGGCCAGGAGACTGTTTTTCAAGGCCTGAGTTTTTCAAACTTCACTGTGCATTGGAATCACCTGGAGGGATTGTTAAACACAAGCCTACCCTCACATCCTGATTCTGTAAGTCTAGGGTGGACCTGCAGAGAAGGCAATGGCATCCCACTCCAGTACTCTTGCCTGGAAAATCCCATAGACGGCGGAGCCTGGTAGGCTGCAGTCCATGGGGTCACGAAGAGTTGGACACGACTAAGCGACTTCACTTTGACTTTTCACTTTCATTCATTGGAGAAGGAAGTGGCAACCCACTCCAGTGTTCTTGCCTGGAGAATCCCAGGGACAGGGGAGCCTGGTGAGCTGCCGTCTATGGGGTCACACAGAGTCGGACACAACTGAAGCGACTTAGCAGCAGTAGCAGCAGTAGCAGGGTGGACCTGAAATCCTGAACATTCCTGCCAGGTGATGCTGCTAATTCAGGACCACACTTTAAGTTTAAAAAAAAAAAATCAGTTAAATAAAACAGTTACTCTTTTGGATTTATTGTTAATATCTGAATATTTACTTTCAAATTGAAATAAGCATCTAAATAAAATATTGAATAAAAATTTCCTTGTGAGCTTTATGTGCTAAAATTCAATCATTCAGCTGAAATTTGTATTTATTACTGAAAGAGTAAAATACTATTATAATGAACAACTGTGAAAGGTTTTTACAATTTTAGGTAAAAATTAATTATTAAAGACTTTTAAATTGTTAAATCAATAAAGAAATAAATCAGCCTAATAGGAATATTAAGGATGAATGCTGGGTAACTTTAAGAAGAATAAATTATTCTTCTTGAGGCAATAAATGTTTGTACAATTTTAAATGAGAATAGAAGGCTGAATAATTGAGATTATCTACAAATCATGTTTATAGAGTTTGCATAATTATTAGATTTGTATCATTTATGAGATTGAACAAAATATCTTCAAAAACTATATTTCCATTTTGCTATTTAATTCCATTTGGGCTGTGAGTTTTTAAAGAAAACAACCTGCCCTAGAAGTTCATTTTAAGTTGACAATATTTGGCTTCAGCCTATTATTTATTTTAACACTAGGCTATTTGGCATTCAGCCAAATTAAGGATTTGGTACACTTCCAACATGACTCAAGAGCTGGATTAAGGGAGCTCCCAAGATACTGGGTCAGGCACTGTCCCGAGGGTTTCTGCTCCTGATGAACTGGAGCATCTCACATCTCCCCAGCCAGCTCCCCTCACTGAAGATCTTGGGGAAATCAAAGCCAGTCCACTGAACTCCTTTATTTCAAGGATCAAGTGAGATTAGGGTTGCCAGATTAAATACAGGATGCCCAGTTAAATCTGAATTTCTGATAAATTATTTTTTAGTGGACGGATGCCCAATGCAATGTGTGAGACATTCCTGTATTTCTTTTTGCTATGTCTCACATCATTAGGCTCCAGGTGCAAGACACTTGTCCATGGATTATAATACACCTTTATTTCAGTAATTTTAAAATGTGGGGGGAAATGAATATCTTAGAATTAATAAATATGATACTTTGACTTGCCTCATTTATATAATGAGAATATCATTATCTTATTGAATAAATATGAAGATCCGACCAAGTAATTAATAATCAGTTCTTGTTGCTCAATCCAGTTTTGAATTGCACAACAGGAACTTTAGCTTCCAAGGTAGAATGTTTTCCAATGACTGCTCCTGTCAAAGTAGCATAAGAGGAGGTTACAACTTCTTATAGACTTTTTAGGACAAATACTGTATAATTCCATTTATATGAATTATCTAAAATAGTCAAAATCATAGAAAGTAGAAAGGTGATTACTGTGAGATAGTGGGGGAAGGGAGGTAGAGTAATTAATATTTACTGGGTATAGAGTTTCAGTGTTACAAGATGAAAAAGCTTTAGAAATCTACTGCAAGAAATGTGAATATCTTTAACTCTGCTTGACCACTTACAAATGGTTAAGAAGGCAAGTTTAATGTCATGTATGTGTTACTTCAATGAAAAAATTCTTATAGTCTATTTGTTTAAAGTTCCTTCCTGGTGGGTCAATACTAAGTCAGTCTTATGATCACTGAGTGAAGAATTATCTTTATGATTAAAATGCATCAGAATTCAATGTCATATAAACAGAAAGTAGCTGAATCCATGAGTCTGTATCACCTATGCACTCATCCATCCTTTGATCCATTCATACATGCATGCATCCATCAATCCATCGATTTATTCATCTAATAATTCACCTGACAGCTATTGAATTTCTATTCTGTGCCCAGTACTGGGATTAGCTATGAAGGAAACAGAAACAGAAAATGTCCTTGTGTTCAAGGAAAGGTCCAAAAATGTATTGCAATGCCCTACTTCTTAAGAGACTATAATAGTTTTTGCATCTCAAATCTCTGGAAAATAGTTAATTTCTTCTTTCACCTGTAATTGTCATCCCTTTCCCTTATTGACTATTCAAATCCCACCCATTTCTTCAAAGGCAACTCACATCCTCCTATTCTATGAAGTCTTTCCTGGATATTACAAATCTCTCCCTTCCTCAGATTCCTAAGTTCATTAAAGTACATAATTTGGCTGCTAATTGGGTACTGGATGAGTAAAATATATAAAGTGTTAGAGAGTTATATGAGCTAAGAGGAAAAGTCAAGTGGGAAGAGAGGATATTAATATCTGCAAAAGAGTTGGGTTGAAATTTTAAATGAAGTAACCAGTAAAACTCTTACACAAAAGCAGAATTCTGAGTAGTGACCTGAATAAAGTAAGGGGTAAGCCATCTGGGTATTTGGGAGTGTCAGTTCAAGCAAAAAGAATAATTAATAGAATGGTCCTGATCTGGGAGTGTGCCTAGTATGTTGGAGGAATAGGAAGGAACCACTGTGGTTGCAATGAAGTCAACAAAGGAGTGAAACTGGGAATGAAGTCAGAGAAGACATAGAACCAGGTCACATGGAGCCTGTAGGTTTTATTAAGAATTTTGGCTTTTACTCTGACTGGAATAGGGTGCCATTCAAGGGTTTTGGAGGAGAAGTGATCTGATCTAACATTTATTTCCTCTCTACTTATTTTTAACATAATCTCTTCATCCTCTGAGTTGAGAACAGAACATGAAGTTGGGTAGAAGTGAGGAGGCTACTGTAATAATTTAATCAAGAAATAATGATGGCAGGAACCAGTGGTGGCAGCGAGGTAGACAGAAGTAGTTGAATTTGGACTATATTTTAAAAGAGCTGTTAGGATTTGCTAATGGATCAGAGGTGGGATGTGAAAGAAAGAAAACAAAGGATCACACTTGCACAGCTAGAAGCAGCCCTTGACTAAGAATGGAAAGATTGTTTGGAGTGTATATCCAGTTTGGAGTACACAGATGGTATTGAAAGCCAGGATACTGGGTGAAACCAGCTAAGGAGAGCATGTAAGTAGAAAAGAGAAAATATCCGAGGACTGAGCCCTAGAGATGTTGCTGTAGTTATCTCCATCAGAGAAGAACACTCTGTCCTGCCAGAAACGAGTACTGCCTAAGTCTTCGTGATCCTTATTTTTTTATTTTATTTTATTTTTAAACTTTACATAATTGTATTAGTTTTGCCAAACATCAAAATGAATCCGCCACAGGTATACATGTGTTCCCCATCCTGAACCCTCCTCCCTCCTCCCTCCCCATACCATCCCTCTGGGTCGTTCCAGTGCACCAGCCCCAAGCATCCAGTATCGTGCATCGAACCTGGACTGGCAACTCGTTTCATACATGATATTTTAAATGTTTCAATGCCATTCTCCTAAATCTTCCCACCCTCTCCCTCTCCCACAGAGTCCATAAGACTGTTCTATACATCAGTATCTCTTTTGCTGTCTCGTACACAGGGTTATTGTTACCATCAGGTTAGAAAATCCTCTGGAGTGGAAATTATAAATGTTCACTGGGCATCTTTGGCATTAAGGAGAAAACAGAAAAGAGAGAACTTTGGAGATAAAAATTGTGCTGCGATTCACGGGGTCACAAAGAGTCAGACACGACTGAGTGACTGATCTGATCTGATCTGGTCTGATGAGCACTCTGTGATACCTATAAGCTGTCTATAGCATGTGAAGTGGACACAATCTATATAAGAGAGAATAAGACAAAAAATAAGAAATGATTTGGTAACTGAAGAAGAATCAATGTCACAAGTGTGACCATCTGACACCAATTCTGTACTACCAACTGGACGTCCAACAAATAATTTCTGATACTAACTCCCCAGCATTAGTGCAGACCCCACAGACAAGGCCTGAGCAAGACTGACCCCACCTCAGACACTAGCCACAAATCAGATTCCAGGACATCTGCACTTCTAAACAGTCGGTTACAAATTCAGGAGCTGCATGAACCTCTCACTGTTTATAATTTGCTAGAATAATTTGTGGAATGCAGGAAAGTATTATTCTTAACAATTACAGTTTTCTCTTAAGAGTATGGATCTGACAGATGGAGCAAGGCACGGGGCAAGGTTGGAAGATAAGGCAGAACTTCATGCTGTCTTCTCATGGAATTCAGGTACGTCAATTTCCTGGCACATCGGGTTATTCACTCACCAACCAGGAACCTCCCATGAGCTTCTGTGTGATGGTAAACTGTAAGTATCAACTTGATTGGGCCCCTAGCTGCCTAGATATTTGGTTAACCATTATTTCTGTGTGTGTGTGTGAGGTGGTTTTGGATGAGGTTACCATTTGAATCAGTAGACTGAGTAAAGCAGATCATACCCCACCAACGGAGGTGGGCCTCACCCAATCCATTGAAGACCTGAAAAAGCATGAGTAAGAAATAATTCCTTCTCTCAGCCTGGCTGTCTTTGAGCTAAGACATTGCTGTTTTCCTTCCCTTGGACTAGGGTTTGGATGGGAACTATATTATTGACTCTCCTGGGTCTCCAGTTTGCCAGCTGCAGACCTTGGAATTATCAGTCTCCATAAGGAAATGGCAACCCACTCCAGCATTCTTGCCTGGAGAATCCCATGGACGGAGGAGCCTGGTGGGCTACAGTCTATGGGGTTGCAAAGAGTCCGACATGACTGTGCAACTTCACTTTCACAATAATATGAACCATTTCTCATAGAAAAATCTATGAACATAGAGAAACAGGAGATCTCTTCGTCTGTCCCCCACTCTCTCACACTCTCAAATGACCCTTCAACAACATGTGTTTGAACTTCACACTCCACTCATATGTGGATTTTTTTCAATAAATACTAAAATACTACATGATTTACAGTTAGCTGAATCCACAGATGCCAAACCACAGATATGGAAGATTGACTATAAAGTGATACACAGATTTTCTACTGCACAGGGGTCAGTGCTCCTGGCTGCCAGTTCAAGGGTCAACTGTATACTGTTGGTCCTTGAGAACCCAGATTAATGCACTCCAGAGATTTTCTTGTGGTTTCAATACTTGGGTGTGATTGATCATATCATTGTCATATGACTGAACTCCATCTCCAGCACCCCCCCTTCTAGGAGGTTGTTGTTCAATTGTACAGTCACATCCAACTTATTATGACTCCATGGACTGCAGCAGGCCAGGCTTCCCCATCCTTCACCACCTCCCAGAGCTCGCTTAAACTCATGTCCATTGAGTCAGTGATGCCATCAAATCATCTCATCCTCTGTCATCCCCTTCTCCTCCTGCCCTTAATCTTTCTCAGCATCAGGATCTTTCCAATGAGTCAGCTCTTCACATCAGGTGTCAACGTATTGGAGCTTCAGCATCAGCAACAGTCC
The DNA here is from genome assembly GCF_029407905.1 of Bubalus kerabau. Lineage (NCBI taxonomy): Eukaryota > Metazoa > Chordata > Mammalia > Artiodactyla > Bovidae > Bubalus > Bubalus kerabau. Next base: position 4,060,643 of record NC_073636.1, read on the forward strand.
TTCCAATGAATATTCAGGACTGATTTCTTTTAGGATTGACTGGTTTGATCTCTTTGCTGTCCAAGGGACTCTCAAGAGCCTTCTCCATCACCGTAGTTAAAAAGCATTAATTCTTCAATGCTCAGCCTTCTTTTTGGTACACACATGACTACTGGAAAAACCGTAGCTTTGACTATATGGACATTTGCTGGCAAAATAATGTCTCTGCTTTTTAATATGCTGTTTGTAATAGCTTTTCTTCCAAGGTGCAAGTGTCTTTTAATTTCATGGCTGCAGTCACCATCTGCAATGATTTTGGAGCCCAAGAGAGTAAAGTCTGTCACTGTTTCCATTGTTTCCCCATCTATTTGCCATGAACTGATGGGACCATATGCCAAGATATTAGTTTTTTGAATGTTGAGTTTTTAGCCAGGCTTTTCACCCTCCTCTTTCACCTTCAGCAAGAGGCTCTTTGGTTCCTCTTTACTTTCTGCCATAAGGATGGTGTCATCTGCATATCTGAGGTTATTGATATTTCTCCCTGCAATCTTTATTCCAGCTTGTGCTTCAATCAGCCCAGCATTTCTCATGATGTACTCTGCATAGTAGTTAAATAAGCAGGGTTACAATATACAATCTTGATATACTTCTTTCCCAATTTGGAACCAGTCCATTGTTTCATGTCTGGTTCTAACTGCTGCTTCTTGACCTGCATACGGGTTTCTCAGGAGGCAAGTATGGTGGTCTGGTATTCCCATCTTTTTAAAGAATTTTCCACAGTTTGTTGTGATCCACAACAAAGGCTTTAGTGTAGTCAGTGAAGCAGAAGTGGAGGTTTTTCTGAAATTTTCTTGCTTTTTCTACAATTCAACGGATGTTGGCAATTTGATCTCTGGTTCATCTGCCTTTTCTAAATCCAGATTGAATATCTGGAGGTTTTTGGTTCAAGTAGTGTTGAAGACTAGCTTGGAGAATTTTGAGCATTACTTTACTAGTATGTGAAATTAGAGCAATTGTGTGGTAGTTTGAACATTCTTTGGCACTGCCTTTCCTTGGGCTTGGAATGAAAATTGACCTTTTCCAGTCCTATGGCCACTGGTGAGTTTTCCAAATTTGCTGGCATATTGAGCACAGCAGTTTCACAGCATCATTTAGTATTTGAAATAGCTCAGCTGGAATTCCATCACCTCCACTAGCTTTGTTCGTAGTGATGCTTCCTAAGGCCCACTTGACTTTGTACTCCAAGATGTCTGGCTCTAGGTGAGTGATCACACCATTGTGGTGATCTAGGACAATTCCAGCTTTCAAATCATGGTTGGTCTTTCTGGTGACAAGTCCCCATCCTAAAGCAAACTCACTAAGAGTAACCTCATTGGCATGACAAAGACATTTTTATTACAGAAAATTCCAAGGGTTTTTGAGGCTCTGTGTCAGGAACTGGAGATAATGAGATATTTTCTTTATTATACCACAGTGTAAACCATTGCATTCAATATTTTCCAAAATGGCTGCAATGCTATGTCATTTGGCGCACTTTTCTTTGTAATTCACTTGGCTGCACCAGGTGTTAGTTGCAGCATGGGGGGATCTAGTTCCCTGACCAAGGAGCAAACCTGGGCCACTACATTGGGAACATGGAGTTTAAACCACTGGACCACTAGGGGAGTCCCCCCACCCCCTACTCTTCTTATTGTCCTCCTAAGGAGACATGGTAACTATATTATTGTTTAGTCACTAAGTTGTGTCCTACTCTTTTGAGACTTCATGGACTGTAGCCCACCAGGATCCTCTGTCCATGGGATTTCCCATGCAAGAATACAGGAGTGGCTTTCCAATTCCTTCTCCAGAGGATCTTTCTAACCTGGGGATTAATCCAGCATCTCCTGCATTGTCAGGCAGGTTCTTTATCACTGAGCCACCAAGGAAGCCTGATGACTTCATTTCCTCCCCTTAAATTTGAGTGTGCTTGTGACTACAGTGATGCTAGGTGACTTCTGAAGTTGGTTTGTAAGAGGTAAATGCAATTTTTGCATCATCTCCCTTGGGACACCTGCTCTGGAAATCCAGACACCATGCTGTGAGGAAACTCAGGCTATGTGGAGAAGTATCTATATGTGCTTTGGCTGACAGGTTCTGCTGAAGCCCCAGCAGACAGCAGCACCCATCACTAGACATCTGACTGAGGAATACTTCAAGAGGACTCTGGCCCTAGCTGCCACCTGCCTGCAATTGCATGAGAGACTCCCAACTGAGAACTGTAGTTGAGACAGTGAGCCTCCAAACCATGAGAGATAATAACAATAACAAATTATTGTTGCTGTTTTACACCACAAGTATGTTGTGGGTGGTTTTGCAGCAATATGTAATTGATACACAGGGATTTCCCATGAATGAAATTTAGCTGATATGAACAATTTGCCATTTTTTTTCATCTTGGGAATAAAATCTAGATGAATGCACCCAGCAAAATGAATGTGTTGAAGGAGAATTTCATGCCTGGACTCTATTCCTAATGGAGTTTTCTTATTTGCTCCCTATATGACCTTGGACAAGTCCTGACATGCTTTTGGCCTCTGGCTTTTCATCTGTTAAAGGATGGGAGTGATGTGGACGACTAGAGTGTACTGTTCAGCCGAGTTTCTTGCTTTCTCTGTTCTCAGACATGAAACTTCCATGGTTATATTCTTCTTTCACAACAGATAACAATGGAAGGTTGGTTCATTTTGACATTTTATACTACAGTTAAAGGAAGAAACAAGTCTCAGCCCACAGGCTGATAAATCTTAAATATTATACATTTTTATAAAGAAAGAGTAAATTGTCCTGGAGTAATTAAACTCCAAGCTAAGATTTGAGCAAATTGGTTTGAAATATTACAAACTGATCACGAAGCACCTTTCACTCAGAAAATTGTTGTCAGTTCTTTTTAAAATGTCTGCTTTGAAAAATTACCTATCACTGATGATTTTCTCTCCACTATTCTGAGGCTGAGAATGATTTAATTCAAACTCTGTAGTCAAAGCTATGGTTCTTCCAGTAATCACATACGGATGTGAGAGTTGGACCATAAAGACAGCTGAGCGCCAAAGAGTTGATGCTTTTTAATTGTGGTGCTAGAGAAGACTCTAGAGAGTTGGACTGCATGGAGATTAAATCAGTCAATCCTAAAGGAAATCAAGCCTGAATATTCATTGGAAGGACTGATGCTAAAGCTGAAACTCCAATACTTTGCCCACCTGATGTGAAAAGCCGACTCACTGGAAAAGATCCTGATGCTGGGAAAGATTGAAGGTGAACAGAAAAGGGGGAAGCAGAGGATAAGATGTTAGATAGCATCACAATTGAATGGACATGAATTTGAGCAAACTCTGGAAGATAGAGAAGGACAAGAAAGCCTGGTGTCCTGCAGTGCCTGGGGTCACAAAGAGTCAGATTGACTTAGCAAGTAAACAAGAACAACTGTAGTTTTTAAGCCTAGGCTTTCAAAGTTAAGAAGCTAAATAAATTTCTGTAATTTTGGCTTTTTATGCTCCTCTATATGTAATCTGAGGAGCAGTGGCTGTGCAGGTGCAGGAGGGCCGAGAGGAGCTACTCCATGTTCAAGGTCAGGAGGGGCGGCTGTGAGGAGATACCCCTAGTCCAAGGTAAGGAGCAGCGGCTGTGCTTTGCTAGAGCAGCCGTGAAGAGATACCCCACAACCAAGGTAAGAGAGATCCAAGTAAGATGGTAGGTGTTGCGAGAGGGCATCAGAGGGCAGACACACTGAAACCATACTCACAGAAAACTAGTCAATCTAATCACGTGGACCACAGCCTTGTCTGACTCAATGAAACTAAGCCATGCCATGTGGGACCACCCAAGACGGGCGGGTCATGGTGGAGAGGTCTGACAGAATGTGATCCACTGGAGAAGGGAATGGCAAACCACTTCAGTATTCCTGCCTTGAGAACCCCATGAACAGTATGAAAAGGCAAAATGATAGGATACTCTTTCAGTATCCTGAAACTCCCCAGGTCAATAGGTGCCCAATATGCTAGTGGAGATCAGTGGAGAAATAACTCCAGAAAGAACGAAGGGATGGAGCCAAAGCAAAAACAATACCCAGCTGTGGATGTGACTGATGATAGAAGCAAGGTCCGATGCTGTAAAGAGCAATATTGCATAGGAACGTGGAATGTTAGGTCCATGAATCAAGGCAAATTGGAAGTGGTCAACAAGGAGATGGCAAGAGTGAACATCGACATTCTAGGAATCAGCAAACTAAAATGGACAGGAATGGGTGAATTTAACTCAGATGACCATTACATCTACTACTGTGGATAGGAATCCCTTAGAAGAAATGGAGTAGCGATCATGGTCAACAAGAGTCTGAAATGCAGTACTTGGATGCAATCTCAAAAATGACAGAATGATCTCTGTTTGTTTCCAAGGTAAACCATTCAATATCACAGTAATCCAAGTCTACACCCCAACCAGTAACGCTGAAGAACCTGAAGTTGAACTGTTCTATGAAGACCTACAAGACTTTCTAGAATTAACACCCCAAAAAGATGTCCTTTTCATCATAGGGGACTGAAATGCAAAAGTAGGAAGTCAAGAAACATCTGGAGTAACAGGCAAATTTGGCCTTGGAATATGGAATGAAGCAAGGCAAAGGCTAATAGAGTTTTGCCAAGAGAACACACTGGTCATAGCAAACACCCTCTTTCAACAACACAAGAGAAGACTCTACACATGAACATCACCAGATGGTCAACACCAAAATCAGACTGATTACATTCCTTGCAGCCAAAGATGGAGAAGCTCTATATAGTCAGCAAAAACAAGACTGGGAGCTGACTGTGGCTCAGATCATGAACTCCTTATTGCCAAATTCAGACTTAAATTGAAGAAAGTAGGGAAAATCACTAGACCATTCAGCTATGACCTAAATCAAATACCTTATGATTATACAGTGAAAGTGAAAAATAGATTGAAGGGACTAGATCTGATAGATAGAGTGCCTGATGAACTATGGGCAGAGGTTCATGACACTGTACAGGAGACAGGGATCAAGACCATCCCCATAGAAAAGAAATGCAAAAAAGCAAAATGACTGTCTGGGGAGGCCTTACAAATAGCTGTGAAAAGGAGAGAAGCAAAAAGCAAAGGAGAAAAGGAAAGATATAAGCATCTGAATGCAAAGTTCAAAGAATAGCAAAGAGAGATAAGAAAGCCTTCCTCAGTGATCAATGCAAAGAAATAGAGGAAAACAACAGAATGGAAAAGACTAGAGATGTCTTCAAGAAAATTAGAGATACCAAGGGAACATTTCATGCAAAGATGTGCTCGATAAAGGACAGAAATGGTATGGACCTAACAGAAGCAGAAGATATTAAGAAGAGGTGAAAAGAATACACAGAACTGTACAAAAACGATTTTCAAGACCAAGATAATCACGATGGTGTGATAACTGACCTAGAGCCAGACATCCTGGAATGTGAAGTCAAGTGGGCCTTAGAAAACATCACTACGAACAAAGCTAGTGGAGGTGATGGAATTCCAATTGAGCTATTTCAAATTCTGAAAGATGATGCTGTGAAAGTGTTGCACTCAATATGCCAGTAAATTTGGAAAACTCAGCAGTGGCCACAGGACGGGAAGAGGTCAGTTTTCATTCCAATCCCAAAGAAAGGCAATGCCAAAGAATGCTCAAACTACCACACAATTGCACTCATCTCACATGCTATTAAAGTAATGCTCAAAATTCTCCAAGCCAGGCTTTGGCAATATGTGAACCGTGAACTTCCTGATGTTCAAAATGGTTTTAGAAAAGGCAGAGATCAAATTGCCAACATCTGCTGGATCATCAAAAAAGCAAGAGAGTTCCAGAAAAACATCTATTTCTGCTTTATTAACTATGCCAAAGCCTTTGACTGTGTGGATCACAATAAACTGGAAAATTCTGAAAGAGATGGGAATACCAGATCACCTGATCTGCCTCTTGAGAAACCTATATGCAGGTCAGGAAGCAACAGTTAGAACTGGACAGGGAACAACAGACTGGTTCCAAATAGGAAAAGGAGTACATCAAAGCTGTATATTGTCACCCTGCTTATTTAACTTATATGCAGAGTATATCATGAGAAATGCTGGGCTAGAAGAAGCACAAGCTGGAATCAAGATTGCCGGGAGAAATATCAATCACCTCAGATATGCAGATGACACCACCCTTATGGCAGAAAGTGAAGAGGAACTAAAAAACCTCTTGATGAAAGTGAAAGAGGAGAGTGAAAAGGTTGGCTTAAAGCTCAACATTCAGAGAACAAAGATCATGGCATCCAGTCCCATCACTTCGTGGCAAATAGATGGGGAAACAGTGGAAACAGTGTCAGACTTTATATTTTGAGGCTCCAAAATCACTGCAGATGGTGATTGCAGCCTTGAAATTAAAAGATGCTTACTGCTTAGAAGGAAAGTTATGACCAACCTAGATAGCATATTGAAAAGCAGAGACATTACTTTGCCAACAAAGGTCCATCTAGTCAAGGCTATCGTTTTTCCAGTGGTCATGTATGGATGTGAGAGTTGGACTGTGAAGAAGGCTGAGCACCGAAGAACTGATGCCTCTGAACTGTGGTGTTGGAGAAGACTCTTGAGAGTCCCTTGGACTGCAAGGAGATCCCACAAGTCCATTCTAGGGGAGATCAGTCCTGGCTGTTCATTGGAAGGACTGATGCTAAAGCTGAAACTCCAGTACTTTGGCCACCTCATGCGAAGAATTGACTCATTGGAAAAGCCTCTGATGCTGGGAGGGATTGGGGGCAGGAGGAGAAGGGGACGACAGAGGATGAGATGGCTGGATGGCATCACCGACTCGATGGACGTGAGTCTGAGTGAACTCCGGGAGTTGGTGATGAACAGGGAGGCCTGGTGTGCTGTGATTCATGGAGTCGCAAAGAGTCGGACACGACTGAGCAACTGAACTGAACTGATATGTAATCTGATCTCTACATACGTTACACAAAAATATATTCCAAATGGGTTGTAGAATTAGGTATGAACGGTAGATTAATAAAGTAAAAAAAAAAAAAATAGAATATCCTCATGACTTTGAGTAGGCAAAATTTTTTTCAAAGCCCAATACAAAATTCTCATCATAACACAAAGAATTGATTAAATTTGACTATATTAAAATTATAAACTTCTGTTTCAAAAGACACCATAAGGGAATTAAAACACAGCCCACAGAAAGAACCCTTGTATTACATTTATCCAAGAAAAGACTTTTGTCCAGGATATATAAAGAACTCCTAAACAATCAATGAGGAATAAAAAAGATGGCAATCTGATAGAAATAGGAAAAAGACTTGAATAGATACCTTATTAAACAGAATACCTAAACAGCCAATAAACACTTGAAAATGTACTCAACTTTATGCAAATCAAAGCCATAAACAAAATAAAATCCACCAGAATAACCAATTATAAAGACAGAAAAGATTAAATGTTGGGTAGTGTGTGGAGCAACTGGAACATTCACATGGTTATTTGTGAGTTGCACTGGCTTTATCTACTAATGCTATGAGCATACATGTTTCAGCAGTTCCACTCCTAGTTATATACCCCAAATAAATTCATACATATGCTCACCAATGACATGTACAAGAATATTCTTAGCAGTGCTATTCATAATAGCCAAAACCTGGAGACAACTCAATGTTCATCAACAGAAGAATAGGTAATGAATAAACTGTGATCTATTTAGACAAAATAATAGCCACAAGAATGAAATATCAATAACTTCACAAAACAACAAGGATGACTCTCATAAATGATAGGTGAAAGAAGATGGACATGAATACTGCTTACTGACAATATGCTGCCCATTGAATCAAATTTAGAGATAATCACTAAGGTCTTTACCTATTACCCATGAAGGGAATCAGAACGTGCCAACTGAAGACATGCCACAATGGCATTTTGATTTTGCTGTTGTTCAGTGGCTGTCATTTTAAGCTAAAGGCATTTGAGAAATAGCAGGTGCCAGAAAGCCTCTCTGAACTCCCTTTCTACTCAAACACACTTTATAACATTTCCCATGAGAAAGCTTCCCTCCTTGTTTCAGGAAGAGAAGAGCATTCTTATCATTGGAGATGATTTGATGCCAACATGGATTTTTATAAAACAGCCCTACTAAAATAACCCTTATCTCCCATTGGTTTCCACTCAATATTTCCTTGCTGTCCATCCTGGGACACTCAGGCAAATCACGTATCCTCTGTGCCTCAGTTTCCTCATCTGTATTACTATTATTTGGTAGGGGGAGAGGAGGCATGCCATGGGGCTGTGGGATCTCGGTTCCTTGCAAGGGATTGAACTGGGGCCACTGCACTGAAAGCTCAGAATCCTAACCACAGGGCCAGCAGGGAACTCCATCCCCATATATTTCCTAGTCCCCTTCGTATGATTTACTGTCCCAGCCGAAACTCCTTTGTCTTGTCACTTCCTCAAAATTTATCATGTCTTTGTTTACATTTGAGCTCTTGATTCTAACTGCTTTTTTTGTGTCTCCATTTTTCTCCTGAAGATTCCTGTGTGCACATAAAATTATTAAATAAAATTGGTATGTTTTTCTTCTATTAAGGAAGTAGGATTCCATTTATGTAAAATACTAAAAACAGATGAAACTAATCTAAGTTAGAAGTCAGAATAGTGGTTTCTCTTAGGAGGAGGTGGTGACTGAAGGAGACTTAAAGAGAATGGTCCTGTTTCTTGATCTGGGTGCTGGATACATAACAATGTTCAGCTTTCGAGTATTTATCACAGGTGTGTTTTTGTGCACATTTCTCTATGTATGCTGCAGTTCAATAAAGTGTAAAATAAAATAGCAAAAACATTCTCCAATCTTTTAGAAGACTGCACCTAAGAATGTAATTATAGTTATTCTATCTGATGGGTGTTAATAGAGTTAATCAAATTTGGATTATTTATTTCAAGTGCTCAAGTGGAAGCAACTCTCTAAAGAAGGCTGAGATGAATCCTTTGATACATGAATAATTATGGTTGGTGACATTTTGGAGTTCAGATGCTCTCAGAGTGAGACTTTTCTAAAATCTAGTTTCATATTTTGATTCTTGGATCAATAGATGTAAAAATAAAATTAAATTTTGTTCATTTGGGAACCTAATCATATTAAGACCTTCCAAAGATTTCTCAATCATGACTCCACTTTTTAATGTTTATTTCCACCTGCATTGGGCCAATATGGCCAGAAAAGTTCTTTTGAACTTCATAAGTAGTAAAAGCACTTAGAGGCAGAAATTTAAATGTACGCTCTGTTAATATTCTCTTGTCAACGATATTATCAGATATGTGAGAGAATTAACATGGCATTCAATAGTTTAAAGGAAAAAAGTTTTCTAATATTGACATTGTTAGGATTTATTTACAGTTACTTCTCTTCTTGAGAGCAAAAAGTATATATATATACCACATATATGTATACCATATCCCCTTTATCCATTCATCTGTTTATGGGCCCAGTGGTGGGTGAAGACAAGTCCTGGAACTATTGTCAGCCCACTGGTGGGCAGAACTGAGCCCCAGGGTCTCTGGCTGCCCAGGCCATGGAGGTTCTGGAGTTGCTGTTGACCTGCTGGTGGGTGATGCTGGAACCCAGGTGGTCCTGGGCTTGTGCTCTCCCCATGATGGGTGAAGCTTGTATTGAGGCCAGCGCCAGCCCACTAACAGTGAAAACGTAGTCCTAAGGTCTCTAGCTGTGGGACCAAAGATCCAAGAGCTAGTGTCCACCCTCTGATGGATGGGTCTGGGTTCTGGGCCCTCTGGTGTATGGTGCCTGGACCTGGGGTGGCTGGTGGCTCAGGGAGTCCTACAGCAGCTATTCTGTGGTGGTTGCAGCTGTGTCCCCAACTGGCTAGCTTCTTGGCCTGAGTAGGTCCTACTACTGATGCCTGCAGGCTGGGTGAGTGGGTTCAGGTCCCAGAGTCAACAAGCTAGAAATAGGGCTTTCCAGCACCAGGACTGGAAAAGGTCAGTTTTCATTCCAATCCCAAATAAAGGCAATGCCAAAGAATGCTCAAACTACTGCACAATTGCACTCATCTCACACGCTAGTAAAGTACTGCTCAAAGTTCTGCAAGCCAGGCTTTAGCAATATGTGAACCATGAACTTCCTGATGTTCAAGCTGGTTTTAGAAAAGGCAGAGGAACCAGAGATCAAATTGCCAACATCTGCTGGATCATGGAAAAAGCAAGAGAGTTCCAGAAAAGCATCTATTTCTGCTTTATTGACTATGCCAAAGCCTTTGACTGTGTGGATCACAATAAACTGTGGAAAATTCTGAAAAGATGGGAATACCAGAACACCTGATCTGCCTCTTGAGAAATTTGTATGCAGGTCAGGAAGCAACAGTTAGAACTGGACATGGAACAACAGACTGGTTCCAAATAGGAAAAGGAGTTTGTCAAGGCTGTATATTGTCACCCTGTTTATTTAACTTATATGCAGAGTACATCATGAGAAATGCTGGACTAGAAGAAACACAAACTGGAATCAAGATTGCCGGGAGAAATATCAATAACCTCAGATATGCAGATGACACCACCCTTATGGCAGAAAGTGAAGAGGAACTCAAAAGCCTCTTGATGAAAGTGAAAGTGGAGAGTGAAAAAGTAAGCTTAAAGCTCAACATTCAGAAAACGAAGATCATGGCATCCAGTCCCATCACTTCATGGCAAATAGATGGGGAAACAGTGGAAGCAGTGTCAGGCTTTATTTTGGGGGGCTCCAAAATCACTACAGATGGTGACTGCAGCCATGAAATTAAAAGATGCTTACTCCTTGGAATGAAAGTTATGTCCAACCTAGATAGCATATTGAAAAGCAGAGACATTACTTTGCCAACAAATGTCCATCTAGTCAAGGCTATGGTTTTTCCTGTGGTCATGTATGGATGTGAGAGTTGGACTGTGAAGAAGGCTAAGCACCGAAGAATTGATGCTTTTGAACTGTGGTGTTGGAGAAGACTCTTGAGAGTCCCTTGGACTGCAAGGAGATCCAACCAGTCCATTCTGAAGGAGATCAGCCCTGGGATTTCTTTGGAAGGAATGATGCTAAAGCTGAAACTCCAGTACTTTGGCCACCTCATGCGAAGAGTTGACTCATTGGAAAAGACTCTGATGCTGGGAGGGATTGGGGGCAGGAGGAGAAGGGGACGACAGAGGATGAGATGGCTGGATGGCATCACCGACTCGATGGACGTGAGTCTGAGTGAACTCCGGGAGTTGGTGATGGACAGGGAGGCCTGGCGTGCTGCGATTCATGGGGTTGCAAAGAGTCGGACACGACTGAGCGACTGATCTGATCTGATCTGATCTCAGCACCAGTATCCCTGTGGTAGAAGAGCTCCCCCAAACGGCTGCCACCTGTGCCTGTGTCTACAGAGAGAGTCCAGTTGCCTGTTCCCTCTTTAGGAGTCCAAGATCAGTAGGTGGGTCTGAGCCAGACTCCTTTCACATTACTGCCTCTGCCCTTGGTCTTATAGCATGAGAGACTTTGTGTGTGCCCTTTAACAGTGGAGTCTCTGTTTCTTCCAGCCAGCTGTCTGACGCTTCCAAAAGTGAGCCCTGTGTGAGTGTGTGGTTGGTCTCTTCAGTTGTGCCTGACGCTTTGTGATCTCACACCCGCCAGGCTCCTCTGCCCGTGGGGTTCTCCAGGCAAGAACACTGGAGCCAGTTACCATGTCCTCCTCCAGAGGATCTTTCCAACCCAGGGAGTGAAACTGCATCTCTTACATCTCCTGCATTGGCAGGTGGGTTCTTTACCACCGGTGCCACCTGGGGAGCTCAAAAGTAAGCCCCCTGGCCTTCAAAGCCAAATTTCTGGGGCCTTGTCTTCCTGGCCCAGGACCCCTGGTCTGGGGAGCCCAATGTAGAGTTCAGACCACTTGCTCCTTGAAGAGAACTTCTTCAGCTGTAATTATCCTATTTGTGGGTCACCATCCAACGGGTATTGGTCTTGACTATATGCCGTTTCTACCCTCCTACCTGTCATGTTGTGGTTCCTCCTTTCTATCTTTGGTTGTAGAAGATCTTTTCTGCTAGTCTTCAGGTCATTCTCATCAATAGTTGCTCTGTAAATAGTTGTAATTTTGGTGTGCCGATGGGAGGAACTGAGCTTGGGTTTTCCTACTCTGCCATCTTGGCCACTCCCCCTCAATAATTTCTCATTATTGATGTGAAAATCATCATACTTGAATTCATTTTGATATTAAACATCCTCTAAAAATTATGCAATTTTGCAGACATGTCTGACAATCTTAGATATCAATTAACTGTTTTGCAGATTAATAATGATATGTATGCTTTTTATTGTTCAGCCTGGTTGACTATATCCTGAATTCATAGCTGCACAATCTGTTTAATGTACTTTAGGCAGATTTATTTTTGTGGCAACTGGAAATACAAAAGAAAGACAAAAGCGGTGGTTTCCACTTCACTGTAAATAAATGCAATAATTATTTTAAGAGTAGTGCTCACTAAACTTTCATTATTCTATTTAGATGACAAGCTGTTATTAACAGGAAGCAAAACGCTATTAACAACACATGCTACAGGGTCATCATTAACTGTGCTAGACTATTACTTTTGTAGCCCTTTAGACATACATGCACTTTAGTTTGGCATGATGTCCCTACCATTTTCTATGTTTGCTTGATATATTTTACGATGTAGATCTTCAACAGGAAGACCAAAAAGAGCTTTCTTGTTTGGAATTGCTAGGTCCATGTTATATAAATAGGCTTTTTTAATCCATTTAAACAGTAAAACAATCTTTTGAGATATAGTAATAATGATGTTAAAGCCCATAAATTATTTTATATATTTCTCACTTTCAATGTTAATTTAAGTATTTGAGGACACTATTAAATGATATAACCTTCCTTGTTTCAATATCCCAAAATATATGTTTCTCATTGACTAAGGAAGATGTAAATTTATGAAACTTTTAACATCTCAAAAAAAAGTTCTTTAAAAAGTTCCAACTATCCCCTCTTACTATTCAAATTGTACTGTCAGTCTAAGTCAATGCAATGAGGTCAGAAAAGGGGGGGAAAAAGGAGAAAACTCTGTTCACTAATAGTATAACTGTTTATCTCCAAAGCCCAAGACAGTCAACTAACTAGAACTAGCAAGGAAGTTCACTAAGGAAATTGAATTAAAGTGTAACACACAAAATTGCTTTCTGCAGGTTTGTTTTAACCAGTGGAGAAATGTGACATAAAGATATCATTCACTGTAACAAAAAACTTATAAAATAACTAGGAATAAACTCAACTATAGAAACATGAAAGACATAATGATACAAAATATATTAAAGAACTAAATAAAATCAAAGTTAAGTTTGGAGATAGACCATTTTTCAGGATTAGCAGCCTAAATATTACATAGATGTCTTTACCATCTGACCCACCAGGGAAGCCCAACATAGGTGTCAGTTATGTACAAATAATGAAATCCCAATTAAAATCCCAAAGAATTTTCATGGGCCTTGTCAAGATAATTGTAAAATTTACCTTGGAGAGGAACAAAGTGGTGGAGGAGTAGGTGGACATGGAGTACATTTCTCTCCATGGATACATCAGGGATATACCTTCAGACACAGAAGTGCTTGCAGAACACCAGCTGAGAGCAGGCAGGAGTACCTGACCAGTGGAAAAGAATATATGCTGCTGCTAAGTCACTTCAGTCGTGTCCGACTCTGTGTGACACCAGAGATGGCAGCCCACCAGGTTCCCCCATCCCTGGGATTCTCCAGGCAAGAACACTGGAGTGGGTTGCCATTTCCTTCTCCAATGCATGAAAGTGAAAAATGAAAGTGAAGTTGCTCAGTTGTGTTCGACTCCCAGCAACCCCATGGACTGCAGCCCACCAGGCTCCTCTGTCCATGGGATTCTCCAGGCAAGAGTACTGGAGTGGGGTACCATTGCCTTCTCCAAAAGAATATATAGAACCATGCAAAACTCGATAGGATGAAGGAAGTAGGGGGGAAAAGAGGAGAGTTCATAGGATTGGACTTGCCCTCAGAGGGTGGGGAACTGAAGCAGGAGTTCGATCCCAACATTAGGCAATTGTTTGGGACAGAGGAGAAACAATTGAGGTTGAGAGTGAAGCAGCTGATCTGTGACAGTCTAAATGGAATGAAAATCACACAGACTATCTTTGCTGCAGCCATCCATATCCCGTATAGGAACACAGGTCCCCTAGATGGCACCATGGCTGGAAGCTGGAGTACAGGGATTGTGGGGGAATCCCAGGGTGAGTTCTGCTATTGACTGTGGGGAGACAGCTCTGGGTGATATGAGGAAGGAGATTGTGGTGTGAAATTTCTGTGGAGGAAAACCAGGCAGCCATGGAAGCAAAAAACCTCACCTCTTCCCACCAGAATGCAAGCACAAGTCATATAAACCACTGGACCAACCTTATGAGGGCAGAAACCAAAAGGAAGAAAGAATTCAACCTCAAAGCCTGGGAAAAGGAGACCTCAAACATGCTAAGTTAAAAAAAAAATAATGAAAAGGCAGAGAAATACTGCACAAATGAAGGAATAACCTAGAAACATATAAGTTCAAATAAATTAAGAGGAAATAGGGAAATTACCTGAAAAAGAATTCAGAATAATGATAGTAAAGATGATCCAAAACCTGGAAAACAGAATGGAGAAAATGCAAGAATCAATTAACAAAGACCTAGGAGAAATAAAGCATAAACATACAGAAACAAAAAACACAATTACTGAAATTAAAAATACTCTAGAAGAAACCAACAGCAGAATATCTGAGGCAGAAGAACGAATCAGTGAGCTGGAAGACAGAATGGTGGGAATAACTGCTGAAGAGCAGAATAGAGTAAAAAGAATGGAAAGAACTGAGGATGGTATCAGAGACCTCTGGGACAGTATTAAATGTACCAACAACCCAATTATAGGGGTCCCAGAAGCAGAATAGAAAAAGAAAGGGTATGAGAAAATTTTTGAATAAATTATAGTTGAAAATTTTCTCAATGTGGGAAAGGATATAGTCAATCAAGTCCAAGAAGTGCAGAGTCTCATACAGGATAAACCCAAGGAGAAACACATTAAAACACATACTAATCAAACTAACAAAGATGAAACACAAAGAAAGAATATTAAGAGCAGCAAGAGAAAAGCAGCAAGTAACATACAAGGGAAACCCCACAGGTTTAACAGCTGATCTTTTAGCAGAAACTTTGCAGGCCAGAGATGGAAGGATAGACAGAAAGGGAAAAATCTTTCTGTCTATCCTAACCAAGATTACTCTACCCAGCAAGGATCTCATTCAAAATTGATGGGAAAATCAAAAAGCTTTACAGACAAGCAAAAGTTAAGAGAATTCAGTACCACCAAACCAGCTTTACAACAAATGTTAAAGGGACTTACATAGTCAGCAAATACAAGAGAAGAAAAAGATCTACAAAAGTAAACCCCAAACAATCAAGAAAATGGCAATAGGAACATATATATCAATAATTACTGTAAAGGTAAATGGATTAAATGCTCCACCAAAAAACACAGACTAGCTGAATGGATACAATAAAAGACCCATATACATGCTGTCTAAAGAAACCCACTGCAGACCTAAAGACACATATAGACTGAAAGTGAGGGGATGGAAAAATATATTCCATGCAAACGGCAAGCACAAGAAAGCTGGAGTAGCAATCTTCATTTCAGACAAAATAGACCTTAAAATAAGGAATGTTACCAGAAACAAGGATGGGCACCATGTAATGATCAAGGGATCAATGTCTTCCAAGAAGAAGATATAACAATTGTAAAGATGTATGCACCCAACATAGAAGCACCTCAATACATAACACAAACACTAACAGACATAAAAGGAAAAATTGACAGTAACACAATAATACTAGGAGACTTTAACACCCCACTCACACCAATGGACAGATCATGAAAACAAAAAATTAATAAGGAAACACGAGCCTTAAATGACAAATTAGATCAGATGGATCTCATTGATATCTTCAGGACAGTCCATCCAAATGCAGAAGAATGTACTTTTCTTCTCAAGTGCACATGGAACATTCTCCAGGATAGACTACGTCTTGGGTCACAAATCAAACCTCAGTAAATTTAAGAAAATTTAAATGGTATCAAGCATCTTTTCTGACCACAACATCATGAGACTAGATATCAGTTACAAGGAAAAAAGCTGTAAAAAACACAAACCATGGAGAGTAAACAATACATTTCTAAAGAGCAAACAAGTTACTGAAAAATCAAAAGGGGAATAAAAAATTCCGAGAAACAGTTGACAATGAAAACACAAAAACTCAAAACCTATGGGATGAAGCAAAAGCATTTCTAAGAGGGAAGTTTATAGGATTACAATCTTACCTCAAGAAACAATAAAAACATCAAATAGACAACCTAAAGAAATAAATGAATCAGAGAGGAAAAAAGAAAAACAAATTAAAAGAAATGAGGACAATCTCAGAGACCTCCAGGATAATGTTAAATGTCCCAACATTCAAATCATAAGAGTCCCAGAAGAAGAAGACAAAAAGAAAGACCATGAGAAAATACTTGAGGAGATAATAGGTGAAAACTTCCCTAAAATGGGGAAGGAAATAATCACCCAAGTCCAAGAAACCCAGAGAGTCCCAAACAGGATAAACCCAAGGCAAAACACCCAAGACACATATTAATCAAATTAACAAAGATCAAACGCAAAGAACAAGCATTAAAAGCAGCAAGGGAAAAACAACAAATAACACACAAGGGGATTCCCTTAAGGATAACAGCTGATCTTTCAATAGAAACTCTTCAGGCCAGGAGGGAATGGCAGGATATACTTAAAGTGATGAAAGAAAATAACCTACAGCCCAGATTACTGTACCCAGCAAGGATCTCATTCAAATATGAAGGAGGAATCAAAAGCTTTACAGACAAGCAAAAGCTGAGAGAATTCAGCACCACCAAACCAGCTCTCCAACATATGCTAAAGGATCTTCTCTAGACAGGAAACACAAAAAGGATGTTTAAACTCGAACCCAAAACAATAAAGTAAATGGCAACGGGATCATACTTATCAGTAATTACCTTAAATGTAAATGGGTTGAATGCCCCAACCAAAAGACAAAGACTGGCTGAATGGATACAAAAAGAAGACCCCTATATATGTTGTCTACAAGAGACCCGCCTCAACCAAGGGACACATACAGAATGAAAGTGAAGGGCTGGAAAAAGACATTCCAAGCAAATAGAGACCAAAAGAAAGCAGGAGTAGCAATACTCATAGCAGATAAGATAGACTTTAAAACAAAGGCTGTGAAAAGAGACAAAGAAGGACACTACATAATGATCAAAGGATCAATCCAAGAAGAAGATATAGCAATTATAAATATATAAGCACCCAACATAGGAGCACCACAATATGTAAGACAAATGCTAATGAAAGGTTGTTGTTGAATCACGCGAATACACCAGGATTCTTGGCTCCCGGAGGAGAAGAATTCAATCCGGGGCCAGAGACAAGGCTTGATTGCTCAGAGCTTTTGTGTAATAAAGTTTTGTTAAAGTATAAAGGAGATAGAGAAAGCTTCTGACATAGGCATCAGAAGGGGGCAGAAAGAGTACCCCCCTGCTAGTCTTCAGCTGGATGTTATATAGTCACTAGCAGTCTGTTAATGAAAGAAAGGAATGTCTTAAAATTTAGAATGGCACCAAATGGTTTATCTTGGGCCATAAAATAATTAACTTGAATCTTAAAGAAGGACAGACCACCATACAAATAGTTTCATTTACATAGATTAGGGGAACAATATCTGAGTATAACATACTGGTTTGTCAAGTAGGTTTCGGGCCAAGAGGCGGAACCGACTTGGAGACAGAGTTTGGGGTAAAGGCGTAGTACATTAGCATAGCTTAAGACAAACATTTCCATAAGAAAAAGGCATTGGTTATCTCTAGGCTCAAGAATAGCTAACTTCAGGAGAAACCAGGTGTCATTATGGCAACACAGTATTTTAAGAGAAACCTCTCTTTAAATTTGTATAGAGAAGGAAAAAAATATTGCTAGTTTGTTTCCTCCTGCCGCTTAAGAGAGATAAAAATGTCTGACACTTGCAGGCTATTTCCTCCATTTGGAGACCCCTGGCCTTCCTGCCTGTTACCCTCTCACTAACAAGTATGAAAGGGGAAATTAACAATAACACAATAATAGTGGGAGACTTTAATACCCCACTCACACCTATGGATAGATCAACTAAACAGAAAATTAACAAGGAAACACAAACTTTAAATGATACAATAGACCAGTTAGACCTAATTGATATCTATAGGACATTCCCCCTCAAAACAATGAATTTCACCTTTTTCTCAAGTGCACACAGAACCTTTTCCAGGATAGATCACATCCTGGGCCATGAATCTAGCCTTGGTAAATGCAAAAAAACTGAAATCATTCCAAGCATCTTTTCTGACCACAATGCAGTAACATTAGATCTCAATTACAGGAGAAAAACTATTAAAAATTCCAACATATGGAGGCTGAACAACACACTGCTGAATAACCAACAAATCACAGAAGAAATCAAAAAAGAAATCAAAATATGCATAGAAATGAATGGAAATGAAAACACAACAACCCAAAACCTGTGGGACACTGTAAAAGCAGTGCTAAGGGGAAGGTTCATAGCAATACAGGTATACCTCAAAAAAACAAGAAAAAAGTCAAATAAATAACCTACCTCTACACCTAAAGCAACTAGAAAAGGAAGAAATGAAGAACCCCAGGGTTAGTAGAAGGAAAGAAATCTTAAAAATCAGGGCAGAAATAAATGCAAAAGAAACAAAAGAGACCATAGAAAAAAATCAACAAAGCCAAAAGCTGATTCTTTGAAAGGATAAATAAAATTGACAAATCATTAGCCAGACTCATCAAGAAACAAAGGGAGAAAAATGAAATCAATAAAATTAGAAATGAAAATGGACAGATCACAATAGACAACACAGAAATACAAAGGATCATAAGAGACTGCTATCAGCAATTATATGCCAATCAAATGGACAATGTAGAACAAATGGACAAACTCTTGGAAAAGTACAACTTTTCAAAACTGAACCAGGAAGACATAGAAAATCTTAACAGACCCATCACAAGCACAGAAATTGAAACTGTAATCAGAAATCTTCCAGCAAAAAAAAAAGCCCAGGTCCATATGGCCTCACAGCTGAATTCTACCAAAAATTTAGAGAAGAGCTAACACCTATCCTACTCAAACTCTTCAAAAAAATTGCAGAGGAAGGTAAACTGCCAAACTCATTCTATGAGGCCACCATCACCCTAATACCAAAACCTGACAAAGATGCCACAAAAAAAGAAAACTACAGGCCAATATCACTGATGAACATAGATGCAAAAATCCTTAGCAAAATTCTAGCAACCAGAATCCAACAACACATTAAAAAGATCTTACACCATGACCAAGTGGGCTTTATCCCAGGGATGCAAGGATTCTTCAATATCCGCAAATCAATCAATGTAATACACCACATTAACAAATTGAAAAATAAAAGCCATATGATTATCTCAATAGATGCAGAGAAAGCCTTTGACAAAATTCAACATCCATTTATGATAAAAACTCTCCAGAAAGCAGGAATAGAAGGAACATACCTCAACATAATCTAAGCTATATATGACAAACCCACAGCAAATATTATCCTCAGTGGTGAAAAATTGAAAGCATTTCCCCTAAAGTCAGGAACAAGACAAGGGTGCCCACTTTCACCACTACCATTTAAGATAGTTTTGGAAGTTTTGGCCACAACAATCAGAGCAGAAAAAGAAATAAAAGGAATCCAAATTGGAAAAGAAGAATTAAAACTCTCACTGTTTGCAGATGACATGATCCTCTACATAGAAAACCCTAAAGACTCCACCAGAAAATTACTAGAACTAAACAATGAATATAGTAAAGTTGCAGGATCTAAAATCAACACCCAGAAATCCCTTGCATTCCTATACACTAATAATGAGAAAATAGAAAGAGAAATTAAGGAAATAATTCCATTCACCATTGCAACGGAAAGAATAAAATACTTAGGAATATATCTACCTAAAGAAACTAAAGACCTATATATAGAAAACTATAAAGCACTGGTGAAAGATTCAAAGAGGACAATAATAGATGGAGAAATATACCATGTTCATGGATCAGAAGAATCAATATAGTGAAAATGAGTATACTACCCAAAGCAATCTATAGATTCAATGCAATTCCTATCAAGCTACCAACGGTATTTTTCACAGAGCTAGAACAGATAATTTCACAATTTGTATGGAAATACAAAAAACCTCGAATAGCCAAAGCAATCTTGAGAAAGAAGAATGGAACTGAAGGAATCAACATGCCTGACTTCAGGCTCTACTACAAAGCCACAGTCATAAAGACTGGCACAAGGACAGAAATATAGATGAATGGAACAAATAGAAAGCCCAGAGATAAATCCACTCACATATGGACACCTTATCTTTGACAAAGGAGGCAAGAATATACAATGGAGAAAAGACAATCTCTTTAACAAGTGGTGTGGGAAAACTGATCAAGCAC
Organism: Bubalus kerabau; assembly: GCF_029407905.1. Taxonomy (NCBI): domain Eukaryota; kingdom Metazoa; phylum Chordata; class Mammalia; order Artiodactyla; family Bovidae; genus Bubalus; species Bubalus kerabau. The sequence continues at coordinate 4,081,277 of NC_073636.1, forward strand.
TTGTGAAAATGAAACTAGAACACTTTCTAATACCGAACACAAAAATAAACTCAAAATGGATTAAAGATCTAAACGTAAGACCAGAAACTATAAAACTCCTAGAGGAGAACATAGGCAAAACACTCTCCGACATACATCACAGCAGGATCCTCTATGACCCACCTCCCAGAATATTGGAAATAAAAGCAAAAATAAACAAACGGGACCTAATTAAAATTAAAAGCTTCTGCACAACAAAGGAAACTATAAGCAAGATGAAAAAACAGCCTTCAGAATGGGAGAGTTCAGTTCATTTCAGTTCAGTCGCTCAGTCGTGTCCGACTCTTTGCGACCCCAAGAATCGCAGCAGGCCAGGCCTCCCTGTCCATTGCCAACTCCCGGAGATCACCCAGATTCACTTCCATCGAGTCAGTGATGCCATCCAGCCATCTCATCCTCTGTCGTCCCCTTCTCCTCCTGCCCCCAATCCCTCCCAGCATCAGAGTCTTTTCCAATGGGTCAACTCTTCGCATGAGGTGGCCAAAATACTGGAGTTTCAGCTTTAGCATCATTCCTTCCAAAGAAATCCCAGGGCTGATCTCCTTCAGAATGGACTGGTTGGGTCTCCTTGCAGTCCAAGGGACTCTCAAGAGTCTTCTCCAACACCACAATTCAAAAGCATCAATTCTTCGGCGCTCAGCCTTCTTCACAGTCCAACTCTCACATCCATACATGACCACTGGAAAAACCATAGCCTTGACTAGACGGACCTTTGTTAGCAAAGTAATGTCTCTGTTTTTGAATATGCTATCTAGGTTGGTCATAACTTTTCTTCCAAGGAGTAAGCGTCTTTTAATTTCATGGCTGCAGTCACCATCTGTAGTGATTTTGGAGCCTAGAAAAATAAAGTCTGACACTGTTTCCACTGTTTCCCCATCTATTTGCCATGAAGTGATGGGACCAGAGACCATGATCTTCGTTTTCTGAATGTTGAGCTTTAAGCCTACTTTTTCACTCTCCACTTTCACTTTCATCAAGAGGCTTTTGAGTTCCTCTTCACTGTCTGCCATAAGGGTGGTGTCATCTGCATATCTGAGGTTACTGATATTTCTCCCAGCAATCTTGATTCCAGCTTGTGTTTCTTCCAGTCCAGCGTTTCTCATGATGTACTCTGCATATAAGTTAAATAAACAGGGTGACAATATACAGCCTTGACGAACTCCTTTTCCTATTTGGAACCAGTCTGCTGTTCCATGTCCAGTTCTAACTGTTGCTTCCTGACCTGCATACAAATTTCTCAAGAGGCAGATCAGGTGTTCTGGTATTCCCATCTCTTGAAGAATTTTCCACAGTTTATTGTGATCCACACAGTCAAAGGCTTTGGCATAGTCAATAAAGCAGAAATAGATGTTTTTCTGGAACTCTCTTGCTTTTTCCATGATCCAGCAGATGTTGGTAATTTGATCTCTGGTTCCTCTGCCTTTTCTAAAACCAGCTTGAACATCAGGAAGTTCACGGTTCACGTATTGCTGAAGCCTGGCTTGGAGAATTTTGAGCATTACTTTACTAGCGTGTGAGATGAGTGCAATTGTGTGGTAGTTTGAGCATTCTTTGACATTGCCTTTCTTTGGGATTGGAATGAAAACTGACCTTTTCCAGTCCTGTGGCCACTGCAGAGTTTTCCAAATTTGCGGGCATATTGGGTGCAGCACTTTCACAGCATCATTTTTCAGGATTTGGAATAGCTCAACTGGAATTCCATCACCTCCACTAGCTTTGTTCGTAGTGATGCTTTCTAAGGCCCACTTGACTTCACATTCCAGGATGTCTGGCTCTAGGTCAGTGATCACACCATTGTGATTATCTGGGTCGTGAAGATTTTTTATACAGTTCTTCTGTGTATTCTTGCCATCTCTTCTTAATATCTTCTGCATCTGTTAGGTCCATACCATTTCTGTCCTTTATCGAGCCCATCTTTGCATCACAATGGGAGAAAATAATAGCAAATGAAGCAACTGACAAACAACTAATCTCAAAAATATACAAGCAACTCCTGCAGCTCAATTCCAGAAAAATAAATGACCCAATCAAAAAATGGGCCAAAGAACTAAACAGACATTTCTCCAAAGAAGACATACAGATGGCTAACAAACACATGAAAAGGTATTCAAGATCACTCATTATCAGAGAAATGCAAATCAAAACCACAATGAGGTACCATTTTACGTCAGTCAGAATGGCTGCTATCCAAAAGTCTACAAGCAATAAATGCTGGAGAGGGTGTGGAGAAAAGGAAACCCTCTTACACTGTTGGTGGGAATGCAAACTAGTACAGCCACTATGGAGAACAGTGTGGAGATTCCTTAAAAAACTGGAAATAGAACTGCCATACGACCCAGCAATCCCACTGCTGGGCATAAACACCGAGGAAACCAGAATTGAAAGAGACATGTGTACCCCAATGTTCATTGCAGCACTGTTTATAATAACCAGTACCTGGAAGCAACCTAGATGTCCATCAGCAGATGAATGGATAAGAAAGCTGTGGTACATATACACAATGGAATATTACTCAGCCATTAAAAAGAATACATTTGAATCAGTTCTAATGAGGTGGATGAAACTGTAGCCTATTGTACAGAGTGAAGTATGCCAGAAAGAAAAACATCAATACAGTATACTGATGCATATATATGGAATTTAGAAAGATGGTAATGATAACCCTGTATGTGACAGAGCAAGAGACACAGATGTATAGAACAGTCTTTTGGACTCTGTGGGAGAGGGAGATGGTGGGATCATTTGGGAGAATGGCATTGAAACATGTATAATATCATATATGAAATGAAGCGCCAGATGCAGGTTCGATGCAGGATACAGGATCTTGGGGCTGGTGCACTGGGATGACCCAGAAGGATGGTACAGGGAGGGAGGTGGGAGGGGAGTTCAGGATGGGGAACACGTGTACACCCATGGTGGATTCATGTTGATGTATGGCAAAACCAATACAATATTGTAAAGTAATTAACCTCCAATTAAAATAAATAAATTTATATTTAAAAAAAATAGACAACCTAACTTTACACCTAAAACAATTGGAAAAAAACAACAAAAAGAACCCCAAAGTTAGCAGAAGGAAAAAAATCACAAAGATCACAAAAGAAATGAAAGAAACAACAGTAAAAATTGATAAAACTAAAATCTGGTTCTTTGAGAAGATAAACAAAATTGACAAAACTTTAGCCAAACTCATCAAGAAAAAAAGAAAGAAGAATTAAATCAATAAAATTAGAAATGAAAAAGGAGAGATTGCAACAGACAATACAGAAATACAGTGGATTATAAGACACTATTATGAACAACTATATGGCAATAAAAAGGACTACCTGGAAGAAATGGACAGATTCATAGAAAAGTTCAATCTTCCAAGACTGAAAAACCAGGAAGATACAGAAATTATGAACAACCCAATTACAAGCACTGAAATCAAAACTGTGATCAAAACTGTCCGAAAAAACAAAAGCCCAGGGCCAGATGGCCTCATAGGTGAATTCTATTAAACATTTAGAGAAGAGTGAATGCCTATCCTAAAACTCGTTCAATAATTTTCAGAGGAAGGAACACTTCCAAACTCATTCTATGAGACTCCTGTCACCCTGATTCCAAAACCAGCAAAGACAACACAAAAAAAGAAAATTACAGGCCAATATCACTGATGAACATAAATGCAAAAATCCTCAGCAAAATTCTAGCAAACAGAATTCAACAACACATGAAAAAGCTCATACACCATGATTAAGTTGGGTTTATTCTAGGGATGCAAGGATTCTTCAATATATGCAAGTCAATCAATGTGATACACCATACTAACAAATTGAAAGATAAAAACCACATGATCATCTCAATAGATGCAGGAAAAGCCTTTGACAAAATTAAGCACCCATTTATCACAAAAACTCTTCAAAAAATTAGCACAGAAGGAACCTACCTCAACATAGTAAAGGCCATATATGATCAGCCCACAGCAAACATTATTCTCAATGGTGAAAAACTGAAAGTATTCCCTCAAGATCAGGAACAAAACAAGGGTGTCCACTCTCATCACCATTATTCCACTTAGTTTTGGAAGCCCTAGCTATTGCAATCAGAGAATTAAAAAAAATAATAATAATAAAAGGAATCCAGATTGGAAAAGAAGTAAAACTCTCATTGTTTGCAGATGATATGATACTATACATAGAAAACCCTAAAGATAATATCAGAAAATTACTAGAGCTAATCAGTGAATTTAGCAAAGTTGTGGGATACAAGGTGAGTACACAGAAATCACTTGCATCCCTATATACTAACAATGAAAAATCAGAAAGAAAAATTAAAGAATCAATCCCATTCACCATTGCAACAAAAATAATAAAATATCTAGGAATAAAACTACCTAAGGAGACAAAAGAACTGTATATCGACAGTATAAGACAAAAGACACTGAAGAAAAGAAATCAAAGATGACATAAAGAGATGGAGAGATATTCCATATTCTTGGGTTGGAAGAATAGATATTGTGAAATTGACTATACTTACCAAATGCAATCTACAGATTCAATGTGATCTCTATCATATTACTGATGGCATTTTTCACAGAACTAGAACAAAAAATTTCACAATTCATATGGAAACACAAAAGACCCCAAATAGCCAAAACAGTCTTGAGAAAGAAGAATGAAGCTGGGGGAATCAACCTTCCTGACTACAGACTATACTACAAAGCTACAGTCATCAAGACAGTATGGCACTGTCTTGAAGAGAAATATAGACCAATGAAAGAAAGAAAAAATATAGACCAATGGAAGAAGATAGAGAGCCCAGAGATAAACCCATGCCCTTATGGGTACCTTATTTTTGACCAAAAAAAAGGCAAAAATATAAAATGGGGCATAGACAGCCTCTTCAATAAGCAGTTCTGAAGACACTGGGCAGCTCCACTTAAAAGAATGAAACTAGAACACTTCCTAATGCCATCAACAAAGATAAACTCAAAATGGGTTAAAGACCTAAATGTAAGACCAGAAATTGTAAAACTCTTAGAGGGAAACATAGGCAGAACACTCAATGACATAAATGCAAACAAGATCCTCTATGATCCACTTCCTAGAGTAATGGAAATAAAAACAAAAGTAAACAAGTGGGACCTAATTAAACTTAAAAGATTTTGCACAGCAAAGGAAATTGCAAACAAGGTGAAAAGACAATCCTCAGAATGGGAGAAAATAATAGTTAAGAAAACAACTGGAAAATAATCAATTACCAAAATATACAAACAGCTCATACAAGTCAATAGCAGAAAAACAAACAATGCAATCAAAAAGTGGGAAAAATACCTAAACAGACAAAATGTCTGTCCAAAGAAGACATACAGATGGCTAACAGATACATGAAAAGATGCTCAACATCATTCATAGTTAGGGAAATGGAAATCAAAACTAAATGAAATACCACCTCACTCTGGTCAGAATAGCCATCATTAAAAGTCTTCAGACAATAATAGTTGGAGACAGTATGGAGAAAAGGGAACCCATTTTCATTGCTGATGGGAGTGTAAATTGATATAGCCACTATGGTAGTCAGTATGGAGATTCCTTAAAACTAGGAATAAAACCACCATATGATCCACCAATCCCACTGCTAGGCAAATACCCTGGAGAAACATTGCAGCACTATTTATAATAGCTAAAACATGGAAGCAACCTAGATGTCCATTGACAGATGACTGGATAAAGAAATTGTGGTACGTATATACAATGGAATATTCAGATCAGATCAGTTGCTCAGTAGTATCCGACTCTTTGCGATGCCATGAATCGCAGCACGCCAGGCCTCTCTGTCCATCACCAACTCCTGGAGTTCACTCAGACTCACATCCATCGAGTCAGTGATGCCATCCAGCCATCTCATCCTCTGTCATCCCCTTCTCCTCCTGCCCCCAATCCCTCCCAGTGTCAGAGTCTTTTCCAATGGGTCAACTCTTCGCATGAGGTGGCCAAAGTACTGGAGTTTCAGCTTTAGCATCATTCCTTCCAAAGAAATCCCAGGGCTGATCTCCTTCAGAATGGACTGGTTGGATCTCCTTGCAGTCCAAGGGACTCTCAAGAGTCTTCTCCAACACCACAGTTCAAAAGCATCAATTCTTCGGCGCTCATCCTTCTTCACAGTCCAACTCTCACATGCATACATGACCACTGGAAAAACCATAGCCTTGACTAGACGAACCTTTGTTGGCAAAGTAATGTCTCTGCTTTTCAATATGCTATCTAGGTTGGTCATAACTTTCCTTCCAAGGAGTTAGCGTCTTTTAATTTCATGGCTGCAATCACCATCTGCAGTGATTTTGGAGCCCAGAAAAATAAAGTCTGACACTGTTTCCACTGTTTCCCATCTATTTCCCATGAAGTGGTGGGACCGGATGCCATGATCTTTGTTTTCTGAATGTTGAGCTTTAAGCCTACTTTTTCACTCTCCACTTTCACTTTCATAAAGAGGCTTTTGAGTTCCTCTTCACTTTCTGCCATAAGGGTGGTGTCATCTGCATATCTGAGGTTACTGATATTTCTCCCAGCAATCTTGATTCCAGCTTGCACTTCCCCCAGCCCAGCGTTTCTCATGATGTACTCTGCATATAAGTTAAATAAACAGGGCGACAATATACAGCCTTGACAAACTCCTTTTCCTGTTTGGAACCAGTCTGTTGTTCCATGTCCAGTTCTAACTGTTGCTTCCTGACCTGCATACAAATTTCTCAAGAGGCAGATCAGGTGGTCTGGTATTCCCATCTCTTGAAGAATTTTCCACAGTTTATTGTGATCCACACAGTCAAAGGCTTTGGCATAGTCAATAAAGCAGAAATATATGTTTTTCTGGAACCCTCTTGCTTTTTTGATGATCCAGCGGATGTTGGCAATTTGATCTCCGGTTCCTCTGCCTTTTCTAAAACCAGCATGAACATCTGGAAGTTCATGGTTCATGTATTCTGAAGCCTGGCTTGGAGAATTTTAAGCATTACTTTACTAGCATGTGAGATGAGTGCAATTGTGTGGTAGTCTGAGCATTCTTTGGCATTGCTTTTCTTTGATATTGGAATGAAAACTGACCTTTTCCAGTCCTGTGGCCACTGCTGAGTTTTACAATTTTGCTGGCATATTGAGTGCCATTGATAATAAATGTTAATGATTTGTTGACATAAATTCAATCCATTTTTCTTAAAAAGTCAGGGAATATTAAATTGCTTTGCAATGAAATCACCTAGTCAGTATTCATAGATGTGGCTGAGGCACTGATAAAAATAATATGTAACACATTTATCTACGTTTCTAGTGAACCAAGACTGCCAGAGGGATTTAATAAATATGCCCATCATGTGTAGTCTTTGACATAACCTAAGATAATTAAAATTATGCCAAGTTACTAAGTCTGTATGATTACTTGAAAATTAAGCAAATGATTGAATATCCTTGTGATCACTTCACCAAAGTTTATAACTTTGTAGCTTCGCTTTATCACAAGTAAAATTTTTAAACTTTTTCCAGGAGTTTCTAAAATAATGTGGAATTCCCAGCCTGTTGAAATCTGCTGGAAGATTTTTCGTAGCTCCCATTTATTAAGTGCTGCTTACATGCTAGGTTCTGTGCTAAGAGCTTTAAATTCATTATTAATTTACTCTACATAACAATCACTTGAGATTAAAAAGCTCACAAAAATTAAGAGTTTAGTCAAGTATTTAAACCCAGGTCTTTCTGTCTTCAAAACACCAGAATTCTCAAATACCTGTATCTTGCCTCCTTCTATCTATATAGATTGCATAGATATGTTTATTTTCTCAAATCTGTGACAGTCTATAAAACACATCATCAATTTAATAGTAACTATTTTGTGTGGGGAAAAAGACACCCAAATAATGCATACTTTGGTTTTAAGACACTTCAATATTAGAAAAGTTAAATGTAAAAATATACAACAATAACAACAAAAACCAACTCATAGTTATTAAAAGATCTATGGTTTATTAGCAATGAACAGTATTCATGGTCTTCTACAATATAAAAATAAAATATAAAAACAAAATATTTTCTAGTAATGGAAAATCATTCTATTCAAAATAGCAACAGAACAATGAAATACTTAACAATTCATATAAATCCCATCCCTTGACCTCCAAGGAGAGTAGAAGGGCTGGAGGTTGAATTAGTTTCCAGTGACCAATGATTTAATCAATTATGCCTATGTAACAAAGCCTCCATAAACCCCAAAAGGAGCATTTTAAGAGCTTCCCGGCGGGTGAACAAGTGGCAATGTGGGGAGAGTAGACCTCTCTGAGAGAGCGTGAAAGCCCCTTGCCCTTTCCTCATGACTTGCTCTGTGTATCTCTTCCTTCTGGCTGTTGCTGAGTTATATGCTTTTTATAGGAAACTGGTGATCTTGTAAGCAACATGTTTCTGTGAGTTCTGCAAGTCACACTAGCAAATTAATCGAATCCAAGGGTGGGGTCATTGGAACTGCTCATCTATAGGATCTATAGCCAGTTGGTCAGAAGTACAGGTGATATCCTGGGCTTATGATAGGTGCCTGAAATTATTTTATTTGAAATTTGATTATTAGTGCATATAAAAATATAATGTGACTTCTAGTTTCTCATCCAGTATATTAGGAACTTAGAAATCATCTCTATATCCGAACAAGTAAAAAGTCGAACAAACTGAAAAATCGACAACTTGCCTTTGATCTGTGAAATGTTGCTCTGATCACCAAATGTGTGTGAGTGTTTGTGTGTGTGTGTTGGGGGTGGGATAGACACCTTTCCCCACACCAGCAAGCAATTCTCCAGATATCAGCAAGGTCCTACAATTCAACTCAATTCTGACACTCTCTGCCTGGAGAGATAGCGTGAGATTCCATAGGCTCAAGGCTTAATCCGACAAGATCTCCCCCTGCTCCTCCTAAGGAGGGAAAACCCTGAGAAGCGCTGGTGAAGTTCAGAGTCCAGGAGCACCAGTTCACTGGAAGACCAAGACCTAACCATAGGACCTTAGAATGCCACTCTTCTCAGAATTTACCACTGCCTCACGAAAGACCTCTTTACCAAGGTCCCTTTTACACCGTGTGTCACATCTGCCTTCTAACACCTGGTGAGAGTAAGCATGACGATGGTGCAAAGAAGGGGAGTACAAGAGGCACAGGGTGATTTAAGGAAGAAGGGGGGCAAGGAGATAGAACCCTACAAAAAAGATGATTGCAATTAAAGGACAACAATAAACAGAGAAATGAATTGAAATGTTTGGTGGTGAAACCTGGCTTATGGGTGTCCATTGTCTCAGCTGGACAGATTTTACTCTCTGTACAGCTGTAGTCCTGAAGAAGGAGGATTTACATCTTGACAACTTTAGCTATCTATAGGGAGTTGAACGGTGAAACCCTCAAAATACATGTCTAAGTCCTGTGCCCCATCCTGTGAACACGATCTTATTTGGAAATAGAGTTTTTGCAGATGTAATCAAGTTAAGGATATAATCAAGTTGACGTCAGAGCATCCTGGATTTTGAGTGAGTGCCACCAGGGAAGTCCCCCAATGTGAATTCTTAATAGGGAATTGTTAAGTTTCTTCATTTCCCTCTTAAGTCACAGTTTATTGCAGATTTTAGCATACTAATTTTAGCATACCTAGTCTATTGATTATCTCGCCAACAAATGGCTTAGTATACATATAGGAAAAATTTAAGAGATCAGATACTCTTTTTTGAGTATTACTATATTCTATATAAAGAAGCATAAAAATCTACTTGTAATCCCAAAATACAGGCTAACATTGGGTTTAGAAACATCTAAACTCAAATTTTGTACATGAATGGCAAAAATTTACAAGGATTATGGGATATTTCCCTGGTGGCTCAGATGGTAAAGAATCTGCCTGCAATGTGGGAGACCTGGGTTCAATCCATGGGTTGGGAAGATCCCCTGCAGGAGAGCATGGCAACCCACTCCAGTATTCTGGCCTGGAGAATAGCCATGGACAGAGAAGCCTGGCAGACTACAGTCCATTGTGTTGCAAAGAGTCAGACACAACTGGGCAACTAAGCACATAGTTACTAAGTGGAAACACTTAGCTACTTGAAAAAAAATTATAAAGCTATCAGATGTTCAAACTTCCCTCTTCCTTCAGATTAAAAGATAGATTTATTTATACAGCTGAAACAGGACCCTATAACATATGTTTAGTCTCCTTGACTATTCTCCAAAGATTATCAGAAATGAATAACCTGACTAATCAGATATTTTGACAGGGCCCGCATTGATTTTGAGAGTGATTTTTTTTACATGATACTCTTAAATAGTAACCTATATAATTTATGTGATTATAAACAATATTGTTTTATTTTTAACTTATCCAAAAAGCTGTTCAACAATAGAAGAATACAGAATACGATGTCTTATAAAAGTGCTTATAAGTTCTCTTCAATCATATGAATGCCTAAGTAGTTTTGATCGTCAAACTGAGTCTGAGAATACCTATGATAATAAAAAATAATACTAATAATAATTTAAATATACTGTGGAAAATACTTCACTCTTAACAGTTGATTTAAATGTTTAACATATAAAAATTCTCTAATAGTATAAGTGGAAGAATTAAGAAATTGGATATTTACTAGACCAAATGAATATTTTGATGTAAAATGTCTTAACTTGTATTAGTTCTCCACTTTTTTTTCTGTGCTGCCAAAATCCTAACTTCTTTAGATTAATTAGATGCTAATCCCTACGGTTCAGTAAACTTCACTAATAAATAATAATGATAGAACACGAGACATGTTCTGTGAGTCCCACAGACGTGCTGAGCCATGTTGATGGGCTTCATTCTCCTCTGTATGATGCTCCTTTTCCTTTTTTTCTGTAGCTATCAGGGCTTCTTGTTCTGTCCCCCGAGGAAATGCAATGCAACGGTTAGACTTCATCCTACTTTATCAGCAAACAATGCCCAAAGCTTAACTCAGTTGATATTTTGTTGTTGTTATTTCTGACAAGATGAGCTCCTCTGAAATTATTTTCTTCAAGAATTTGCATCTCATATTTTACCATCTGAGGTTGAATGATGATTTCCTTGTACTGTTAAGTTTTTTTTTTTTAATTTCCAGTGTTTTCTACTAAAGATTGTATACCACTTTAGAAAACGTGAATTTATAAAAATACTTCAACAAATTTATGACACACTCAAAATGAGAGCACTGATGTTTCACAAAGAGACATTACTGAACTCGGCAGAGTTAAAAACGACAATTAGAGATGGCTATCCTGAGGAGTGGAGACCTCCATAACTGATGAGGTTGGGTCGAGAGGTTTGCTCCAGCGTCCCTTCTTGGGCAACAGTTGAAATGCAGTCGAGGGCCAAGGAGACCCGGGACACTTCCCATGTTCCTAAGTGAGACCCTTTCTTAAGTGAATATAAAAACCCCTTGGTAAACACGTGTGAAGAACACCACCTTTGTGTTCGGAGTGATGGTGAAATGCAAAGCCATGGCATCAAGAATTTTTTTTCCACTTGTGTGATCAAATTTTTAATATGTAATTATAAATAAGCTTTACTCTTGCCTTTATTAGGGGTCGACTGCTTCCTAACAAATTACACCCAAAACTTAAAGCAAAGTTTATTATCTCATAGATAAATGAGGAATCAATCCAGGAGTGGTTTTTTTAGATGTTCTGCTTCAGGGCGTCTCATGAGGCTGCAAGGATAGATGTTCAACTCATCCTGAGGCCCACTAGGGAGAAACTGCTTCCAAATCCACTTCTGCGGTTACTGGCAGGATTTAGTTCCTTGTGGGCTGTTGGCTGGAGCCTCCCGTAGTCCCTTGTCCTGTGGGCCTCTACTTAGGGCAGCTCCCAACCTGGCCAATGGCTCACTCCATCAGAGTGATATCAAAAAAGAGGCCTATCTTTTGATCACACAGTATCGGAAACAATAGCCATCACTTCTGCAGTATTCAACTCATTAAAATCTAGTCATTTGGTTCCACTTACACTCAAAGGGTGTACGCCAGAGGTGAGATCAGTGGGAGCCATCTGGGAGGCTGCCCATCACGTGCAAGATACATCCACCTCCTTCCCAGATCCCCCAGATACTCATCACATTACAACATGAGCTAAAAGTCTAGAACCTCATTACTGAAGTAAAGTCGGGGTGGGTGAGGCTCCCGGGGTGTGATTCTTAGCTCCAGGAGCACAGGTCCTCTCCATCTGTAGACCCACAAAAACGAGTTATGTCCTGACATACAGTGATGGATCAGGCATAGGATAACCATCCTAAGACACTCCTGTTCACCAAGGGAGAACAGGGAAATGCAAAGGAATTTACACGCAGTCCACACTCAGACGGAGGGATTAGACCGGGGTCTACAAACCAGGAGGAGTCTCAGAGGCTGCCCACCACTCTACCTGACTGACCCTAAAAATAAAGGACATGAAATTTTAGAGAAATATTTTATGAAGCTTGCAGTGTAGCTGATTTTTGGATATATATTGTATTGCTGTGAGTTTGTATTACAATTATTTTGACCTAGGATAAAAATTCTTTCAGATTTGTAAGAATTTTGGAGGAAATTGCTAAACCATTCTATCTCCCTCTATCATGACTATAGATATGACCACTGACTCTTAGGTTGTTTAATTTTTCCAAACTTTTCAAGATGTTTTCCTAAAATTTAATGTAACATGTTATAGCTCCATACTGACTATTCTAGCTATATTCTGTATTTCTTCTTCAATTTATCAATATATTTTGCTTTTCAAGTTATATTCCTTGATATGACATATCTTTGAGTATGAGAATTGTTGTAGTTTCTTTTTGGCACTATTGACTGAAATAGAGAAATAGTTTTTCCACTTCTTTATGCTGTTTAAAATGAAAAAGTATGAAAGTGAAAGTTGCTCAGTCATGTATGACTCTTTGTGACCCCATGGACTATACAGTCCATGGAATTCTCCAAGCCAGAATACTGGAGTGGGTAGCCTTTCCCTTCTCCGGGGGATCTTCCCAACCCAGGGATTGAATCCAGGTTTACCACATTGCAAGCAGATTCCTTATCAGCTGAGCCACAAGGGAAGCCCGAAAATACTGGGGTGGATAGTTTATCTCTTCTCTAGGGGATCTACCCGACCCAGGAATCAAACCAGGGTCTCTTGCATTGCAGGCAGATTCTTTACCAACTGAGCTGTCAGGGAAGTTACTATATAAAGTCTATTTTTTTCTTGATTACACATTTCCTCAGAATAACAGAAATGAAGAACAATAATACAAACTAGCAATTGCAGGTAGAGCAGCTTCTACATCAATTACCCAATTACTGAATGATACAGTCTCAGATAAAGAACCTGGAAATTTTACTGAATGTGCAGTTTGAACACTTCTTTTGAATGAACAGTCTGTATCGGATGCTTTGTGATACTTCAGAATCTAGCTTTATACTTTAAAAATATGTAATTACTACTAAATAAAAAATATCTATAAAAGTATATCCAAGCAAGAACATAGACTAGGATGTTTTAAAATTTCTGTATGCTCTTAGAATGATGTCAAAATAACGAGAACAGAAACTTATAACAATCTACAGTGGTATCTATGAACTCACTGACATAATTACCATATTTTCAACAATGCTTCATATTTTTATTATTCTATAGTATTTCTATTCAAGAATCAATTCTTTTTTCCTTAAATAAGTAAATCTATGATTTTATGAATCATCAGTCTCAATATGGAGAACAGGCCTTTCAGAGAGAACATATAAACTCAATGCTTTTCTTTATTGACATGTCACTAGTTTTTCTTTTTGTAAGATAACATTATATCAGTTTGTATCTTCAATGACACATGAAAGATCCAAAATCAAACTGGCAGTCTCCACAGCCACCTGCAGGCCACTAAGCTTCGCGGTAAAGCAGTCCAAGATCAGGGTGTCGGCCGAGCCTGTGGCTTCACGGGAAAGGCAGGTTTGAGGTGGGAAGGGATGACGAGCACTTCTTAGGAAGGACCAGCTGAGTTCTTCCTGGCTGCTGTAGAGTCCACAGCCACATCTGGAAGGCAAATCTGGCCAGTTCACAGCAGAAGGCAAATTGGCCTGAACCGACCAGAAGTGTCCGTATTTGCTATCGGTAAGAATTTCACCTCCGTCGTGCTCTAGAGAGCCAGCGAGAGATTCAAGTGCGCTGCAGAATGCTTCAGTGATCAGCTGGAGTTCTGTCTGAGAGCATCTCTCATCTCGAAGAACGCTTTCTGGCTCATTACGGGTCTAGAGAGTAACAAAACCATTGAAGACACAGAACAGAGCAATTAGGATGACAAAAATGTTTCTGAAAAATACTTGATCAAACGCTTAGTCATACAGTACTTGGGGGTTGGCACAACACTAATGGGCAGGGATGGGCCAGCTGGCCAGGCTAATCCATTAACCTGGTTGTTACAGTAAAAGCATCCACTGCTACTGCTAAGTCGCTTCAGTCGTGTCCGACTCTGTGAGATCCCATAGATGGCAGCCCACCAGGCTCCCCCGTCCCTGGGATTCTCCAGGCAAGAACACTGGAGTGAGTTGCCATTTCCTTCTCCACTACCAGTCATTTTATCAGAATGAATGACTCAGAATTAAGCCCACCATCAATTTGTTCTGAAGGATTGCCAGTAGTGGTAGTGCCTTTGTACAACACGAAGGACAAGGCATAATAAGTGAATCACAGGCTTCCCTACACCCAGAAGGAAGCTCGTGAAGACTAATGAAGTCACAAACGAAGTACTTATTTATACTCAGTAAATGTTTGAGATTTGTTTAAAATGCAAATACATGTGTTATAACTAAGACAAAAACCATCTAGGGACATGTATCATTTTCACCTTAATGTTTAAAAAATAAGTATTCTTATCTTTAATTAATGACAAGGTTATATAATTTTGAATTGCTTTTGTTCCACTGTTCTAAAAAGTTTATTCTAGAAATTTCATGATAGAAAAAGTAACACATTAACAAACTCATCACTGAATGATCGTTAAAAATCTGTATCTTAATTACTCAAAAACAATGACCATTTTTTCCTTTTGCCCAGGAGACTGGAACCAGATATCATGTCTACTGCACATTCCTTCCCCACATTTTCAGTGCTATATTGTTTCCTCAAAAATCCTACTCAAGATACTGTCCTTCTCCAAAAGACTTTTTCCAGTCTACTCAGTTCCATTTGCAGACTATATTATTGTCTCTTCAGCATCAATAGATTGGCAATGGTTTTGTTTTTCATAACGTAC
Source organism: Bubalus kerabau (assembly GCF_029407905.1). Taxonomy (NCBI): domain Eukaryota; kingdom Metazoa; phylum Chordata; class Mammalia; order Artiodactyla; family Bovidae; genus Bubalus; species Bubalus kerabau. Next base: position 4,096,587 of record NC_073636.1, read on the forward strand.
ATTCTGATAACTTTTCATGAAGAAGCTTTATATTCATTCAGATTTTAAGTTATTTGGGGAAGCAAGTTATTTGGGCGTGTCTGTGGAAAACATGCACACACTCAACAATCCCAGGCATCCCAGAGACTCTGCACTCCTGACTGACCAAAGAACCAACTGCAAGCACTTGGAAAACACATACCTTTTTGTAGCTACTTTCAAAGAAAGTAGGTCAGTGTTAACGAAATAATAAGAAATATGGCCAGTCAGAATGGCTGCGATCCAAAAGTCTACAAGCAATAAATGCTGGAGAGCGTGTGGAGAAAAGGGAACCCTCTTACACTGTTGGTGGGAATGCAAACTAGTACAGCCACTATGGAGAACAGTGTGGAGATTCCTTAAAAAACTGGAAATAGGACTGCCTTATGATCCAGCAATCCCACTGCTGGGCACACACACTGAGGAAACCAGAAGGGAAAGAGACACATGTACCCCAATGTTCATCACAGCACTGTTTATAATAGCCAGGACATGGAAGCAAACTAGATGTCCATCAGCAGATGAATGGATAAGAAAGCTGTGGTACATATACACAATGGAGTATTACTCAGCCATTAAAAAGAATACATTTGAATCAGTTCTAATGAGGTGGATGAAACTGGAGTCTATTATACAGAGTGAAGTAAGCCAGAAAGAAAAACACCAATACAGTATACTAACGCATATATATGGAATTTAGAAAGATGGTAACAATAACCCTGTATACGAGACAGCAAAAGAGACACTGATGTATAGAACAGTCTTTTGGATTCTGTGGGAGAGGGAGAGAGTGGGATGATTTGGGAGAATGGCATTGAAATACGTATAATATCATATATGGAACGAGTCGCCAGTCCAGGTTCGATGCACGATACTGGATGCTTGGGGCTGGTGCACTGGGACGACCCAGAGGGATGGTATGGGGAGGGAGGAGGGAGGAGGGTTCAGGATGGGGAACACATGTATACCTGTGGCAGATTCATTTCAATATTTGGCAAAACCAATACAATATTGTAAAGTTTAAAAAAAAAAAAAAGAAATATGATGTGTGACATTTATCTACTATTAGGATATGGAGTCTCATAGATTAATAAAAACAATTCTATTTAATAGAATTAACATGTATCATAAATGAATACCATTTAAAATTATAACAGAATCTAATAATTAGATGCTTTAATAAATGAAACTTTTTTTTCTGGAATATCCAGAAGGTACTGAAGTTTTTTTGTAGAATCTCAACACTTTCATCATGAATATTAATTATTACTGTATGTTAGCAGTGGAGATCTCTAGGATGACAATTCCCATCAACAGAATAATCATTTCAATACAAATGAACTTAGAAAACAGAAACAGACTCACTGATTTTGAGAACAAGCTTACAGTTGCTGGTGGTAGTGGTGGGAAGGAATAGTTAGGGAGTTTGAGATGGACATATACACATTGCTATATTTTAAATGGATAACCAACCAATAAGGACCTGCTGTGTAGCACACTGAACTCTGATAAATGTTATGTGGCAGCCTGGACGGGAAGGGGGTTTGGTGGGGAGAATAGATACATGAATATGTATGGCTGAATCCCTTTGCTGTTCCCCTGAAACTATGTCAACGTTGTTTGTTAATTGGCTATATCCCGATACAAAATTAAAAAGTTAAAAAAAAAAGAAATAGAAAAAAACCCAGAATGCTCATTTCAACAGGCAGTATATTTAGACAGTCCTCAAAGAATGTGATCATCTGCTAAAAGGCTGGATTCATAATCATTGTGATAAAGATATGAGCTTATATTTTTAAGTATTGCTTTCCTCAAGTGTTTTTAAATACAATATTGATTTCAAGACTACTGAGAAATTAAGCATTAAAGGCTCCAGAGTATTATTATCTTATTATCCCATAAAATGCATGTTGCTGAGAATTCAGATGATTTAGGAGGGACTATCTAACCTACCTTGTGTCTGATATATGCCACCAGATGAGTTTCAGTACAGCCACCTCCCAACAAAACGTACGGGTCCTTGATTGTTAACTGCAAAGCATGCAGTGCTGTTTGACACGTGAGCTAAAAAAGAAACAATCACCAGAATCTGACGTTGACATCATAAACATGAGGAAATACAGCCATGTTTTCAAGGCAACTTAGACAGTGGACTCAAGGAGCCTGATTTTAATTGCAAAAGAACAAAACTAGTGTCACAAAGGTTGTCATGTGATGAATACATTTTGGAATAATAAAAATTAGAAATGAAAGAATACTTTAGCCAGATGTTTGTTTTCATGGACTGGATTAATATTCTCCTTCATATACATTTAGCTCTTCAAATTGAGATTCACAAACACAACTGGATCAGCAGAGTGCTAATATTTCTAACAAAAATACCTGCATCTAAATAAATTAGCTGTATAAATGCTATATAGAATTTATTTCAAGTTGCTATGGAAATGATCCAACCCAGTAGCAATAAAAACACACAGACCTTGAATATTTACCAGGCTAGAGCCTTGAGTATCCATTCTGCCAGTCTGTGACCAGTACCATTGGGTATCACTTTCACTGTATAAAAACTGCATGTGTTATTGCTGTTTGTGAACATCTCTGTTAAGAAGTGGATGATAGGTATAACTAGGGAACCTATTTCTAAGTGAATTATTCATACACATTAGCATCAAGTACACAATTCAAATTAATTTCTTAAGAAAATGTCCCATCAAGGACTTTTACATTGCTTGTAAATTACTAGAAATAATAAGAGGCAACATATGCCAAGTTTCTATATCACAGGAAAATAAATCAGCTTACTTATAACTGTAATTCTCACATTTTGGTTGTTTTTGCTTTCTACATCACCTAGGAAAGTTGTGGAAAAAGCACAGCTGACTGATGTGAAAAAAATTATAGTACCTATCTGATTCTTTAATCCCTGCCCCAGTCGCTAGATAAGGAATTCAACATTTATTACCTACCTTCAGCTCATCCCAGGCTGTGTCATTTCTGTTGCAGAGAAGCAGGCTACAGATAGTTGTTTTGTTAGGAATAAGGTGAAAAAAATGTTTGCAGCCAAACTTTGCAATGCACAAATCTTTTACACTTCCATAACTACTGGGGGAGATTGAGCCCAAGGAACCAATAGGCCATGTTCCTATTTTTTAAAAAAAGTTTAGAAAACACAAAATAGATGAACATGGAGCTTACAATCATTTAAAATTACAATATGCATTCCTAGCTAATATAAAAGTCCCAAAAGCACAGCATTTAAAATATGAAATATAGGATAAAGAAATAATAAGATGCATCTTCTTAAACCTATAAATAGTATTCTATTATTCAAATGATGTGCAAATAAAGCGATTCTTTTGATTTATAGACTTCTTTGAACATTTGTTAGAAGCAATTCTGCACTCTCCAGAAAAAGGCATGCACAATTTTGCATACATTTTCAGGAAGTCCAGGAACCTTGGAAGCCCATTAAGGGATCAGAGACCCCAAATTAACAACCACACTAATCTGAAATAAGGATGAAATGAGGAGACAGGATATTTTTAAAGGGTGTTATTATTTTTACCTTAAAACTCACAAACTAAGCTATACAGATAGCTATCACTGAATTCCTTTGCGGCTCCATTTAGTGAACATAGAGGATTTTTTTTCTTTGCTAAACAATTGTTTGTATGTAAACAACTACCTAAAGCATGTCAAAATAAAGTATGCGCCCTTCTTATTTCATTTTGTTATTCTTTGATTATATTTTGCCCTCCCTCCTGCATAGGCAAAATAATAAAATTTTACAAAACACAAATTAATAAAAAAATGAATGAAGGAGAAGTTAGGATGACTTGAAGTTTTCTAAAATCTCTAAATGTAGTTAAGTTATATAAGAAATGGCAACAAGCTTTTAAGAAGTAACAACACTGGTTTAAAGTCTTAAGATTAAAACTATAATTCAGCAATGCACCTCCTTGGGCCAGTTTCCTCTCAAACGAATGGAATTAAAACAATAATGTCTAAACATTCTTGCAGCTCATGAACAATTTCACTTCTTTGAATATCCTTTCTTCTTTACTTCTGAAGTCTCAAAGAACAAGGAATACTTGAGGGATCTAAAATTTAAGAAAAAGAAACAAACCCTACATCTTGTACAACTTCAACGGTGTAACCAACAGAAAATTTGTAAGGCAAGGCTCAGCTTTCCTGCTGCCCAGCCTCTGATGTGGAGCAAATCACTGAACTCTTCTTGGTGGGCTTCCCCACAGGACAGTAAAGTGGGGGTGATCATGTCTATTTCACAAATCAATCAAACCAAAAGTTAAAAATGTTTTGTAAGCCATGACAAGCCTCATACCCACCAGTCTACCAAGCACAATAACCCCATTAGTCATCCTAAATTATCCAAAAAGAGGAATTAGGTTTGAAGCAGGAGGGAGAGGTAATTTCAACCTAGATAAAATGGATTAGGCCCAAACATACTTCATCTATTGTTTAATGGAGCCACAGGGGCCTGATAAAGAGTTTTTCTCCCCACTTTCTCTTTTGTCTCAAAAAGTTTCTGTCCCCAAGATCCAGGACTACAATTCTGGCTTTATGTAAAAGTGTTGGTTGCTCAGTCGTGTCCAAGTCTTTGCAACCCCATGGACTATAGCCTGTCAGGCTCCTCTGTCCATGGAATTCTCCAGACAAGAATACTGGAGTTGGTAGCCATTCCCGACTCCAGGGAACCTTTCCGACCCAGGGATCAAACCCGAAATTATGTGGGGGAACAGAGCACAGCCTGTCTATAAAAGAAGTTCGCACTCTCCCCAGTCCCAGGCACCCACTGGTAGTGCTGCAGTCTTTCGATGACACTCCTAAGCAACCAACCAATCAGCAGCAAACACTTGGAGAACGCTTAACTTTTTGTATCCATTTGCAAGTAAAATAGGTCAGCTCATGTTCTACAACACTAGTTATCAGTGGGATAAAAATCAGTTGTGGGCTGGTGTGGAAACCAAGTGCCCACTTACATTGTTTCTATGGAAAAATTCTTCAGTTTAAAAACTGACATCATAGTATTTAATACTCAATATTCATAACTTGAAATCACCTGCTCATGAAAAGCCAGTAAATACTTAGGGATGTGGGTCTGACCCACAATATCACTAATGAGTTCGAAAGAGTGATTGCCATTATTTCTTAACAATTTCCACTCTGATGATCATCTGACAATAGTCCAGAGATACTAGGGATTCGATACTGGCACTCACACTTCTTCTCTGATGACTTATAAAAATAGTCAACTTTAACAGTTTTACCAAAATTTATTAAACTCTTAAGTCCAACCACTTATAAATTGAAATTTATCCAAATGAAATGATTCTTTCTGATAGGTTATCAATGCAGTTAAGAGATATTGACAAGTGGCTCAAATCAGGAACTCTCTAACTTGTCATTTCTCTTGGTCTCTATTAGGTGACTACCAACCTGTTTCCAATTTGCCAGGTTTGTAAAATACAGTGAAATTCTTGCCTGTTATAATTTTATATGTTAATAAATGTATTATTGTTAATTCAACAAACATTTTAGAACCCCTACTATGGACCAGGCTTGTTTTAAGCACTAAAAGTAAAAGGCAACCCCAGCTCCCAAGGAGCCTAGCTGGAAATATCTGGGATATTTAATCATGTGCTAGCTTTAAACAAACATACACCCTAATAATACACACACATACCCTAATTAGAAACCACTATTTAGGCAGAAGTACAGTTGATTGTTGGAGTTAGATAACACAAAGTGACTTAAGAGCTGTGTAAAACTCAAGTAGAAGAATTCTGTTTAAATTATGAGACTTTATATGACTGTAAGAATGTTAGCTTTCTCGATAATCTGTTGAATGTTTGGGGGTTAATAGCTGTAAATTATGGCAGACTCTGCAGTACATTTGGGGCTGGAAAATACCTACAAAATAGTCATCATCACTCAATTTTTAATAAGTGAACAATACAGGATCTTTTTCAGAAACAACCTTTGCTGCCATAAATGATACACACACACACTGTGAGGTTGGCAGCTTTTCAAATTGTTCAATATGTTAACACAATACACACCAAGAATATCTTTGCTCAAGGGAAGTGTGATTTATTAACCATAAAGGGCAAAAACTGAGAGTGCTTTTTACCTGTCACTTTACTCAGGGGTTCCATCAGAGACACGCCAATTCTGTCTACAGCAATAACATGATGAGTTCTGAGAAACTGTTTCAAAGATGGGTGTATAACTTTTTGACACAAGACAAGATCTACATGGTCACTAACTAGTTGTTTTCCTAGGTTAAACAACTGGTCCAGAGCTGCATTTTCAAGAGAAACTCCGTAACTGACCAACAGTGTTCCTTCTCCAGTATCAGAAAGGTCTCCGGATAAAGACACACAAAAGAGGGCCACCTTGAAGGAATCTGATTTTTTGATAGGTAGTATCTTCATCAATTGAACTTCTGATACTTCAATAAGTATTCCAGGTAACACAGCAGAATCTATAACCCTTTGCCCTTTTAAAGGAACAATTATACTCTTTCCTAAAATGACGTGCTCTTGGGCGTTCTCTGGAATTGTAAGCAGAAAGGCTCTCAGGATCAGAGTACTGATATGGTCAACTTCCTTTGCGATGAGCATGCAGGCAGGTTTACTTGTTAATATGCTGCGTACCAAACTCAGGAGGATCTGGGTGCTACTAAAGTCGACTGGGATTCGGCAAGCACAGACCTCAGATTTCAAGTAACTGGTGCAGAGGCTCAAAAGATGCTTATTTAACTTAATAACCGTGGTGGGTGTCAAGCCTAGTCTCTGAACATTTTCGACAAGGTTGCAGCAAAGAATGGCTGTGAATAAGCCCCCATCGCTGAAGCAGGCCACGTGATTCCGCACGGCGGCCGTCAGGACCTTTAACACGGGGTGGCTGACGGGCAGGCCGGCGAGGAGGGCGGCCGACTGGGACGTGGTGACCACGGAGCCGCCCCGGCCGTTGTGCAGCTGCTTCAGCCTGCCCGCTGGGCCGTAGCACGACATGACGAGGCCCTTCAAGGCCGCCAGGCTGGCCCTGGCACGCTCGCCCGTCAGGGGGTCACTTCTGCAGATAGAGGGCTTTTTAGCTTCTAAACGAGACATGTTACTGCAAGGTAATTTGTGAAGAAAGTTTTTATTTTGTTAACCAGAGTTTTCTATTCATTGTATTGTCGTGGGTTTTAACATTTAACAAGATTATCTTTCAGGAATCAAGAGTTACGATTTACAGCATTGTGGCTATAAAATTAAATACTGAGCTCCATGCTTATGAAGCTAATCGGCACATAATGATTGATATAATGACATTTTAGTAATTCCAAATGTTTATTCTACTTCATTATTCAAATTCTTTTGTTTGCCTTCAGGCTGAGACTTTACAGACTGTTTTGCAGCCCTCTGTATAAAATACGTTCCAAGATGGACACCTATGAAGGAAACCACAGCTACAAGAAGCCAGTTCTTTCTGATCCAACTGCTATTTTTCATCTCTTCCTTCTAGCTCAAGCTCTGACTCGGAGCTGCTTCTTTCTACAAGAAATAAAAATAAAAAATATTTTAGAGAAGTAACCTCAAAACATTTTATAATTGAAGCTTACTAATTAATTTTAATGCTCTGCTCCTTCTTTAGAAAAAGGAACCACCCACAGGTACAAATCTCCAGAAAATGAGAAACTTAAGACTAAAAACATCCATTTCTTTATTCTTCAATGAATCTCTACAAGGAAAAGTACTGGTATTTTAATAATTCTGGAATGCACAACAAAGTCAGGAAGCTTATAGTACAGTTTTTTAATATGATATGGTTCTAGAAAATGGTGTGTGTATATATATATAGAGAGTAAAACTCATAGAATCTGGTCTCGAGGTCTCAAATGTTTTTATTCTCTTGCATCAAGATCTAGTGATATTTTTTTCTCTAACTTTGGTTTGCTTGGAAACCTTAGGTCTGAATATAAGTGCATTTGTATCAAATCCTATTTGTAAATAATTATGAAAATGAGATAACCGTCAGGATTCCTAATATAGACACTATCTAATGTACACTATCTAGTCTACATGTAGCTGGACAAATGTGTACAACACATTTACCAAAGGAAAAACCATGTTTAAAATATCTGGCTAAAGTCAGAGCAATCCTATGTAGTTTTACCCTATCAGTTAATGATACTGAGTGTTGATATCTTACAACTAATCCACTCCCAAACTACGGCTATGACAATAAATACAAAAGCCGGGGAATGTGCTGGATGACAAGGAGAAAGACAGGACTGGATTGGCAGTCTGGCCTCAAAGAGGGTAAATAATGTAAAATGCTGCCGTTTACCAAGTGTGCCAGCACTCGTACTAGCTTCCTTAATGAGGCTGGAAGAAGTGAGCCGGAGGCATAAACTTCTGTTTCTATAATAATGTGTGGAGATCTGTTGAGGTTTGGTGCTTTGAAGGTAAAGGTTCAACCAATTATCGGTTATTTCATGAATATACCAACCATGCTAACCACACCGACTGTGTTTAGCATAAATAAACTGAACTACTCAGACTATAGTCCTGCCCAGAGTAGACTATGGCACAGTACTATACAGACCAGGAAGGTGATCTGAAGACGTGCAAAGATGTGAAGAGAACAAAGGAATGTTATGCAAAGTGTTATTTTGGTTATCACACCTCCCAATTTAGTTACAGGGCTGTAACCATGGCAACTGGGCCCAAATAAAGTGAAAGCAAGGATGGCCAGCTTTCTCACTGCAATGATAAAGCTATAGTTGTCTCTTTTTACAGCACAAGGAAAAAAAGTTTCTGTTCATCTCATATGAGAAAGAGCCAAATAACTTAAATATTATTTCAAAGCTTATTTTAGATTCAGCAAAATCTGTGAAATACATTTAAATGCAAGCTTAGTGAAGTGACTTCCATATGTAAATTTGCATATTACAACACCCACACAAACCACACAAACCACAAATCTTAACAGACTGTGACCAATAAAGTGATTTACCTGGTTACTTTTCAATACATAATAGTGACATGCAACTTTTCAAAAGGGGCTAAATTGGCCCCTCTCACAGTCTTGTGGTAGTTGGACCAGTAACCACATCTTTTGGCTAGTATCTTTATGAGAAAGGAAGAAAGTGTTGGTGACCGCCAAATCATTTTCAGGATGTCGAAACTGCTGACTCATGGTCCTATGTCTTTCTCTAGACAAAATAAGCTTCAACTGAGAAAATGGGGTCATAAAACACAGGGCTGGCTTATAGAATAGGTTTGGAAGTGCCAATTCAGTTATTTCTTTCTTCCTAACAATGTGATCTATTATTCCTAAAGTTAACATCACATGAATGGCCCTGACTATTCCTGGATGCACTGGCCTGGCAGATGGTCTTTTTGCAGGGATGGATAACAATTAAATATTAATAATACTAAAACTTCCATGACTGTATTCTCAATTCAGAGCTATAAAATATGATCTAAAGAAATATAAACAGGTAAAATTTTTTCCTAAAAGGAATCATGGTTCTTTGGAGAAATGGCTGAGGCAAGAAATAAATGAGACAAGCTAGGGACTTTTCCTGTCAAAAAGTAATAGTTATTAAAAAATGACACAGGAAAGAACTGACAAAGGATTAATCTCCAAAATAATAATCTCATGCAGCTCAACACCAGAAAAACAAACAACCCAATCAAAAGGTGGGCAGAAGACCTAAACAGACATTTCTCCAAAGAGGACATAAAGATGGCCGACAAACAATGAAAAGATGAGCAACACTACTCATCACTAGAGAAATGCAAATCAAAGCTGTAAAGGATGTCACCTCACACTGGTTAGAATGGCCATCACGAAAAAGTCTACAAACAATAAATACTGGAGAGGATGTGGAGCAAAGGGAACCCTCTTGCACTGTTGGTGGGAATGTAAATTGATAGAGCAACTATGGAGACCAGTATGGAGATGTCTTAAAAAACTAGGAATAGAACTACCATGTGACCCAACAATCCCACTACTGAGAAAATTGTAACTGGAAGAGATATGTGTACCCCATGTCTGTTGCAGCACTTTTTACAACAGCTAGGACGTGGAAGCAGCTTAGATGTCCATTGACAGATGAATGGATCAAGAAGTTATAGTACATATATACAATGGAATATTACACAGCTATAAAACATAACACATTTGAGTTAGTCTTAATGAGGTGGATGAACCTAGAGCCTGTTGAACTGAGTCAAGTTAGCTGGAAAGAGAAAGACAAATATTGTACATTAACGCATGTGTAGAGAATCTAGAAAGATGGTATTAATGAACCTATTTGCAGCACAGCAATGGAGATGGACACATAGAGAACAGACACTGGACACAGCAGGGGAAGAAGAGGGTGCAACAAATTAAGAGAAGAGCATGGAGACATATACATCACCATATATAAAACAGATAGCCAGGGGGAATTTGGAGGGAATCTAAGATGGGACAGTTTAAGCATTAGAAAGAATATTGATGATAATGACTGTGATAATTCAAATTTATGCAAACTTCTGAATTCATCAAGAGCAAAAACTCTCATTGCTACTAGAACATTAACTTGTTATAAAAACTGATGAAGGGAAACAAGGGCTTCCCTGGTGGCTCAGTGGTAAAGAATCAGCCTGCAATGCAGGAGATGCAGGTTTGATCTTTGGGCTGGGAAGATCCCCTGGAGAAGGAAATGGCAACCCACTTCAGTACTCTTGCATGGAAAATTCCATGGTCAGAGGAGCCTAGTGGGCAACAGCCCATGGGGGGTTGCAAAGAGTTAGACATGACTTAGCTGCTAAACAACAACAAAGCAAAACAAAGCCTATATTTTGCTTTTCCTATATAAATGCATTTTGAGGGGGTAAATCAAACTCACCTGAAACTTGCAAGCCTGCTACTTCCCTGGGAGGTGGTTCTTCTTAGGACTTGTAAGTGCCAGACTGTCTGGTTCAGAGAGGTTGTCCTTACTAGGAATTTGGAAAACAGGGCTGCTTTTGATCCTGTGCCACCCCAAATGTATGAACCCAATCAGAGGTACCATAACAACCAGAACTTTGTAGTCTTTCCAGAAGTTCTGAAAGCTCATAGTACTTCAGCATCAGTGTACCTAAGAAAAGGTTGACAGTTAAAAACAAAATTAAAAAAAAAAAAATCCCTCTAAAATTACACCTCTAAAGCACAAGCAAAATACTGCCCTCTAATAAAAGCTGCCTGTTAAAAAGTTTCTAGGTACAATACATTGCAATGTTATTTAACAAAAAGAGGTAAGTTGCAGACTTACAGGGATGGCAGGAGATCAGGCTTGGAAACATACAGGACAACACTAAAAGTTTAGTCAGCAATTATGAAGGAGCAACATCACCTGCTGGGAAAGCTGCTGGAAACTTTAGGAACACTCATGCATCAATGTTATTGTCTTTATATAATTAATTTCTCTGAACCACAACAAGTTAAATCCATTTAGTCACAATTTTAACAGAAGAACCAAATGGCAATCCTTAAATATGCAGTGAGAATTCAGATTCTGCATTCTGATAGAATGTGAGTGATGATCTTTCCACTGAAATGTTGTCAAGCATTGGTCCCAATTTTAGCAGAAGACTTTTGGCTTGAACTCTGTGAATGCCATCTCCACATTTCTGTGCTGAGCCTCTGCATTTAGAGTGTTTACCCTTATCACTACTAACTATGTCCTGTAAGGGTTATTTCTGCTTTATTGACTATGCCAAAGCCTTTGACTGTGTGGATCACAACAAACTGGAAAATTCTTAAAGAGATGGGAATACCAGACCACCTGACCTGCCTCTTGAGAAACCTATACGCAGGTCAGGAAGCAACAGTTAGAACTGGACATGGAACAGCCGACTGGCTCCAAATCGGGAAAGGAGTACATCAAGGCTGTTTATTGTTACCCTGCTTATTTAATTTACATGCAGAGTACATCATGAGAAACGCTGGGCTGGATGAAGCACAAGCTGGAATCAAAATTGTCAGGAGAAATATGAATAATCTCAGATATGCAGATGATACCACCCTTATGGCAGATAGTGAAGAAGAACTAAAGAGCCTCTTGATGAAAGTGAAAGAGGAGAGTGAAAAAGTTGGCTTAAAACTTAATATTCAGAAAACAAAGATCATAGTATCTGGTCCCATCACTTCATGGCAAATAGATGGGGAAACAGTGGAAATAGTGGCTGACTTTTTTGGGGGGGCTCCAACATCTCTGTAGATGGTGACTGCAGCCATAAAATTAAAAGACGCTTACTCCTTAGAAGAAAAGTTATGACCGAACTAGACAGCATATTAAAAAGCAGAGACATTACTTTGCCAAAAAAGGTCCATCTAGTCAAAGCTATGGTTTTTCCAGTAGTCATGTATGGATGTGAGAGCTTGACTATAAAGAAAGCTGAGTGCTGAAGAATTGATGCTTTTGAACTGTGGTGTTGGAGAAGACTCTTGAGAGTCCCTTGGACTGCAAGGAGATCAAACCAGTCAATTGTAAAGGAAATCAGTCCTGAATAGTCATTGGAAGGACTGATGTTGAAGCTGAAACTCCAATACTTTGGCCACCTGATGCGAAGAACTGACTCACTGGAAAAGACCCTGGGAAAGATCAAAAGCAAGAGAAGGGGATGACAGAGGATGAGATGGTTGGATGGCATCACCAACTCACTGGACATGAGTCTGAGTAAACTCTGGGAGTTGGTGATGGACAGGGAGGCCTGGCGTGCTGCAGTCCATGGGGTCACAAAGAGTCAGACACACCTGAGTGACTGAACTGAACCGATAAGGGTTATTGTCAACAAAGTTTACTTGAAGAAACTAGGGCTAGGAACTTGTCTGCAGTTTCAAAGCTCGATAGTATTAAGAACAGTTTTTTTGCTCTGTCTGTTCTGGAAAGCATGAAATGTGGCCCAGGAGGTCTGTTTCTGATGATCTGTTGGGTTTGGGGTTGTAAGTCTAGATGACCTCTAAAGACTTCTTACACTTTTTTACTCAAGGGAGCTCACTAGGCTTTAGTGATGAGCTTACACACTCATAATGCTCTGAATGGACCCGCTCTCCAAGCTCTCTTCTGGGCAATGAAGGACAATAAGGACTGTTAAGAATTAGGTTCAGTGGCATATATGTGAGTTCCATTATGAAATCGCTTATGGTAATTTTGTGTGAATGTGCTTAGAAAAATGTCTGAACATAATTTTTATTTATACCTTCCCTTTTAAGGCAAGATTAAAATATAGGACTAATGAGCTACATATCTGAACTGTGTTCTGTATGTACATATTAAAAATAAACAATGCTTAGAGTTATGTCTATGTACATATATTATTCCCAGCATTAGAAACAATTTCTCCTCGAAGTACAAACTCACATTTCATAAGGACTTTTTTGCTAACTTAAACAAATTGCTAGAGAAATCATGGCCTGCTTTGTAACTGCAAGTATTTTTAGCCCTCTCCCTTCCCTCAAGGGCTTTGGCATTCTATATGCTTTTTTGCAACCTTTAGGACCATACCTTTTATTGACATACTCATGTTCTAATCTTTGGAGAAAGTCAATCACAAATAATTGTATCATGATTACATTTCTTTGTGGAGCCCACTGTGCAAAAGCCTTTGGGGCATTTGAGATTTGAGGAACAATAAAACCTCTGAGGGAGGCCCTGGGTGATCAGGAATAATGAGGGAAGAGCTTGAATAAGACTTACTTCTGAGATGGAAGGAGGGACTTGAGGCTGTGCCAAAGTCAATGGTCTGTGTTGACAGGTGGCATTTTTGTCCACAAAATACCTTCAATTAAAGGATCAGGATATACTGTCCTTTCACATCCAGTCTCAATACTTAAGGTGAATTTAAGCATCTCCAACTCTGTCCCTTTTGACATGAGCTTGTCAAGTCACAGCACTTTTCATAGACAGCACCTCTGCCCCTGTTTACTTCTCATGATCACTAACATATCATCATATTTGTCACTTTTTCCTGAGTTATAAACTTTTAGGAAAACAGCTTGTAGAAAAGACTCATTAGGAACAGGGGTAGTGGTGGTTTAGTTGCTAAGTCATGTCTGACTCTTGTGACCCCATGAGCTGTAGCCCACTAGGCTCCTTTGTCCATGGGATTTTCCAGGCAAAAATACTGGAGTGGGTTGCCATTTCCTTCTCCATGTTTGGAATGAAAGAATATAATAATAAAGCTGAGATGAATAACTCAGTAACTAAACTTCAGAATAAATCCAGGTCCAAGCTGTAACAGCAATGTCTGGACTGTGGTACTATTCCCTCCATGCACAACAGATCACAGTATGGAATGTGATGTGCTAGGAGCCCTCAGATTAGGATCAACGTGGCTCCCTGTACTCAAGGTCTCTTTGGGTCTTCCCTGGGTTAAGACAAGGGAGGTACTCCATTCTGTTTATATTGTTTAACAGGCGAGTATCCTTTTCCACTAGAATAAGATGCATTAAGGATCAGTGCATCTTTTTCTAGATTTAGGTTTAGTTCAGCCTTGCAATTAGTATATTTTGGCTGAAAACTCATTATTTGCCAAATGATCACTGAGGCCCAGCAACAGCACTTCCTGATTTAATAATTTTAATATTTGCTCAACACCTACATGCAGCCATTTCCTCATATTCTCTGCGTCTCATATATTGATTTGGCTAATGGAGGTGAAAAAGCAGGTAACTGACTTCCAGTGATTATTCTGTCGTCCTTTGTGAGGCTTGGAAGATGATAAAGATCAGAATGACAGGGCATTTTACTTTACAAAGTACTTTTAGAGTCTTCACATTTAAATCCACATAAACACGCTGAGTATCACACCATCTCCAGCAAGTAAGATAGACTCACAATGGCACAGTAATCTTCACCTACTTCGTTTCTTTTACAGTGTCTTTCCAGCATTTTATATATACTGTCGCTTGTATAAATCACATACCAGGGCAGACACGTTAGACTTTACTAAATAAGGCTCCTTGCTAGTTGTAAGAAAAAGACAACAAAGTAGTTAGTGAAGTAATGTGTTCCTTATTTTTCTCGTATCTTCTTGTGGGGCTTTTGCTACGCTAAGTCACTTCAGTCGTGTCTGACTCTGTGCGACCCCAGACGGCAGCCCACCAGGCTCCCCCGTCCCTGGGATTCTCCAGGCAAGAACACTGGGCTGCCATTTCCTTCTCCAATGCATGAAAGTGAAAAGTGAAAGTGAAGTCGCTCAGTCGTGTGCGACTCTTAGCAACCCCATGGATTGCAGCCTAACAGGCTCCTCCGTCCATGGGATTTTCCAAGCAAGAGTACTGGAGTGGGGTGCCATTGCCTTCTCTGTGTGGGACTTTTAAATACAATCAAATATACTAGGGGTATACAATTTTGATTTAATCCATTTTTTTCTTCTAAAGTCTTTTTGTGGAATATTTTCAAAATGAAACTTAGTATCACTGCCCTTTTCTCAAAACTATAACACAGGCTTACTTTTTAAAGTTAGAAAATACAGTAATAAGAAAGCTAAAAAAATCTGTAATCTTTTTGGTTTTAACAAAAATGTGATTGCAATATACACTCTCTCTTTGTAATCTCTTCTCCCTCCAATAATATAAATCTTCATTATGATTTTTAGTAGTTATATAGCTTTTATGGCGATATCGTAATTTAACAGATCACTGATTGATAGGAATCTGAGATTTTTTTCAGTTTTATTGCTAAACATGCTGAGTACTCTTGTAAATCCTCCAGAGTCCATGCTATAGCCTCTCTATGCTGCTTCTCAGGATAATCAAAGTCTTACTAGAATTCCTAACAATTAACTCATTTTTCAAATGAATTTAACAAGAAGGTTTTTAAAACTTTGACTTTTACAAAGGTTCACAGTGCTAAACAGCAGGGAGACAGGGAGTTCCAACTTGGGGATGGAAAACAAAGCTGGATACAGCTTTTCTTGAGATGGCCCTTCCCTCAAAACATTTGGCAAAGAGTTATTCCAAGTGGTGTCGAACTATTTTATGGACAGAAGAGATTCCTAAGTCTGAAGCAAGATTTTCTCAAGAATATGCTCAAAATGATCACATTTGCCAAGCAAAAACAGGCTGGCTTCTAAAATGAGTTAGTGCTTCTTCATTCACAGAGCGTTTCAAGTTTGCTTGGATTAAAGCAGTGACACAAACCACAGCAAGAAGACGTCTTCCCTTTCCTTACCCTCCTCCAGTCTACCTGCCACTGCCCGTATCTTTCCTGGGTCCTCTCTAAACACGCTCCTAAGAAAAGCAAATGAAAGCAGAATGTGTGGGGCTCTTTTACAAAGATGGAGGAAACTAAGAAAAAGGAAAAGAGATTAGTAAATTTTACATTAGTAAACAGAAAGTAGATATTTACAGTTTTATCCATTGAAATGCCTCTGTTAAGTATAGAAAATGTTTATACACCATTGACACAGATGCTTTCTTATATCCTTCTTTCCAAAACAAATACTTTGTATTATTCAAAAAGTTTCCTATTTTTTCTATTTGTTTCCATAGCAATTTTATGAGACCAGTTTATATATGAGGAAACACTAAATGATTCTAAAATTATTGTCAGTTAATATGGCACACATCTTGGAGTTTGGAGCCCTAAAGTCTAGGCTGGTATTCTTAATGGCAATTTTCAAAAGTTGAGTATTAGTATCTCAGCTTTGGCAAGAGTCAATCAGAATTGCCAGTGCATAATGATGTGTGCCAAGAACATTCTGGGCACATGCTGAATAGCTGCGCGGGTCGCTGAGGTCAAGTTCCCCAGTGTATTACACCTGGCATGTCTTTATTCTCACTGCGGGATACATTAGAGGTTAACAGGTCTTGTGCCACTTGGTCCAAAATGAGAGGGCAAACAAGCCCATATCCTCCAAACACACACCCATGATCTAGTAATGGATGAGTGGAGCTAATTTTAGCCGCTTTTTTTTTTTTTAAAGCTCAGTTCTTAGTGCAGAATAAATAGTGAGAGATTAATGAGCAGAATGGAGCAAAACTGGTTACATCTCTGCCCCACTAAAATATCATAATCTTTTTGACTGCATAGAACTGATCAGTAACGTGAAGGGCAAAAAAAAAAGGCACTTAATTCTAAACAACCTGGCCCTGGCTATCAGATTACTCTTTGTATGCACGCAGTTAAAACCACAGCGTTTCGCTATCCTTTAGGCCTACAATAACCCGGATGCAGGCAATGCGGGGAAGGCTCTCATTCTGCCTATTGGGCTTGCGGGGCGCCATCTGCTGGCCGCTTGAACACAGTGTAAGGCAGATTCTTAACGTCTTCATCTGGCTCCGTTTAAATTTGAAAAAAAAAAAAGGTTTAAAACATTTTTAAAAATTATTGAATATAATTTAAACATGAAAAGAACACTAAATGGAAAGTTAAACAATTAATTAACCCAACTCTTGTGGCTGCGATATTTCATTAAATTTATTGGAATTGTATAATGCCTTTTCTTCTGGCGTGACAAATGTTGATTTTAAGTATCTGTGAATTCCTCGTTCCTGAAATCTAATTACTGATCCTGAAAGTAGTTCTTTTTATCCTCAATTTTAATACAACAGTTCACATTTTGGCAATTTTGTGTACACGTTAGAAAGGACTGCATGGTGTCTTCAGGCCTATTGAACTGACTGACTGGTATGCCAAACAGAACAATAATTCCCACCCCCCCCCCCCTTTTCTAACTACATCACCTAAAATAACAGCTTTGCTGAACTTTTCCAGTCTTGTCAAAACACAGACAACAAAAAAATTACTGTCAATCCTTGATTAACTGAGTGGACCATGTGTCTTAGTGGCTTAGTCCTGTCCCGACTATTTGTGACCCTACGGATAGTAGCCCACCAGGGTCTTCTGTCCATGGAATTCTCCAGGCAAGAACAGTGGAGTGGGTTGCCATTCCCTTCTCCAGGGGATATTCCCAACCTGACCCAGGGATCAAACCTGAGTCTCCCTCAACGCAGGCAGATTCTTTACTGTCTGAGCCACCAGGCTTATGAAAAAATAATGGAACGCTTCATGAATTTGCCTATCATCCTTGCACAGGGGCCATGCTAATCTTCTCTGTATCGTTCAAATTTTAGTATATGTACTGCTGAACCTGAGCTCTAAGTTTCCTTTCTGCAAAATCTTTCCCCTACCTTGACCAGTAGGCAGTAACTGGTCAGAATCAGCTGACCAGCACAGCCTGGTCTGGAGCGGGTCAGGAGCAGGCGCAGAGCATGGTAAAGGCATAAGCATTTTACGATCTCTGATATCCTCTACTCCATTACTGTGAATTCAGTGTCTTTATAAATAAGTAGTATACTGGAAGCATCACAAGTTTTATATGGGAACTTTTAACTGTCCACAACCTAAAATTTGAACAGCAAGTGAATAAGTAGCAACCAACGAGGAAAAGACGATCAGCCTTCTGGCAGGCTGTGGCTTATCAGAAAAGTGTGGAGAGTCGTTATAAAACTTAGGGTTGTCTGAGAATCTTTCCAGTCCCTTTCACCATCTTTACACCTGCCATTTGACATGGAAGCTGGTGGGGAGTTACTGAAGACAGTGGACTGGGCTCTTAGTGCTGCAGCAATGCCTTTATGTTCCCCTGGTCGGATCTGAATCTCAAAAGGGCTGGTTTCTGTCCTCACCATTTCTGAGATTTCTATTTTACTCTCTAACTTGGTTTCTGCAGATAACCTACTGGCCAGAGGACACTGTGGCTACTGGGTCTGAGCCCCTCTGCTTCCCGCTCCCATGTGGTAAAACTTCCGTCTCAGCTCCCATTTTCATGTCCTTCCTCACTGTCTCGGAGGAGGACCAGACACTTCTGGTCAGTCAGTCCCACCTGCCACTGTGTCTTCAGGGTCCCAACTCCATCACCCCCTCCCCTCCCCAACTTCTACTTTCCATCTCCCACTTGGAACTGGTCTTCCTCCTTGGCAAAACTGTTTTTCTCCACTGAAAAGAACCAAAAGCAAATTCCCTAAAGCCACTGCCCTTTACTGGCCTTTCCTTTTAGTTACTAGACACTGATTCCTTTCAAATAACACATTTCTAGAGCCAATTCCCAGGAGAAGGCAATGGCACCCCACTCCAATACTCTTGCCTGGAAAATCTCATGGACAGGGGAGCCTGGTAGGCTGCAGTCCATGGGGTCGCTAAGAGTCAGACATGACTGAGCAACTTCACTTTCACTTTCATGCATTGGAGAAGGAAATGGCAACCCACTCCAATGTTCTTGCTTGGAGAATCCCAGGGACAGTGGAGCCTGGTGGCTACCGTCTATGGGGTCGCACAGAGTCGGACACGACTGAAGCGACTTAGCCGCAGCAAAGCCAATTCACACTTCCATCTTCACACCCAAGTAATTTGCTTTTGTTCCACTCTCCATGGAAACCGCTTTGACTATAAAGATCACAATCTCTCCCTATAATCTCTCTGCAGCACTTTTGATGAGTTCTTGAAACTCTTTAAGTACCTGAGGCTAGTCTGATCCTTCTCGGTCTCCTTTAATGGTCCCTCAGTCTCCACTGTTCACCCTTCTCAAAGCTCTGTCCTTGGCTGTCTTCTCCCTCTGTTCATTTCCTGGGTGTCCTCATTCACACCCAAAGCTTCTACTTTAGCACACCCATCGGTGACTCTCATGCCTTCATTTCCACCTTAGTCCCACATATCCCATGTTGCTGTTCCCCACAACTGTCTAAACTCATCTCATATAAAAATGAATCCTCTTTCCTTCCCAAATTGCTGTTTCTCCTCTACTTCCTGCTTTGGCTTTTTTTTTTTTAAATAAAGAAATTATCTACCATGCTGTTCGATTGGAAAATCTGAATACAGTGGATTCTGCTGTTTCTTAAACTCCCCATCAAGTCAGTCACCCAATTCTCCATTTGACCTGACATTTCTTTTGCACAATTTCTCCCCACCGCCATAGTCCAGACCCTCATTACCTCACTTGCTTCTAGTCCAGTGGTTCTCAGTGTGGTTCCTTCGCCAATGGCAGTAGCATCACCTGGGAATTTATCAGAAATGTAAACTCTTGGGCTGCCCTGGAGCTACTGAATCAGAACTCTATACTGGGATTCAGTAATCTGTGTTTCAACAAATTCTTTAGGTAATTCTGAAGCTTTAATCTGAAAACCACTATTCCATTCTCTACCCTCTTAACACTGCTATCTTGGCGAAAACAACAACAGATACAGTTGTGCTGCTCAGAAGCCTTCAATGACATTTTTGACTAGAAGTGAAACCTACACTTCTTTGTACAGCACAAAAGATGGGATCTAGTTCCTGCCTACCAGTTTCCAGAAGGTAAAGCACAATACATCGTCTTAGTAAGAATGCACTGTTGTGTAGTGATTAAGTGGACTAGCTGTGGAATCCTACTGCCTGGGCTTTGCATCTCTGCCTTATTACAGTACAGCTGGCTGTGACCCTGGATGATTCCTTAACCTCACAATGTACATCATCCATAAAATGAGAATAACACTGACAGCCATATCACAAGGTTGTTGTGCAGTTATCACATACCTGGCACTCACACTGGACTCTGTTACTAGATTTCAGGATGTTATAGAAAAGGTTGCTGCTAAGTCTCTTCAGTCATGTCCGACTCTGTGCGACCCCATAGACAGTAGCCCACCAGGCTCCCCTGTCCCTGGGATTCTCCAGGCAAGAACACTGGAGTGGGTTGCCATTTCCTTCTCCAGTGCATGAAAGTGAAAAGTGGAAGTGAAGTCGCTCAGTCGTGTCCGACTCCTAGTGACCCCATGGACTGCAGCCTACCAGGCTCCTCCGCCCATGGGATTCTCCAGGCAAGAGTACTGGAGTGGGGTGCCATTGCCTTCTCCCATAGAAAAGGTTAACAGGCTCCAAAAGTGAGGGCCAGGAAAGTTCATCATGAAGGAAAGAAGGAAACTCAAGGACAAAGCAAAACAGCAAAGACAGGGTGATAAATTCATATTTGTTTCTTTGACAACAATTAATGAAGATAATGGTGCTAAGTGATTAAATATGAGGGTTCCAGTATAATGATGCTTTGAGTAATGACGGAAATCAAATTCTAACCTCCCCCACTAGGTATGATCTTAAGCAAAGGCTTATTTCTTGCCTCAATTTCATAGTCTGTAACATGGTGCTATATAATGAGAATTCCTAGGTATTTACCTAGGACTTCCCTTGTGGCTCAGATGGTAAAGCGTCTGACTACAATGCAGGAGACACGGGTTCAATCCCTGGGTCAGGAAGATCCTCTGGAGAAGAAAATGCCACCCCACTCCAGTACTCTTGCCTGGAAAATCCCATGGATGGAGGAGCGTGGTAGGCCACAGTCCATGGGGTCGCAAAGAGTTGGACACGACTGAGCAACTTCACTTAGTCTTGGTCTTACCTACGTAAATATTTATTTATCCAATATCTGATATGTGAACATTCAATACAGGGCAGCAATTATTCCTATCGTATGTACAATATCTTCAATACAAACAGGCACTTCTGGAGACTCCTGTCTGATCCAAGCTCTGGGGAGTGTGGAGACGGATGTCAGTCCCAGGACTGACTGTGCGAAGAGTTGAAGTTATGCCGTCTTTCGGGAACAGTGGGTATCCAATAACTGATCACTGCAGGGATATAGTCTTGATTCTTCCCTCCAACTTGGGACAACTCTCAGAGTTACTGTGAAACTCGGTAGACACTCTCCTTGGGACCATACTGCAGCTCAACTTTTTCTACCCATCATTCTACCTCTTTTCTTCCTTGGTAAGATCCAAAAAGTAGTAATAAATGTCCTGGTCATAAATCTCCTTAGGTCAGCTTCCCAGGGAACCCCATCTAGGACAATCTGGAAACATCTTGTTCATTTATCAATGTACTTGTTGACTGTTGCCCCTCCCATCATTAAATATAAGGTCAATGTGATCAGGGCCATGCTTGTTTTGGCCACTTCTGTATCTGCTAACTAGGCAGTGTGACAAATATGAATATAAACTGCCGGTGTTAATGAATGCATGAATGAAACTGCGGGTAGAGCGAGCCTCTGAAACACCAACAGGATGTGAGCCTGCTCTGGAATGGGAGGAAGAAGCATATGACCTCAGGAGGCCTCCATCTCAACAGGGTTTCCATGCCCAGAATGTCCAAAGCGCCAAGTCCTGCTTCTGCCGTCCGAGCTAGTACTGCCACATGCTGCGGAATGCTCCCGTCAGAGGGCGGCTCTTCAGGCAGACACAGGTCTCGGGGCCAGGGCATTCGGCGCCTTCCCTCGGGCGCCTTTTCCGTCTACGTTTCGGTGCGGCCGCGCGGATCCGAGAGAGGAGAGTGCACACCCGGCGCTGTGCGCACAGCTTCGGAGCACCCCCGCTCCTCCGCGTTCCTCCCGGCAGCAAGCGCCCAGCGCCGAGGCTGCAGGTTAAACGCAGTCTCTACGGAGCCGGCCCCCCAGCCCCGCCCCCGGTCTCCTTCAGTGACCTTTCCGAGCGAGGACGAGGCACCGACGAGCCCCGGCCCCCCTGCAGCCG
Organism: Bubalus kerabau; assembly: GCF_029407905.1. NCBI lineage: Eukaryota > Metazoa > Chordata > Mammalia > Artiodactyla > Bovidae > Bubalus > Bubalus kerabau. Next base: position 4,119,150 of record NC_073636.1, read on the forward strand.
GGCAGAGAGCCGGCTCCCCGCGGCGGCCCTGGCCTTCTCACCTGCCTGCCAGCCGCCGCCCGCAGCCCCCCAAGGCCGCACCTTGCGCCGCCGCAGCTCTCGGAGCTAGGCCCTCGCTGGGAACCGAGCATGCGCAGCCCCGCGCTCGCGCAGGCCCGCGGCTCCTCCGGGCGTTGGTGACGCTTTCGGCCGGGGACGCGGTGGTGGCGACCGGAAGACCGGGGGCGGGGCTCGTCTGGTGTCACTCTAGGCACACTGTCGGAAGTGGAAACGTTAAATGACGGGTCACACGGACTTGCTGAGGCACAATGTCTCCTTTTTTGCCCGCGCTTAAGAGGCGCTCATGGAATGGAAACGTGACCAACTGCGCTCGGCGGGTCCCGGGCCTTCCGGTCTTGACCAAGGGCGACGCGTCGGATCCCGCGGCCGCTCACCAGCCCCGGTCTTCCGGAGCAACCGCCCAGAAGACCCGGAGAGAGGGCGCCGCCGCGGCCGCCCCTGTGGAGTGGGGCGTGCGGGAGGCCCTCAGCGGCGCGGCGTCCGCCCCTCGTCCTCGCGGGGGCTTACGGGGGTCTGAGGCCCCTGAGTCTGTGCGCTCGCCGGCTAGCTCATGTCCGTGCCGTCTCCCCTCCCGTTGATGCGTTCGAGGGCCAAGACTGCATTCTTCCGTTCAAAGGAACTGTAAGAGAAGTTATGCTCATGGATAACTGTCTCAAAATGCACCCGCCATTGAGAAAGCCACCTTCATCTGCCAACCCGTGTTTTCTATACTCGTTCCCCATTAAACATTCGGGAGACTTCCCCCCTTTTTGTGCTAGTAATTTTCAAGAAACATTCTGTGTCACAGAAATGTTGCGTTTTATTTTTCTCTCTCTCGATCGCCCTTCTCCCTGGCATAGCGGGTAACTGGTTTGTCACCGGCCAATCGAGCTCGCCTTGTTCTCGATCTCTAGATAGAGGTCCTTTGCCGCCATGATTGTTTTGGGCCCTCGTTGGAAGCCGCGAGACCTTGCACGGAGGACATTTTTGTTTTTGGAAGATCCCGCGCGCTCTTCCGGCCGTTAGCTTAGTGTTCGCCGCCATCTTAAGTCCTGGTTGTGGCTTCAAGCGGGCCGCGAAGCAACCCAGGCCATCTTGTGTTTGGGCGGCGGCAGGACTTCTCTGCTCGCCCAGGAAGCGGGAAGGAGGTCGGCACCCGGAACACCCGAGCTTCCAAAGGCTGGCTTGTGAGCCTCTGGCCTCCTTTCTAGTCTGAGTTTGCACAGCCAGGTACCCTGGACAGTAACTAAACAAAAGTCCGACCCCAAACCCTGCCACCATCGTAGGTAAGAACTTGGAAATGCTGGGAACCTAAGATGTTCCTTCCCTTGAACTCTGCTGTGAGCCCAGCTCCTCTCCCGCTTCGGTTATTTCCTTTGGTTAGTGAACCTTTCCTGAATCCTTATCCCTGTGCTTCCTCCTCTATTTTAAACAGAAGGGTGCCGGAAGCCTGGGCTTGACAGTGGAAGTTTTGGTCTGGGAAATTGTTATTATTTGGACAAAATGGAGTACAGTGACTGGGCCAGGTATTTATATCAAACATCTACATTGTATGGAGAAGGCGAAGGCACCCCACTCCAGTTCTCTTGCCTGGAAAATTCCATGGATGGAGGAACCTGGTGGGCTGCAGTCCATGGGGTCGCTAAGAGTCGGACACGACTGAGCGACTTCACTTCCACTTTTGGAGAAGGAAATGGCAACCCACTCTAGTGTTCTTGCCTGGAGAATCCCAGGGACGGGGGAGCCTGGGGGGCTGCCGTCTATGGGGTCGCATAGAGTCGGACATGACTGAAGCGACTTAGCAGCAGCAGCAGATTCCCCTTCCCAGACAGTTTTTGGTTTGTCACATACAGATTGTGTTTGTATATACATTCATTCATTTATTCAGTACATTTGTTGAGTACCTGGTGTGTACTAGGTTGTAAGGATTCTGTAGTAAATTAAAACCACTTTATTTCATGGAGTTTCCATTCTGTCACCTTGAGAGCTACTAGGTTGGGCAAGTAACAGTGTTTTCTGGTTCTTAGACCTGCTATAATATACAAACAAGTATTTGCTTGCTCCTTCCCCTATCTTACCCCGCTCCTTTTTCCTCCTGGACTAGGAATAAATCATACTGACACTTCATTTCTTGGATCCTGGACCCGACTGCATTTGTAGATGAACTGGTTAATTTTACAAACAATATTCAAGGTACTTAAGGCCTTGCTGCTCCAATTGAACTGTGTATCAGCCGCTTGAGCATCACCTGGGAGCTTGTTAGAAACGCCGTTGACTCCATCCACAGGCCACTGAATCAGAATCTGCCGTGAGAAGCGCATCTTAAGTTCAGACAGCACTGACTAAGGGCACGGACTAAAGACAAAGACTTTCTTTTTACAACTTGTGCTTCTGAAACAATATATGGTCAGTATAGTCCACGCTTTAAATGCAGTGGACATGTGGTTTTTATATCCATCAGTTTAATGTCAAGATGCCAATTTAGCATTCTAAAAAGTTGAGAATTTGTCAGCCCCATATACTGTTATGTAACATGTGCTATGCAACACCTTTGGTCCTATGTGCATATTTTATTTTTAATTTATTTGAAGTTGAACTCAAAATTCTGTATGTTTTCAGTAGTTCAATATCAACTTGGAAAACCTTGGAGCATAGTTTACCAAAGCTTTTTTGGCACCTTGCATTCTGTCATTTTAAAATAACAAATCTAAATTTAATTCATTTCAGGGGTTCTCAGCTTTGGCTGTTTATGAAAAAATCACTTGGGGTGCTTAAAAAAACCAACAACCCAGACCAGTATCAGTAGACTCTGAGATCCTGTGGATGGAATTTAAGGAAGTTAAGGTATTTGAGAAACAACAAATGAGTTTTATATTTTCTGTGTTGCTGGTTGTTAGATTTTTCTCCCTTGTAGATTTACTTAAAATAATTATGAAGAGAGTTGGACTGGAAATGTGGTGAACTAGCTTCTTAGTAACCCATCAGCTTGCTGTTTATTGTGTGTCCTAAGCAAGTTATCCAGTCTTTCTGCCTTTCCTTCATCCATCTAAATATTAATTGGGAAAAGAAGAATGAAGGTCCTGTTATGTTCTATTTAGTCTCTTGTGTATGTTACAAAATGTAGTGGATATTTATATTCTGTGCATGTGAGGAAAAGAAGTATTTTGCAAGTGCAATATTCATTGCTTCTGATTTTCCTATACTGTATCTTGTATATGCTAGTAAGCATAATGGGTCTGGAAATGAACTCTAGAGCCAGACTCTCTGGCTCCTCCAGCTACCAGCTTAAACTGATTTCTTAACCCTTTTGTGCTTCAGTCTGTTGTTTAGTCGCTAAGGGGTGTCTGACTCTTGCTTACCGCATGGACGGTAGCCTGCCAGGCTCCTCTGTCCATGGGGTTTCCCAGCAAGAACACTGGAGCAGGTTGCCATTTCCTTCTTTAGGGGATCTTCCCATCGCAGGGATCAAACCTGAGTTTCCTAAATTGGCAGGCAGATTCTTTACCACTGTGCCACCAGGGAAACCCTATACTATACCTTAGTTCAGTTCAGTCGCTCAGTTGTGTCCGACTCTTTGCAACCCCATGAATCACAGCACTCCAGGCCTCCCTGTCCATCACCATCTCCCGGAGTTCACTCAAACTCACGTCCATCGAGTCGGTGATGCCATCCAGCCATCTCATCCTCTGTCGTCCCTTTCTCTTCCTGCCTTCAATCTTTCCCAGCATCAGGGTCTTTCCAGTGAGTCAGTTGCTTCATCTCAAAAATAGGGTTGATATGAGGGTCAGATAAGTTAATACAAGAAAAGTGCTGAAAACAGTGCTTGGCACATAATCACGGCTATGTAAATGTTAATTAGGTATTATTCTATTTAAGTCTTCGGATTATTAAAGTTTTGTTCATACATTCAAATCACTAATGGGGAAAGGTATTGTAGTTCCATGACTTTTTAGGCCACGTATCCATTTGGGAAAGAGGGTGATTTAAATACAATATGCCAAGCCAGGAAGATGTGTGAGTGAGAGGTTTTTTTAATGATCTTTTTCTTTTCTCTGAATAGCTTTATGGAGGTATGATTGTCGTACAGTAAACAGCACATACTTAAAGTATACCGTTTGATGGTGATTTACATGCATATACCAATGAAATCAACACTTGAGTCAAGATAGTGAATGTACTCATCACCTCCCAGAAGTTTTCTCTTTTCCTTTTGTAAACCCTCTGGGCTCTTCTAGACAACTGCTGCTCTGTTTTCTGTCACTCTTGCATTTCCCAGGATTTTATCTAAATGGAATCTTCATGTATGTGCTGTCTTGGGGGGTGGGGTAGTCTGCTTTTTTTCACTCATTATAATTGAGAGCCATCTTTGGTGCAAGTATCAGTGCTTCATTCCTTTGTAATTGCTATATTCAGCAATTTGTTAGACTAATTTGTTTGCACATTTGTTAACTGAAGGGCATTTGGGTTGTTTTTATTTCCATAGTGGTCATTTTCACATTGGAATAAAAAAAAGTAATTATTTGGTGGCCATTCAGTTCAGTCGCTCAGTCGTGTCCGACTCTTTGCAACCCCATGAATCGCAGCACGCCAGACCTCTCTGTCCATCACCAACTCCCAGAGTTCACTCAAACTCATATCCATCGAGTCGGTGATGCCATCCAGCCATCTCATCCTCTGTCATCCCCTGCTCCTCCTGCCCCCAATCCCTCCCAGCATCAGAGTCTTTTCCAGTGAGTCAACTCTTCACATGAGGTGGCCAAAGTACTGGAGTTTCGGCTTTAGCATCATTGCTTCCAAAGAACACCCAGGCCTTCCAGATACAGAGAACCTAGGAGGTGCCAGTGGTAGACTGTGTTTGTTTGGGACTTTGTCTTTGACATTGTTTAGTTTATGCATTCACGTTTTCTGAATGAAACGTTATAGTTTTTTAGATGCCAAACATGTCATATATATTGAGTTGTTAGTGGGTTGGATCTCTTTTATTGAGATATAATTTATGTATAACGTAATAGTTTCATATGTACAACACAATTGTTTGATATATGTATATATAGTTAGACAACTCAGGGGGTTAGGGGTGCTGACCCTCTGTGCTGTTGAAAATCTGCATACAACTTTACAGTGACAAGCTCACAACTCAGCCCCCATCTGAGATTCCAGATCTTCGAATTCAACCAACTGTGGATCATGTGATACTGTAGTATGTATTTATTGGGAAAAATCCAAGTGAAGTGGATTCTCATAGTTCAAACCTTGTTGTTCAAGGGTTATCTGTATAATACGGTTTTATTAACTGGTCACCATGTGGTACATTCCCAGGGCTTACTTATTTCATAACTGGAAGTTTGTACCTTTTGACCCCCTTCACCCATTTCACCATCCCCTACTATCCGTTCCTCAACACCCCGCCCCCTGCCCCTGCCCCACCAACGACCACCAATATTTTCTCTGTATCTGAGTTTGGTGTTTGTTTTGTTTTAGATTTCACAGAAAAGTGGATCATATTATATTTGTCTTTCACTGTCTTACTTATTAGAAGAATGCCCATTCATGTTGTCGCAAAGAGCAGGATTTCCTTTCTTCATGACAGAATAGCATTCCATTATATATATGCATACACCGTAATTTCTTTATCCATTCATCTATCATGGACACTTAGGATGTCTCCCCTGTTTTGGCTATTGTGGTTAATGCTTCAGTGAACATGGAGGTGCAGATTACCTTTTCAAGTTAGTGTTTTTCTTTTCTAAAGATAAATACTGTAAAGTGGAATTGCCACATCGTATGGCAGTTATATTTTTAATTTTTTGAGGAGCCTCCTTACTGTTTTCTATAGTGGCTAACCAATTTAAATTCCCATCTACAGGACACAAAGGCTCCCCTTTGTTCACATCCTCACCAGTACTTCAGTTGCTCAGTCGTGTCCGGCTCTTTGCGACCCCTCCGACTGCCGCACGCAGGCTTCCCTGGCCGTCGCCAGCTCTCGGAGCTTGTCCATCGAGTCAGTGTGCCGTCCCCTTCTCCTCCCGCCTTCAGTCTTTCCCAGCATCAGGGTCTTTTCCAGTGAGTCAGTTCTTCACATCAGGTGGCCAAAATATTGGCCATCACCAGCGCTTATTTGTTGTCTTTTTGATGATAGCTATTTTGACAAGTGTGAGATGACATCTCACTGTGATTTTGAGTTGCTTTTCTCTGGAGATTTGGAGGTGCTGAGTAGGCTGTCTGAGGTCATGTAAAAAAGTAGGATTTGAACGCATGTCATTTTTGCTAGAACCCGAGACCATGACTGCCTTGTGGGTCAGCGCCTGTTTCTGACAAAGTATTAAATAAAAATTAGATGCTGTTTTTTAGTGAAGCAACCACACAGGGCCAGGTGGGGATTTTCTGTGGGCCCCACAGGAATGGGAGGCCCAGAACTTGGCTTAGATGACCACGTTAAGGGTATAGAGTGAACTGTGGACTTAATCTTGGTGGGAGATTTCAGTATATGACCTACATTTAAAGAAAAAGAAAACAAAATCCTAATTTTTTTTTTTTGTCACTCGCATTATTTTCCTGTTGTTTCCGTTTGTTTTTTGTTTTTTTGTTTTTCCAAGTTCACTTTGGCATTCAGAATTATCATATGAATAATAGGAAAAGCTGATTCACTACTTTTTTACACTGTAATTACCTTTTCAAATTTTATCAGAGTTGTTGTCAGCAAGATCTTTACTCATTTATCATTTTTCCTTGGTATTTTGTTAAGGTTTGTGATTCCTTCTTCATATTGTCCTTTTATGCGTGTGTGATAAAATTAGATTAGGGGAGTAGGGGCAACAGGTTATGAAATGATTTCTCATTCTGAATTACAGTAGTTCCTTCATAAATTCTAGGGCCTTTGTTGTTTTAAGACAATAGAAGAGAGTACAACATATTCTTGGTAAAGTTTGAAATCTGGAGAGTAGAAGACTAAAGCTAATTTCTGATCTTTTAAATCTGGAGTAGGTGCTTTGGCTTGTGATGCAGACCGGCAGTGCTAGATGGAAGACAAATGTGAATTTCAGAGTGCCTTGAATTTTCCCACGGAATAATCTAGAAGGTCACAAACTTTATTAGAGTTTATCTCTGCTTTGTATTTAAATGACAGGACAATCGTGATATTGTTTCATCTACTTCCATTCCCTCCCCAAATTAATTTTCTTAAGGATTTTAGGATCTTTCCCTCTCCACTAAAAACACAGATAAACACATATTTTTGGTGAGGTCAGACGCTATTGAAGACTTTTTGTGAAAGAATGCCTGTTTTCAGGTCAGAGAAAATGGGCTCAAGAATGCAGGGTAGAGGATGAGATACTGTTTGTAAGACATATACTTTAACTTCTCAGTATGTTTATGAAGATTATATGCTTTGAGATATTTGGAAAATTGATCTTTTTGGAGCTTGTTCTGAACTTCTTAAAAACAGGGTGTAAAGTAAAAATTCCACTGCATGTAGACTCGAATCGGCAGCTCTGATAAAACTTTTTTAACATTTATGCTTTGAACCCCAGGCCCTGAGCTTGCTGTTCCCTCCTGAAAGTAATGCTAGGAGCCTAGGAAGGTAATTTTTTAAGGTGCGTGTTTGCTTTTTAACTGTGTGTGTGCACATTTATCTTTTAATGATCGGTAAAACAAGTCCAGAAAAACCTAAAGATATTCGCAGATTAATTAATGTAGAGGCTAATAATACCTTTTTCATTCAGATGAATGTAAGGATGTCAGTATTTTAAGGACAAAAACAGAAGTCACTGAAAACCTCACATTTATGACCTAATAAGGCTGAAACTCCAGTACTTTGGCCACATCATGCGAAGAGTTGACTCAATGGAAAAGACTCTGATGCTGGGAGGGATTGGGGGCAGGAGGAGCAGGGGATGACAGAGGATGAGATGGCTGGATGGCATCACCGACTCGATGGATGTGAGTCTGAGTGAACTCTGGGAGTTGGTGATGGACAGGGAGGCCTGGCGTGCTGCGATTCATGGGGTCGCAAAGAGTCAGATACTACTGAGCGACTGAATTGAACTGAACTGAACTGATGACCTAAAACTTCAACCAGGTATCTATTGCCCCTTATGTTCAATACAAAACACTTCCATCTTTTCTTTACATTTATATGCATCTCAGCTCTCTCAACTTTGGCTGCATGATATATGTAACTTACGTGTTATTTGTGTATTGAAATAGGACCAGAGTACCTTGACCTCCTGTTTAGAGGGTTTAATAAGGAATTTGGGATTTGGAGACGGTAAAGATGTATTAGATTAATAGGTATAAGTCTAAAACAGTAACACAGTCTGTAGCCACTGATTTCAGTAACATCAGCAGATTCCAATTAGCAGGCTTGACACTTACCTTTGCCCTGCTCCAGGTTATCAGAGGGAATAAGAATGGCACCTGTTCTCAGAAAGCTCTGGTCACAGGGAGGGGAGGGACTGAGGAGCAGAGTTAAGTGAGTGGAGGGGGTGTGGAAGGGCTGGGCTGGCCCAGAGAAGGGACCCTTCACCCTGGGGATCCCTAGAGGGCTCCCGAGGAGCAGGCGGCAGCTCAGTTGGGTTTCCAATGATAACACGATCTTAGGAAGAGAGGACCTTCTCTAGTGTGACATGCATATGCACACATATGTGCTGGCCCTGCGTGTTCAAGGTCACATGCCCGAGTTGGCTGTGGAGGCCTCGGAGCTGTGACGGTCCCTGAGCGGGGGGTGGTGGGGCTCATACCTGCTCCAGTTCCTCGCGTGACGGTTTCGAGGCTGGAGAGTGCCAAGATGGAGACTGGAGCTTCTTGGAGAGGCCTGGGCCCTTCAGGACGACCAGCTCTTTGGGGCCTGAGACCGCCTGGCACCCCCACCTGTGGTTTTCCCTCCTTGGGGGAGGCAGACGGCTGTCAGCGGCTTCCTCTGTCCTGTCCCGGACAACAGGCACTGAGAGGAGAGAGCGCCCTGTGTGCTGCCCCAGGCCTCTGGCAAATGGCCTTCCTGTGTTTAGACTTCAGCCTCTCGGGGTTTCATAAAAGGACAGTGAAGGCCTTGCCCCTCACCGCCGCAGGGTGGCCGTCAAGGCAGCAGTAACGCAAGGCGTCAGTCAGAGACGCCCACCACCGCCGCCGCCTCGCCACACGTGGGGACACTCGGCAGGGAGGCTGGTGCGCTCTGGCGCCTCTGCTGCCCGTCCCTTCTGTTGGCCTGTTCTGTTATGAATACGCGTCTGCACGTCTTACACACACCTTCTCTCAGTTTGTGGTTCCACCGCACCCCCCTCCCCAACTGAAGTTTAATTTTTTTAACCTTTTTGTTTTGAAATAATTATAGATTTGCCCCAAATTGGCATAAAAGTACACAGAGTCCCCTGTACCCATCACCCAGCTTCCTCCAGTGGTGACATCTTTTGTGACTAGAGTGCAGCTATTAAAACCAGAAAGCTGTCATCGGTACAACCTCCAGAGCCTATGAGATGGAACCAGTTTACATGCATTTGTGTAGCTGTTTTTATCATGTGTTTCTATTCCTGTAAACAGCACCACAAGCACAGTGTAGAATTCCATTGCCAGAGCTTCCTTCTGCAGCTTCCCTGTTCCTAACCCCCGGCAACCACGAATGTGGTCTTCACTTCTATAATTTTGTTGTCTGAAGAATGTTATATGAGTGGGATCATACATTCTATAACCTTTCAGATTGTCTTTTTTCTCCTGAGGATCATCCCCTTGAGATGATCCAGCCAAGCGGTCGTGTGTGTCAGCGGTTCAGTTATGGTTGCTGAGTGATGTCCCATGGTACAGATACGCCAGGTCTGTTTAACCACTCACCCACTGAAGGACACCTGGGCTGTTTCCAGTTTCTGGCTGTTATGAATAAAGTCACTATGAACATTTGGCTACAAATTTTTATGTGAGCCTAGGTTTTCATTTTTCTGGGGTGAATTACCAGGAGTGCAAATTTTAGATTATGTGGTAAGTACATGGTTAGTTTTGTAGGAAGCTGTCAACAATCTCTTTTCTGGAGTGGCTCTGTGATCTTTACAGTCCTTCCAGTAGTGTAGGAGACATGCCTGTTCTCTGCATCTCCACTAGCATTTGGTGTTACCTGTTTTTTGTTTTTTTTTTAATCTCTTTTTTATTAGCCATTCTGGTAGGTATGTAGTGATGGCTCATGATGTTGAGTGTTTTTTTTTAATTGAAATATAGTCAGTGTATACTGTTATGTATGGTCAAGCCAACAAAGGTCTATATAGTCAAGGCTATGGTCTTGCCAGTCGTCACATACGGTTGTGAGAACTGGACGATAAAAAAGGCAAGGCTTCAAAGAATTGATGCCTTCAAACTGTGGTTCTGGAGAAGACTCCTGAAAGTCCGTTGGACAGCAAGGAGATCAAACCAGTCAATCTTAAGGGAAATCAACCCTGAATACATGTTGGAAGGACTGATGCTGACGCTCCAGTACACTTGGCGCATTGGAAAAGTCCCTGATGCTGGGAAAGATTGACGGCAGAGGAGAAGAGGGCGTCAGAGGATGAGATGGCTGGATGGCACAATGGACATGAACTTGGGCAAACTTCAGGAGATGGTGAGGGACAGGGAGGCCTGGCATGCTGAAGTCCATGGGGTCGCAAAGAGTCGGACACGACTGGATGACTGAACAACTGTTTGTTAGTTTCAGGTGTACTATTTGTGCATATATATGATGCCTCATTTGCATACAGCATAAAATGATTCGAGTGTCTTTCATGCTTATTTCCCATGTTTGTCCTCTGCTGACATACCTGGTAATGTCTTTTGCCCACTTTTTGACTGGATTGGTTTTATTTTTTTACCATTGAGTTTTGAGAGTTCTTTATATGTTCTAGTTTATAAGTTGTTGACTGGTTATGTGGATTGCAAATATTTTATTCCAGTCTGTAGAGTAGTTTTAATCTTAATACTGCCAAATCTACCATTCTTTTTCTTTTTGGGTTATACTTCTTGTATCTAGTTTAAAAATACCTTCCTTTCTCAGAGCTCATGAAAAACATTTTCTGAATGCTGCTAACTTTTCACATTTGAGTTTGTAGCTCATCTGTAGTTGATTTTTCTGTACTGTGTTAAGTAGTGGTCCAGTTTTCTTTTTTTCCAAGTAGACACACGGTTGTTGGACCACAGTTTGTCAAATGAATAGTCTCCTTATTTCCCACTGATGTGCAGCACTGCTCCCATCACCCGTTTCCATGAGCCCAGGGGCTTGTGAAGTCTGTTCCTTCAGCCTGTTTGTTTCCCCTTTTCTAGCACATTATTTGATATACTCTGGCACTGTGGTAGTTTTGCAGTATCTGGTAAGACTGACTCCCTTCATTGTTTTTCTTTTTTTGTTTTCCTTCTCTCTTAGTCCTTTTTGTTCTTCTTCAGATTCCCTGTTTAGGATTGTGCCTGGGATTGCATTAAGTTTGAACAATGTGATGAGGTCTGGCACGTGTCTTATTAAATTCATCTCTAGATATTTTAAATCTGTGGAATGCTAGTATGATATTTTCAGAAATCTATATCTTCTGCTTGTTTCAAAGAAATTGCTTTTAACATTCATCAGTAAACATGTTTGCTACATTTTTTTTTTTTTGGTAGATGCTTTTCTCACATTAACTTGTTTCTATTCAGAGATTTCTAGTGTTTTTCTTTTCTTTTTTTTTCTATTTCTATGAAAATGATCCTGTGCTTTTATTATGCTTCAGTTTTTAAGTATGGTAATTGTTCTAGTATTAAACTGACCTTGTACTCCTTGGATAAACCTCACTTGGTTCTGAAGTATTTTTTTAATATATTGCTTCTGTTTGTTTGGGATTCTCGCGTCTAAGTTCAGGCATAGAACTGGCTGTGATTCTCCCTTTCATAGTCTGCCCTTGCCCAGTTTCAGTCTCCGGGCTTCATAGGGTGAGTTGCATGGTGGGAGGGGCTCCCTTTCACCCTCTTCTCTGGAATCATGTGTACATTTTGGCATTATTTGTTCTTGGAAGAGCTGCTGGATTTTGGATCTCTTCTTAGATCACCTCTAAGAAGAGACCTTAGAGGTCAGCCTGTCCAACAGCATTGTTCTCCTGAGGCAGAAAGAATTAAATGCTGAGGCTCCAGTCCAGAAGGCCTGGTCCACTGTCTTAGGACTCAGCAGCCTCATCATTGTAGAAGCCCTAATCCCGATGTAAAGGTAACAGCCATTTTATTACCTGAGAGAGAGGGCACAAAGCCTTCACATCAGAGTCCACACAAATTCATAGGGAGACTTGAGAATCATCCCATCAGTGTGACAAACAGGTCCCCTAGGTTTCTAGGGTCATCGGATTAAGTTAAAGAACCGAGAGGGGAAAGGGAGCCTTGGGCAGCACTCTGACAGCTCATGGAAAGCTGTGGGGAGCAGGCAGAGTCTTCCCTGGCTCCACTGTTAGCAGCTCTGTGTAGGAACAACTCAGCAGGCCATTAATGCATGTATTGCCCTTTGTGATGACAGGTGATAATTTTCACCTGGAATATCAAATATTCACTGTATGGTGTTTTTTTTTATTAAAGTCAAAGATTCAGTGTATTTTTTGGAAAATTTCCCAGAAACAGCAAACATAAAATAGTGTCAGCTCCTGTTTCAGGAATATTTCTTCATCCAGCAGACTCTTTTGAGCACCTTCTAACTTTGATAACCTGCTCATTCCAGGATGGATAAGTGTGCTTTCACCCATGTTTGGAAAATAGCAAATTGGGTTCATTTTATGCTTCAGCTCCTCCTGTAGTTCGTTTCTAGCCCCTGTGCATAATGCTGTAGTGAGGCAGAGGATGTGTGCCTTATCTAAAGGACTTCAGCAGGTGTGCAGGCTCAGGGTCTACACAGCTGCTGTCCAGATGCGTTATGCGCTTTATCTTGGTGCCCGGTCACATAGCATGATGGTAATTAAATTGATTCAGGCCACATTTGCCTTAGCTGTGGAGTCCCTTCCTCCCTTCCCCGCACCCCCCCACCTCTTCTGTCTCTTACCTTTCCCTCTATTTCTCTTTCTTCGATGAGCAGGAGAGAACCACCCTCCTGCAGCCTTGTTTGAAGTCATGCTCCGTGTTGGGAACGTCTGCCTTGGCCAGGGGAACAAGGACATGCCTACCTTGGCAGCCCAGTTAGCCTTTGACCTCGCAGTTCTGCAGGGGACAGATGATGCTTGATGGCTCTCAGTGAGGTGACCTGACTCTTCTCCTGCCCTCAATCTTCAGCTGTGAGACCCTGGCCTGATCCCCCAAGTTCTTGTTGGGGGAATAGACGTCAGGCCCGGGAATAGATGGTGTGTAAGGGTGTCTTATAGTTCTAAAATTGTTAGTTTTTTGAGATTGCAAACACTTTGGGAACAAGTAAAAAAAAAATTGCATTGAGAGGCAGAATGCCACATGGTATTAAAAATGGGTTAAAAATGAAAGTAAAGTTATACAGTTGCTTTTTATTTATTTTTTGCATGCAGTCTGTTTTATACTAGAGATCATATTATTTCATATAAAAATATGCCTTTCAAAAAGAATAGAAAAAAAAAATAAAAAAAATATGCCTTTCAGTTCTGGATTCTTACAGATCATATTTTTGAGACGGGGCTTTGATGATGCTTTTTGAAGAATCCAGATCTTAAAACATAAATGCAGCTGCTCTTGCTTTACTGATTAAAGGGGGGAAAAATGAGCATTTTAAGAGTCAGCTGGAACCTTATTGTGAATTGAAAATATAACTTTCACTGTAATATAGCTCTTAATCTATCTAACAGCAGATATGGTCTAAAGCCTTGTAATAGTCTTCTGTGTGGGCCACCTGTCCTTCTGGAAAAGGAAGACATACTGGAAAACCAGTGTGTAATTAAAAATAATTAGGTCGCACGTGCTTCAGATTTGGTTGGATACTTCTTGGCAGTACTCTTTTCCCTGTTCCTCTGTCTAGCTGAACTACTAGTATCCTCTAAATATCCCCAGAGAGGGACTCCCTAAATTCTTAGCAGAAGTTACCCAAACCTGATTTAATATATTTAAAGGAGCTGACTGTGTGTTTATCTGGCTTAGATAATACAATGTAATTTTAAAGATTTAACTAGTTTTCAGAACAACCTTTATGGATGTTGTTTTCAAGCACATGTTCTTGACTTTCTAGAAAGTTATTTTTTCCATTTACACCTCTGTAGAAATGGGCTTGCTAAGATGAACATCATTAAAAAACATTCTAAAGCATATGCATTGCATTGTTCAGGGAACAGAAGTGAATAGATTAAAATGAAATTAAAATGATTTAGGGTTTGGATAAAGAAAGATATTTTTGTCTATTAAAAAATAGAATCAAAGATTATAAGATTTTTTAAAAAATTTCCCATTGACTAAGTAATAACTGTTAACACTCATCTGGGGCCTACTGTTTATAAATGATGAGACTGTTTTCATGTACTTAGTCCTTTCAATAATTTTAAGTTAGGTATTGCTACCCCTATTTTATAAATAAGGAATCTGGGATTCAGAATAAGTGCTTTTCTTCTTTTCCATTATGATTTATTGCAGGATATTGACTGTAGTTCTCTGCTGTGCAGTATCATATTGTTATTTCTCCACTCCAGGTATGCTGGTTCGCATCTGCTAATCCCAGAGTCCCAGGCTGTCCCTCCCCAGCCCTTTCTCCCCACTGGCAACCTCCAGTCTGCTCTCTGTCTGTGAGTCTGTTTCTGTTCTGTAGACAAGTTCACTTGTGTCATATTTTAGATTCCACATGTAAGTATTTGTCTTTCTCTTTCTGATGTACTTCACTTAGTATGATAATTTCTAGGTCCATCCAAGTTTTGCAGATGGTATTATTTCATTCTTTCTCATGGCTGAGTAGTAGTCTGTTGTATGTGTGTGTTGGAGAAGACTCTTGATTCTCTTCCCATCCCTCTCTTCCCAACTCACCCATTCCCTCAACTCACCCTCCTGTACACATACTTTAAAATCCTTTTTTCAACAATGTCTGAAATTTTCCAGTGATATATGCCCTTTTATGTGTCTGTTTCAATCCTAAGTTTTACATGTTGGTACTTTTGTACTAATCCTTTAGTTTTTCATTTATTCTCTCTTATTTTTCATCTTTATTATTTCTGAAGTTCCTGGATGACTTAGTCAGCTTTATCCTTTGGTCCATTAAGGTTTTAAATTTCATTTATCATAGTTTTAGTTGCTTTCCAGAAGCTCCTTTTTATTTATTTATTTATGTTTTAATTTATTTTTTTATTGAAAGATAATTGCTTTACAGAATTTCGTTGTTTTCTGTCAAACCTCATGAATCAGACATAGGTATACATATATCCCCTCTCTTTTGAACCTCCCTCCCATCTCCCTCCCCATCCCACCCCTCTAGGTTGATTCAGAGCCCCTGTTTGAGTTTTCTGAGCCATACAGCAAATTCCTGTTGGCTATCTATTTTACATTTGGTATTGTAAGTTTCCATGTTACTCCTTCCATACATCTCACCCTCTCCTCCCCTCTCCCCATGTTGAGAAGTCTGTTCTCTATGTCTGTTTCTCCATTGCTGCCCTGTAAATAAATTCTTCAGTACCATTTTTCTAGATTCTGTTTATATGCATTAGAATATGATGTTTATCCTTCTCAGAAGCTCCTTTAAAAAATATTTATTGATGTAATATCTTCTATCCTGCTGATATCAGTGAAAGTGTCTTTCTCCTTGAATAGTCTGGATTTCAGCCAAGTAGTTTTTTTTCTGTTTTACTTTCTTTCATAATAGAGTTTTTCCTTACATGATAGATGATTTGTCTTTGTTTATGTGTGTGTATTTGGGAGTGGGACACTAGGAGATGGAAGTTAGTTCTGCACACAGATGTGGGGTTTGTGGGTGCGGCCTTCACTTTAGAACCATCTGTCTTGGTTCCTTGGGGAACCCCTGATGTCAGTACTTTTAGATCCAGTTCCCTGAAAGAGGAGGTTTCAGTCTTCTATTTGGAGACTAAGGCAGGATAGAAGGGTGTGTTAGTCAAGCTTCTCCAGAATGAATAGAAGATATAAATGCACACACACGTATGTATATATACATGTGTTTATTAAAGGAGTTGCCTCATGAAATTTTGGAGGCTGAAAAGTCCTACGATACACTGTATGTAAGCTGGGGACCCAGAAAAACCAGTGGTGTGATTCAGTCCAAGTCCAAAGGCTCAAGAATCAGGAGTGCTAATGTCCAAGGGTGGGAGAAGATGGATATCCCAAATTAGATCTTGAATTCATTTTTTCCTCTATCTTTTTGTTCTATTTTGACCCTCAGTGGATTGAATGATGCCCACCCACATGGGGGAGGGTCATCTGCTTTACTCAGTTCATAAATTCAAATGGTGATCTCTTCCAGAAGCACTCTCACAGACATAATGTCTGACAGTCTGTTAGTTATCTGGGCATCCCTTAGCCCAAACAAGTTGACAGTTAACTATCACAAGGGGCATGTGAACTGCCCATGAATTTCTCTTTTTTTCAGTAGGATCAGATCAGTCGCTCAGTCATGTCCGACTCTTTGCGACCCCATGAATTGCAGCACGCCAGGCCTCCCTGTCCATCACCAACTCCCAGAGTTCACTCAGACTTATGTCCATCGAGTCAGTGATGCCATCCAGCCATCTCATCCTCTGTCGTCCCCTTCTCCTCTTGCCCCCAATCCCTCCCAGCATCAAGAGTCTTTTCCAAGGAGTCAACTCTTCGCATGAGGTGGCCAAAGTACTGGAGTTTCAGCTTTAGCATCATTCCTTCCAAAGAAATCCCAGGGCTGATCTCCTTCAGAATGGACTGGTTGGATCTCCTTGCAGTCCAAGGGATTCTCAAGAGTCTTCTCCAACACCACAGTTCAAAAGCATCAATTCTTCGGCGCTCAGCCTTCTTCACAGTCCAACTCTCGCATCCATACATGACCACAGGAAAAACCATAGCCTTGACTAGATGAACCTTTGTTGGCAAAGTAATGTCTCTGCTTTTCAATATGCTGTCTAGGTTGGTCATAACTTTTCTTCCAAGGAGTAAGCGTCTTTTAATTTCATGGCTGCAGTCACCATCTGCAGTGATTTTGGAGCCCAGAAAAATAAAGTCTGACACTGTTTCCACTATATGCTGGACCTGGTATTTTCCAGACCAGAGATCCTCTGTCTTACTTTCTCCAGAAAATAATTCTCTAGGCTTCTAGGCAGGGTGAAAAGAGCAGTTGCCTGGCTGTAAAAGGTATAAGAATTTGATTCCTTTTTATAGCCAAATAATATTCCATTGTATGTATATATCATATTTTGTTAAGCATATAGCGATGTAAGCTTACCTCAGAAAACAAGAAAGATCTCAGTTATTCCATTATGTTTACCCATTCATAATTTGATGGGCATTTGGGTTCTTTCCACCTTTTTGGTTATTATGAATAATGCTGCTATGAACATTCCTGTATAAATGTTTGTGTGGACATATGTTTTTATTTTCCTAGGTACATATATAGGAGTGGAAGTGCTGAATCATATGACAACTCCATGTTTACCTTTTGGAAGAATTTCCAAATTGCCAAATTATTTTCCAAAGTGGCTGTAACATCTTACATTTCTCACCAACTATGTATGAGAGTTCTAATCAATCCATATCTTTGTCAACACTGTTGTCTGTTTTTTGTATTTTAGCCATCTTAGTGGGTGAAAAGTGGTGTATCATTGTGGTTTTGATTTGTATTTCCTCAATAGCTAGTAATTTTGAACTTATTATTTGTGCTTATAAGGCCATTTGAATATCATCTTTGGAGAAATGTCTGTTCAAATATTTGGTCCATTTAAAAATCAGGTTATTCATCTTTTTTTTGTTGTTCTAAGTGTTCTTCATGTTTTCTGGACATGGGTCCCTTACTTGAGATGGGACTTGCAGATATTCTCTCCCATTCTGTGAATTGTCTTTTCAAGTTCTTGATAGTGTCCTTTAAAGCACTCAAGTTTTAAATTTTCATGAAATCTGATTTAACGTTTTTTTTTTTTTTCTTTCTTTCATGACTTGTGCCTTTGGTATGTATCTAAAAAATTATTGCCTTATGCAAGATCAGTGATACACTGGTAAAGAGCCCACCTGGCAATGGAGGAGATGCAGGAGACAAGGGTTTAATCCTGGGTTGGGAAAGCCCCAGGGAGGAGGAAATGGCAGCTCACTCCAGTATTCTTTCCTATGAAATTCCATGGACAGAGGGGCCTGGCAGGCTATAGTCCATAGAGTCGCAAAGAGTTGGATGCGACTGAGCATGCACATATGTAAGGTCATAAAAACTTATGCCTATGTTTTTTTCTAAGAGTTTATAGTTTTAACTCTTAGGTTTAGCTCTTTCATCCCTTTAGAGTTCATTTTTTATATAGTAGAACATAGGGGTCCAACCTTATTCTTTGGCATGTGGATACTCAGTTGTGACAGAACCATTTGTAGTAAGGACTGTTTCCCCATTAAATTGTCATGGTATATAGGTTAAAAATCAACTGATGATAAATGTAAGGATCTGTTTTTGAATGTTCAGTTTTAGTCCATTGATTTATGTAAGTTTTATGACAGTATGGTACCACCCTATTTGGATTACTTTGTAGTAAGTTTTCAAATGGGGAAGTATAAATTCTTCAGTTTTGTTCTTTTTAAAGATTATTTTGCCTACTACAGAGGTCTTATATTTTTATACGAATTTTAGGATGAGATTATCAGTTTCTATAAAGGTCAGCTGAGATTTTGATGGAAATTATGTTATAGATTGATTTGGGGTATATGGCCATGTTAACAAAATTATTAAATGTTCCAATCTATGTATATAGGATATCTGTCCATTTACTTAAGTTTTAAATTTCTTTCAATAATATTTTATGGGTTTTGTTGTATAAATTTTATTGGGGTTTTTTTGTTAAATTTTTTGTAAGTATGCTGTCTGACATTATTTTAAACATACTTCTTTTCTTAATTTCCTTTCAGAATTATTCATTGCCAGAATATAGAAATGTAGTTAATTGTTTAATATATTTACATCTTATAACCTTAGTTCATATGCTTTGTAATCTAGTAGTTTTTTTAAAAAAAATATTTAGGATTTTCTACATATAAGAACATGTTATTTGTGAACAGAGATAGTTTTATATCTTCCTTCCCAGTCTGGATGTCTTTTATTTCTTTTTCTTGCCTAATTGCCCTAGCTGCTGCTGCTGCTGCTAAGTCACGTCAGTTGTGTCCAACTCTGTGTGACCCCATAGACGGCAGCCCACCAGGCTCCCCTGTCCCTGGGGTTCTCCAGGCAAGAACACTGGAGTGGGTTGCCATTCCTTCTCCAATGCATGAAAGTGAAAAGTGAAAGTGAAGTCACTCAGTCATGTCCGACCCTTAGCGACCCCATGGACTGCAGCCCACCAGGATCCTCCATCCATGGAATTTTCCAGGCGAGAGTACTGGAGTGGGGTGCCATTGCCTTCTCCAATTGCCCTGGCTAGTACCTCTGATAGAATGCTTTGTGGAAGTAGCAAGAGCAGACATCACTGTTTCTCCTCCTTAAGGAGAAAGCATTCAGTTGTTCATGATTTAGTATGGTTTTAATAGTGGGTTTTTAGTAATGGATTTTCTTTTTTTCTCTTTTGGATGCACTGCATGGCTTGCAGGATTGGAGCTCCTTGACCAGTGATTGAATCTCAGCCCTCGGCAGTGAAAGCAGAGTGTTCTAACTACTGGGCCTTTAGGGAATTCCCTAGGTGTGAGTTTTCTATAGATGTTCTTTACAGGTTGATAATACTTCTTTCTATATTCCTAGTGTGTTGGATTTTTTGACTAAAAACTGTTGGGTTTTGTTATTTATTTGAGATAATAGTGTGCTTCTTCTTTTATTCTGTTAATATAGCAAAGGTTGCATGCTCTTCCTTCAGATTTATATATAGTAAAGAATGTAACCATTTGGGGTTCCTGGGTGGCACAGTGGTAAAGAATCCACCTGCAATGCAAGGTGCGGGTTCCATCCCTGGGTTGGGGAGATCCCCTGGAGTAGGAAATGGCAACCCACTCCGGTATTCCTGCCTGCAAAATTCCATGGACAGAAGAGCCTGGTGGGCTATAGTCCATAGGGTCACAAAGAGTTGGACACGACTTCCCACCTTGATGATGATAGTATGTTATACAGGTTAGTTTTCAGATGTTAGACCAATCTTATATTCCTGAGATAAATGTATTGTGGTCATGATATATAATCCTTTTTATATGTTGCTGGCTTTGGTTTGTAGTATTTTGTTGAATACTGGTGTGTAGTTTTCCTTTCTTCTGATATTCTTTTTGGTATTGGTGCATGTGTGCATGCTAAGTTGCTCAGTCGTGTCTGACTCTTTGCAACCCCATGGACTGTAGCCCTCCAGGCTCCTCTGTCCATGGGATTCTCCAGGCAAGAATACTGGAGTGGGTTGCCATGCCTTCCTCCAGGGAATCTTCCTGACCCAGGGATTGAACCCACATCTCCTGCATTGGCAGATGGATTCTTTACCACTGAGCCACCTGGGAAGCCCCTTGGTATTGGTATTAGGATGTAACTGGCCTCTTAGAATGATTTGAGAATTTTTTTTATGTTTCTTTTAAAGGATCTGTGAAGGACTGATATTAATTCTTTAAACATTTGGTACAATACATCTGGGCCTCTGCCTTTCTTTGTCAGCAGATTTTAAATTGCTAATTCAATATAATATTTTTGTTAAGACCAGTTATAAGTGGGCATTCATCTTATAAAAATACATATTGATATTTGATTCTTTAGCCAACCTTTCTCTGATATAATATCCAAATAGAAAGAAATTTTAATATACCTACTTATAACTTTCTTTTTTCTTTTGTTAAAGGTCTGTAATTATTCCGGAACCAGTAAACCATGGCATCAAAGAAGTTTGCTGTTAAAGTAAGTGTTGCTTAATAGCTTTCTTTAAAATGATTAATCACTTTCTAAAATAACCAAGCCCTGTATTAATTGAAAATAGAAGCCCTGAACTTTCCTTTTGCTTTTTAAATTTGGGAGACCACTGAAAACTTGAAGTTGGTGATTGAAAATGAGAAAATGAATAGTTCATACGGTCATGGCAGTTTCTTGATTAAAGTCTTTTATAAATGCCTTTGGGGCTAACTTGGTCCTTAATGTTAAAAATTACAATTCACATTGCATGCCCATGACATGATTTTTGATTATGACAGAGCAGGCAAAAGAAAAGAGGCAGGCAGCCCGTGCCGCACCCGAGTGAATAGCAGGAGCTAGTTCTCCTGCCTCATGGCCCTCCTTTGTTTTCCTCTCATAAGCTTCTCTTCTTTATCTGTTGATGACTGGGTCTGACCTTTGCCTGTGAGGGAAGGGTCACCTGAGAGGGAAAAGAGAGGAGAAGAATTGATAAATAGTGACTATGATTGACCCTCCAGGTTGTACAGCCAGGGGTCCTGCCTCCCAGCAACTACAGATTCAGTCTCCCTGGAGGGACCACTGCATGAAGGATGCTTTCACATATGCGTGCTCTTTAGGGCATGTTCTCTATGCTAGTGTTTCATTAAGCAGAAATTGAAAACATCAAATCACACGAATTCTAGTGGTTGTTAACCAGATCAGATACTATATAATATTGTAGTCATGTCTTACCTTTATGAAGTCAGTGCTCATTAGATTTACAACCTATTTATAAATTTCATCACTTACAATTATTTCTAGTATTTGTATATTCTGTATGTAGTGTTTCTTTCTGTGAGAGATTATAAGGTGAACTTTCACTATTTGTCTGTCTAGAAATGCATTTGGTTTTCCTCTAGAGAGTAAAGTTTGTTTAGAATTTCAAGTTGCACATCATTTCTCCTCAGCACTTTAAGGTATTTTCCCTTGTCTTCAGAAATCTCTTACTGCAAGTGAGAAATGTTTTAATTATCAATTGATACTAAAAAACCACCTGAAAATATAGTGACTTGAAACACAAGCCATTTTACTCTCAGGATTCTGGAGGTCACCAGAAAAAAACCGGGTTGGTTTTTCCGTTTGCGGTTGACTGGGGCTGCAGTCATCTGGGGCCTCAGGGCAGCTGGTGCATCGAAGCTGACGACTCTAATGGCTGACTGTGCTGCAGTCTCACCCAGGCTGTTAGTGCTGCCCTTCAGTTCCCATTCAAGTGGCTGCTCAGTATGGCTTGGGCTTCTCCTAGCTTGGTGGCTGAGTTTTGAGGGATGGGCTCCCAGGGCAAGAGTTGCCGGAAGAAGGAAGTGTGTAATTCGTCCAACCCTTGAAGACCTGGGCTCAGAAGTCTCAGATGCATTTCCTCCACATTCAGTTGGTCAGGG
The DNA here is from genome assembly GCF_029407905.1 of Bubalus kerabau. Lineage (NCBI taxonomy): Eukaryota > Metazoa > Chordata > Mammalia > Artiodactyla > Bovidae > Bubalus > Bubalus kerabau. The sequence continues at coordinate 4,141,509 of NC_073636.1, forward strand.
CACTCAGAGGTCAACTCCAGGGAAGATGCAGCTCTTGATGTGAAAAGCAGCTTGTGCTCATAAGGAGGGGAGCCTCTGAGGGTGCATCTGTGGAGACCAGTCAGCTCAGAAATCTACTTGTGATTCCTTTCTCTGTTACCTTACTTATCAGGCTATCTTGGTTCTCTGTAGTTACTTTTAAGGTTTTATCTTTGTCTTTGATAATCTACAGTTTCCCTGTGAAATCTTGAGATATAGACTTATTTTTATTTATCTGGCTCAGGATGCAATGTACATCTTCCTTTGGAGGAGTCAAGTCTTTTGTCAATTTTGGGAAATGTTGGCTTTTTCCTCTTCAAGTACTGCTCGTCTCTGTTCTCTCTGTTTTGTTCTCAAAAAACCAAGATTGTGGCATCTGGTCCCATCACTTCATGGCAAATAGATGGGGGAAACAATGCAAATAGTGACAGACTTTATTTATACAAAATCACTGTGAACGGTGACTGCAGCTCTTGGACATTTGCTCCTTGGAAGAAAAGCTATGACATACCTAGACAGTGTATTAAAAAGCAGAGACATTTCTTTTCCGATAAAGGTCTGTCTAGTCAAAGCTATGGTTTTTCCAGTAGTAATGTATGGATGTGAGAGCTAGGCCGTCAAGAAGGCTGAGTGCCATAGAATTAATCGTTCTGAACTGTGGTGCTGGAGAAGACTCTTGAGAGTCCCTTGGACAGCAAGGAGATCAGGAAATCAACTGTGAATATTCATTGGAAGAACTGATGCTGAAGCTGAAGCTCCAATACTTTGGCCAACTGATATGAAGAGCTGACTCATTAGAAAAGACCCCGATGCTAGGAAACATTGAAGGCAGGAGAAGGGGATGACAGAGGATGAGATGGTTGGATGGCATCATCAACTCAATGCACATGAGTTTGAGCAGAATCCTGGAGATGGTGAACGACAGGGAATCCTGGCGTGCTGCAGTCCTTGCAAAGAATCAGACATGACTGAATCTCTGAAAGACAGCGATTCTTCTGGAACTCTTAAAACTTGTGGATAGTCCTGTGTAATTGTTTCTTATGTGCTGGAGGGTGATATTAACTCATCCAAGTCTGAGCCCTTGCAGGCTGTCTAATCAGAAAAAGACTAGGCCTCTTGCAAAGCTTTACCCAAACTGACTGATCCATTTGGGCAGACAGTACTCATCAGGTGCAAAGCTTGGGCCCCAGGCACCTGATTATGTCAGAGTTGGTCTGTTGATTTCCAAAGATACACACTGCTGTGACAAGTTCTGCTACCAGATTGCTCCATCTCACGGCTGCACCAGGTGGCGCTAGTGGTAAAGAACTGGCCTGCTTGGTCTCTGGGTTTGGGAGGGTCCTCTGCAGGAGGAAATGGTTCTCCACTCCAGTATTCTTGCCTTGAAAATCCCATGGCCAGAGGAGCCTGGCGGGCTGCAGTTCGTGGGGTCGCAGAGAGTCACAACTTAGAGACTGAACAACAGTAACAACAAAGTATTTTCAGAATCTTTAAAAAAAAAAAGATACAAATGAGCATATTTACAAAACTTAAGCATACAGACATAGACATATTTCCACTGTTACTTAATGTTTGAAATACGTGGTGGGAAGACCTACAAGCCTGGCCCTGCAGAGCCGTGGAGTGGTTTCAGGTTTACTTCTGCTGGACCCATTGGCACTTTGGTGGTTTTGGACCAGGTTTATGTTCATTTCAGGGCTTGGAATTCCACCACCTGTGGGCAGTCTGACTTTGTAGCCGACAACCAAGTGTGGCACAAGCTTCGTGCTTTCAGTCTTTTCCACTCTTGTTCTCACTCTTCTCCTTCCCCCTTCCCTTTCTCAGAACCCTGGGTCGGGGGCAGGCTTCCATGCTGCCTCCCTTGGTCAGGGAGCAGAGAGGTTTTTGCATTTTCATGAAGGGCACAGTTTCTCAAGAGAAAGAAGGAAAAGCTCTCTTGAATAGCTTTTATTCCAAGAAATTGTGGACAAACTTATCCACATGAACCAGAGTGTATTATATGAGATATCTCCAAATTGAGTATTTATTTCTATAATATTTCTGTTTCAAGCTTTGTATTATGTCTTGAGCTGTTATGAAGAGCTGAAAGTTTTCTCCACAACTCCTGACTTAACTGGAATCAGTTTATTCCCAACTCCTCTCTCTCCTTTTCCTACCCTCTTTGGGCATTAGGATGCCAGCTCTCAGCTATCCTGGCTTCCAGATACTCTGACAACCAGGCTTGAACCTTTCAAAGGCATGATTATTTTTTTTTTCCAGCTTGATTGAATTATTGACATAAAAGCCTGTGTAAGTTTAAGGTGTACAGTGTGTTGGTTTGAGAAACATATACATTGCAAAATGTTTATTTACCATAATGTTTAGTTAGCAAACATAATCTTCACTTAATTACTGTTTTCTTGTTACGGTGACAACATTAGAGCTTTACTCTCAAGTATACGGTACAGTGTTGCTAACTATAGTCACCAGGTTGTATATTAGCTCCCTGGAACTTTGTTGTTTTTTAGTCACTAAGTCATGTCCTAGTCTATTGCGACCCCATGTACTGTAGGCTGCCAGGCTTCTCTGCATGGGATTTCCCAGGCAAGCTTATCTTATAACTGAAAGTTTCTACCCTTAAACCAGTATCCTTTCATTTACCTACCCCCTCAACCCCGTACATCCACCACTCTACTCTGTCTCTGTGAATTCAAAGGTTAAAGATTCCACATGTAAGTGAAATCGTACAGTGTTTGTCTCTCTGTAAGATACTGCACTTAGCATAGTGTCCTCAGAGTCTATGTTGTTGCAAATGGCAGAATTTTCTTCTTTGCTATGGCCGAATAATATTCCACTGTATGCATATACATTTTCTTTATTCATTCGTACGTGAATGGACATTTAGGTTGTTTCCATGTCTTCACTGTTGTGAATAATGCTGCAGTGAACACAGGAGTGCAAATATCTCTTCAAGATAGTGATTTCATCAACATTGTTAATAGGCTATCCCCCAATACAAAATAAAAAGTTAAAAGTAGTAGTGATAAAAAAAGATAGCAATTTCATATTTCATATCCTTCAGATATAATCCTGGGAGTGGGATTGCTGGATCATATGGGAGTTGTATTTTAAAATTTTTGAGGAACCTCTATTTTCCGTAGTTGTGTCACCAATTTACATTCCCACCACCCGTGTACCATGGCTCCCTTTTCTCGACATTCTCACCAGCATCTGTCTTTTTTCATAATAGCTACAATAGCTTGTGTGGTTATAGCTCATTGTGGTTTTTAGTTGCCTTTCCAAAGGAAGGATATTGACTAATACTGTTAGGGATTTATTAATTTTATTATTCTTTTCAGAGAACCAACTTTTGGCTTTGAATTTTTTTTTTTCCCTGTAGGGTACTTGTTTTCTGTTTTATTGATTACTTTATTATTTCCTTCCTTCTATTTTATTTGAGTAAATTTGTCCTTTTTCTAGCTTATTAAGGTAGAAGTTTAAACCATTGATTTTGAACATTTTTTTTTCTAATATATACACTTAAAGCTATAAATTCCAAGCACCTACTTCAGTTCGCTTGTTCAGTCATGTCCAGCTCTTTGCGACAAATGGACTACAGCATGCCAGGCCTCCCTGTCTATCACCCAACTCCCAGAGGTTACTTAAACTTATGTCCATCGAGTCAATGATGCCATCCAACCATCTCATCCTCTGTTGTCCCCTTCTCCCACCTTCAATCTTTCCCAGCATCAAGGTCTTTTCCAATGAGTTAGTTCTTTGCATCAGGTGGCCAAAATATTGGCGTTTCAGCTTCAGCATCCATCTTTCCAATGAATATTCAGGACTGATTTCCTTGAGGGTGGACTGGTTGGATCTCCTTGCAGTCCAAAGGATTCTCAAGAGTCTTCTCCAACACCACAGTTCAAAAGCATCGATTCTTTGGCGCTCACCTTTCTTTATAGTCCAACTCTCACATCCATACCTGACTACTGGAAAAACCATAGCTTTAACTAGATGGACCTATGTCAGCAAAGTAGTGTCTCTGCTTTTTAATATGCTGTGTAGGTTGGTCATAGCTTTTCTTCCAAGGAGCAAGTGTCTTTTAATTTCACAGCTACAGTCACCATCTGCAGTGATTTAGGGGCCCTCCAAAATAAAGTCTGTCACTGTTTCCATTCTTTCCCCATCTATTTGCCATTAAGTGATGGGATCAGATGCCATGATCTTCATTTTTTGATATTGAATTTTAAGCCAACTCTTGCACTCTCCTCTTTCACTTTCATCAACAGGTTCTTTAGCTCTTAAACTTCACTTTCTGCCATAAGGGTGGTGTCATCTGCCTATCTGAGGTTAATGATATTTCTCCCGGCAATCTTGATTCCAGCTTGTGCTTCATCCAGCCCAGCATTTGGCATGATGTACTCTGCATGTAAGTTGAATAAGCAGGGTTACAATATACAGCCTTGACGTACTCCTTTCCTGATTTGGAACCAGCCTGTTGTTCCTGTCCAGTTTATTAACTGTTGCTTCTTGACTTGTGTACAGATTTCTCAGAGGGCAGGTCAGGTGGTTCGGTATTCCCATCTTTTTCAGAATTTTCTGTAGATCACAGTTTATTGTGATCTACACAGTCAAAGGCTTTGGCATAGCCAATAAAGTAGAAATAGATGTTTTTCTGGAAGTCTCTTGGTTTTTCGATGATCCAGCGGATGTTGGCCATCTGATCTCTGATTCTTCTGCTTTTTCTAAATCCAGCTTGCACATCTGGAAGTTCATGGTTCATGTACTGTTGAAGCCTGGCTTGGAGAATTTTGAGCATTACTTTATTAGCATGTGAGATGAGTGCAGTTGTGTGGTATTTAGAACATTCTTTGGTACTGCCTTTTTGGAATGAAAACTGACTTTTTCCAGTCCTGTGGCCACTGCTGAGTTTTACAGATTTGCTGGCATATTGAGTGCAGCACTTTCACAGCATCATCTTTCAGGATTTGAAATAGCTCAACTGGAATTCCATTACCTCCACTAGCTTTGTTCTTAGTGATGGTTCCTAACGCCCGCTTGACTTCACACTTCAGCATGTCTGGCTCAAGGTGAGTGATCACACCTTCATGGTCTGGGTCATGAAGATCTTTTTTGTACAGTTCTTCTGTAGATTCTTACCACCTCTTTTTAATATCTTTTGCTTCTGTTAGTTCCATACCATTTCTGTTCTTTATTGTGCTCATCTTTGCATGAAATGTTCCCTTGGTATTTGTAATTTTCTTGAAGAGATCTCTAGTCTTTCCCATTCTATTGTTTTCCTCTATTTCTTTGCATTGATCACTGAGGAAGGGTTTCTTATCTCTCCTTGCTAGTCTTTGGAACTCTGCATTCAAATGGGTATATCTTTCCTTTTCTCCTTTGCCTTTCGCTTCTCTTCTTTCCTCAGCTATTTGTAAGGCCTCCTCAGACAACTGTTTTGCCTTTTTGCATTTCTTTTTCTTGGGGTGGTCTTCATCCCTGACTCCTATACAATGGCATGAACCTCTGTCATAGTTCTTCAGGGACTCGGTCTGTCAGGTCTCACCCCTTAAATCTATTTGTCACTTCCATTTGTTAAGCACTTACTTCCATCTGTTTGTCAAGCACATACTTATTTGTACCCTTTTGCTTTCATAAAGATGCATTTCAAGTAGTAATTTTGCTTTGATTCATATCAAAATATTTTCTAATTTTCATATTGTTTCATTTTTGATTAATGGATTAGTCACGTGTGTAGCTTCTAAGTATTTGGAAATTTTTCAAAAATCATATTGTTATAGGTGTTTTGTATAATTCCTCTATTTTGGTTAATATTTTATAAACACTTGAATAATCTGATGGTTGTTGTGTACATTAAACTATGTATCTGACTCATGTCAAGTTTGTTACATGTGTTGTATAAATTTGCTATGTGTTTACTATATTTTGTTACTTGTTTAATCAGTTGAGAGTGCTGTGTTAAAATTTCCATCTATGATTTTAGATTTGTATATTTGTCCTTTTGTTGATATTTGCTTTGTATATCTTGAGGGCTTCCCTGGTGACTCAGTGGTAAAAAATCTACCTGCCAGTGCAGGAGATATGGGTTTGATACCTGGGTGAGGAAGATCCTCTGGAGAAGGGAATGGCAACCCACTCCAGTATTGTTGCCTGCAGAATCCCATGGACAGAGGAGCCTGGCGGGCTACAGTCCATGGGGCCACAAAGACTCAGACACAACTTAGCAACTAAACAACAGTATTATCTTGAGGCTCTACTAATAGATATATACAAATTTATCATTGCTTTTTCTGTTGAATAGAATCTTTAATCAATATGAAATATCTCTTTTTATTTCCAGTCATAGTTACCCGAAAGTCTACTTGTCTGATATTAGTAGGGCCTACATTTGACATTCTCCAACCAAATAGCTGGGACCCCACTGGATTCCTGAAGCCCAGTAGTCATTCAGTGCCACCCATGTAAGGAAAGTTTTTAATTAGCATTTCCTTGTCTGTTCTTAATTATGAATGGACAAAAGATACCACCATAGATGTAAGGATGACTTGAGAAACAGAGTTCCAAAGAATAGCAAGGAGAGATAAGAAAGCCTTCCTCAGCGATCAATACAAAGAAATAGAGGAAAACAATAGAACGGGAAAGACTAGAGATCTCGTCAGGAAAATTACAGATACCAAGGGAACATTTCATGCAAAGATGGGCTCAATAAAGGACTGAAATGGTATGGACCTAACAGAAGGAGAAGATATTAAGAAGAAGTGGCAAGAATACACAGAAGAACTGTACAAAAAAGATCTTCATGACCCAGATAATCACGAAGGTGTGATCACTCACACTCACCTAGAGCCAGATATCCTGGAATTGAAGTCAGGTGGGCCTTAGGAAGTATCACCACGAACAAAGCTAGTGGAGGTGATGGAATTCCAGTTGAGCTATTTCAAATCCTAAAAGATGATCCTGTGAAAGTGGTGCACTCAATATGTCAGCAAATTTGGAAAACTCAGCAGTGGCCACAGGATGGGAAAAGGTCAGTTTTCATTTCAATCCCAAAGAAAGGCAATGCCAAAGAATGCTCAAACTACCGCACAATTGCACTCATCTCACACATTAACAAAGTAATGCTCAAAATTCTCCAAGCCAGGCTTCAGCAATATGTGAATCGTGAACTTCCAGATGTTCAAGCTGGTTTTAGAAAAGGCAGAGGAACCAGAGATCAAATTGCCAACATCTGCTGGATCATCAAAAAAGCAAGAGGCTTCCAGAAAAACATCTATTTCTGCTTTATTGACTATGCCAAAGCCTTTGACTGTGTGGATCCAATAAACTGGAAAATTCTGAAAGAGATGGACATACCAGACCACCTGACCTGCCTCTTGGGAAACCTGTATGCAGGTCAGGAAGCAATAGTTGGAACTGGACATAGAACAACAGACGGGTTCCAAATAGGAAAAGGAGTATGTCAAGGCTGTATATTGTCATCCTGTGTATTAATTTATATGCAGAGTACATCATGTAAAATTCTGGGCTGGATGAAGCACAATCTGGAATCAAGATTGCTGGGAGAACTATCAATAACCTGAGATAGCAGATGACACCACCCTTATGGCAGAAAGTAAAGAGGAACTAAAGAGCCTCTTGATGAAAGTGAAAGAGGAGAGTCAAAAAGTTGGCTTAAAGTTCAACATTCAGAAAACTAAGATCATGGCATCCGATCCCATCACTTCATGGCAAATAGATGGGGAAACAGTAGAAACAGTGGCTGACTATTTTTCTGGGCTCCAAAATGAATGCAGATAGTGATTGCAGTCATGAAATTAAGACACTTGCTCCTTGGAAGGAAAGTTATGAACAACCTAGACAGCATATTGAAAAGCAGAGACATTACTTTGCCAACAAAGGTCCGTCTAGTCAAGGCTATGGTTTTTCCAGTAGTCATCTATGGATGTGAGAGCTGGACCATAAAGACAGCTGAGTGCCGAAGAATTGATGCTTTTGAACTGTGGGTGTTGGAGAAGACTCTTGAGAGTCCCTTGGATAGTAAGGAGATCAAACTAGTCCATCCTAAAGGAGATCAGTCCTGGGTGTTCATTGGAGGGACTGATGTTGAAGCTGAAACTCCAATACTTTGGCCACCTGATGCGAAGAGCTGAGTCATTGAAAAGACCCTGATGCTGGGAAGGATTGAGGGCAGGAGGAGAAGGGGATGACAGAGGATAAGATGGTTGGATGGCATCACCGACTCAATGGACATGAGTTTGGGTAGACTCCAGGAGTCGTTGATGGACAGGGAGGCCTGGTGTGCTGCGGTTCATGGGGTCGCAAAGATGACTGAGTGACTGAACTGAACTGAACTGAGAAAGAAAACTGAGAAAGAGAGGGGAAGAAAGCAAATGAACCAACTAGGGTGGGGTAGGGTGATTCTAGTGAGTAAGAAAAGACTTTGAAAAAATTTGAAATTATATCTTCCTAGCAAAAAAGGAGACTGTTAAAACTATCTAACAAGTTCTAACAATAAGCATGTTATGAATAAGGGAAATTCCCCAGAAAATGTAAGTGTTCTTGTAAATTGAAAATACAATAGAAATAAAAATTTAGTAGTGTACTGGACAATAGATAAATATCTGCCCAAATATAGAGCAGAAAGATAATAGATAAAAAAAATAGGAGTATACCATGGGGACTTTTTTTGGTGGTCCAGTGATTAAAACTCTGAGCTTTCACAGCATCGAGCATGGTTCAATCCCTGATCAGGGAACTAAGATCCCACATGTCATGTGGCAAAAAAAAAAAAAAGGCCGGGGAGGGTGGAGCGGTGGAGGATAGCGGAAAAACATTAGAAATTAGAGAGAGGTATAGTCTTAGAATGAAAAATTAGCATTCTGGAAAGGAAAACAAAAAAATGATGGAGAAGAAAATTATGAAGAAATAATAAAATTACTAGAAATGATAGCACAAAGTTACTATTTGAAAATTTCTGTGAGTGGACACCTAAAAAAGGCAGTGAGAACAAGTAGGCATGTACTTAGGCATATTGTGCTAAAATTTCCTAACAGTGGGAACTCAGAGAAGATCCTGAAAGGAAAATAGGTCACATGCCGAAGATGAGATTCAGAGCAGCCTCCTCAGCAGCCGGAGCTGGCCAGTGGAGCAGGGGCTTCGGTATTCTGAAGATGATGGATTCCAACCCTGAATTCTTCCCTCAGCCCTGTTTTAGATCACATGGTCAGCTGGAATAGAAGTGTTTTCAGACTTGCAAAGACTAAAAAAAGAGTCCTTCTAATGTACTCAATTTTAGGAAGGATGTGATTTCTCCCAAATGCAAATGTGAACAGAGAAAGGATTGGAAATAGGGAATCTAACAGGTGAGGGTCTCAGCAAATCCCATAATGATCAGCTATGTCTTATGCTTGGAAAGTAATGTTTGGAACAGGACAGATGGTTCCATGGACAATCTCCCCAACAAAAAATGAAATAAATAAAATAGCACATGTATTTAAATGTATCGAGAGGAGTTTTGTAGGCCTGTCAGAGAGTGTGGGAATGATTTAGTGCTAGAAATAAGGGAACCTAAACAAAAGGAAAGTGATGTAGCCCTTCATTCTAAGCAAGCAAAAGACTATGCAAGATAGAAAAGTAAGCATACTATACTACACTCCTCAGCTTTGAACATTTCCTATGTTGTGGTCTCCAAATTTTGGAAGGCTGGCAAAAGGGATGTGTGAGAGAGTGGGTTGTAAGCATTGTGTTTTCATTTTCCACAGATAGTGCTTACATTTGAAATAATAAGAGGTTAGAGTATAAACAAAATATCTAGAACTATTTAGTAAATACGAGGTGAAATGTCTAAAAGTTTTCAGTGTGATTGCTCCTAGTGAGTGAGAGTTGGGGTGGGGGTGGAGGCAGGATGGGGCAGAAGAGGCCTGTTTTTTATATTTCATTTTAATCTGTGTACATAAATTGCTATGACAAAAAATCAAATGAATAAATGTAAGTTAAAAAGAATTAACCTATGCACATTTTCATACTGATGCATTTACTTTTGACGCTTAGGGTTGAAAAATACCTGGATAGAACATGATTTCCAAAGTAACAGAAAACCAGATGAACACCAGTTTGCCACTTGCACCTCAGGTGTTTATTCTTACTCCAAATAGTATTAATTATCCATGCAGACAGATTATTCTTACTCAAATGAAGAAAGGTCTTCTGACCTTACTTTGAGGAAGAGGGCTTTTTTTTTTTTTTAACTGCTGTGACCCTGGCCTTGATTTTTCTTATGACTGCTACCTAGGCTAGAATTCCAGGAAATGGCAGCAGTGTATGAGATGAAAAAGTCCTTGGAACCCCAGCTTTCAGGGTCTCAGGGCAGGAAGACATGTCCTGAACTGCAGTGAAGGCTTTCTTAGCTGAGAGTAGTAGTGGCAGCAGACACATGTCTTCCTGGGGCTCTTGAGTGATCCTAATTCTAGCTCTGCAGCCTCCCCATTATTTCAGAACTTCCATAATTATTAGTTCTTTAGAGAACTGGGGGCAGCAAATTACATCTGACACAGAGGAGCTGCCTGTTTTTGTAAATAAAGTTTTATTGAAACACAGACACTCCCATTAAAGCACCCTTGCTGATTTTATGCTATAATGGCAGAATTGAATAGTTGCAACAAGAGCCTTATTGGTGCAGAGTCTGAAACATTTATGTATTATATAAGCTGATTTAAGTGTATAAGTGTATCTCTCAAGGCACGTCTCAGTTCCTGCCAGCCAGCTTTCAGAAGCTCAGTATTCACACGTGGGTAGTGGTAGCAGCTGGATTGGACCACTCGGATCTGAATCAGTGCTTCCTTCTGTACTCCTGCTTCCTTGTATCTTGTCAGAGTAGGCTTTCAACGAAGATACCTTGGGTTAAACTGGCTGCAAGGGCTGGGTAAGTTAGGAAGGTCGGGGCAACGCCATTTCCTTTGCAAGTGGAAGCAGAAAATAGACATGGACATATAATGTATTCAAAGTTTATTAAGAAAATAAATCTAAATAATAAACTGCTGTTGAAAGTGTCAAATCAGTATTCATGGCATCTACCTCTGAAAAGTTTAGGGATTGAGTCCACTACAGGACTGCATGCAGTGTCATCAAGTCTCATTCCCATGCAGTTATAATTACAATCTTATTTAAAGTGTTCAGCTTTGGTTCCAGCAGAGCAGTACTGTGAAAGGTTCCTACTTCATTGTCTGTCTCTGTTTGTAGATCATTTCCTCTGCTTCCTGCATCTGTTTTCTTGGATTAGTTAGGTATTACACCAAAGTCTAGAATTCTTTGGCTACAAAGCTTGCTCTGCTGTTTCCCCTCCCCGCAGCCCACTTTATTGTGGGTGGGAAAATTTTTGTTGGGAGGGTTTGATTAATTAGAAGGGATTCCTGGCTTCCCTAGCATTGGCAGCCTGGGAAGATTAGAGCCTGGCTTAGTGACAGGCCAATCTGTATTTAAGGAAAAACTCGGACCAGCCAGATTTCCCTGGAATGTGGATCTGGCTTTGTCTTCTTCCACAGGGAGTGTGTAATGACCACCGCCTCCTCCTTCCCACCCACTCCAGGAGACCTGATGCTTTTACTTTTGTTGATAGTTCTCTACTTTTTATTTGGCGGAGGGGGGTGGGGAGAGCAGGGGTGTGGTGTGTTAGACTACAGTTTAGGAAGGCTGAGTTATTTTCTAATTCTAAAAGTAACAGATTTAAGATTTTATTAATGTTAGCACAGAGAGGAGAGATTTTTACGTTTAAGAAAGTCTCCTTGCATCTTTACTACCAATGTTTTTCTTTCCACTCCTTTGTAGCAATTATAGTTTTATGTGTTTATGTCCCCTCTAAATTTCAATTAACCTTAATCTCTGCATTCCTAAGAAAAACTGCAAAAAGAGAAATATGTCCAAGAATTGACAGTAGTTCTCCCTTTATAGTAAAAGTGAAGAGCAACTCTTTGAACTTCCAGAGAGAGAAAGTTTATGAATAGCAAGTAGCAAATGGGCTTTTGTCTTGTTGGTTTGCCTCAATGAATAACTTAAGTTCTGTGTCCTAGGTTTTTCAGTTACCTAAAGGGGAGTGCAGTACTTTGTCATCAGTACTCAATGCAGAAAAAGTTATACTGATGTTATGTATTGAAAAAAGATTTATGCAAATATTTTCATACTGTTTGAGTTCTAGTTAATGATGTTAAGTTTTAAGAAAGAATAAAACTGATGTGTTGTAACAAAATAAATCACACAAGTTTTCAGGTTACTTTTTCCCCCCAGTATTTATTTATTTATTTGGCTGCACTAGATCTTAGTTGTATCGTGTGGGACCTAATTCCCTGACCAGGGATTGAACCTGGGCCCCCTGCAATGACAGCTGAATCTTAGCCCCTGGACCGTTAAATGGTTACATGTGTGTGTCCTCAGTCACTCAGTCATATCCAACTCTTTGTGGACCCATGGACTGTAGTCTACCAGGCTCCTCTGTCCATGTAATTTTCCAGGCAAGAATACTGGAGTGATTTCGAGTTGCCATTTCCTATTCCACAGGATCTTCCCTACCCAGGGATCCAACCCACATCTTGCATTGCAGGCGGATTCTTTACTACTGTGCCACTTGGGAAGCCCAAACGGTTACATTCTTTACTAGAAATAAATCTAAAGGAAGAGCATGCAACCTTTATCCTTGAGAATGTTTTTCCAAAGGAATTTGTCTTTGTGAAACTTTTCAAGGTGAAAGAAGTACCTCTGTCCTTCTCCCAGTACTTAAAGTCTTCATCTTCCAGTTCCTTCTTAATTCTGCCTATTCTTTGGGCAAACTTGAAGTTTTAAAGACATACAGGATCCCTATGAGTTTGCCTGGTGGAGGATGACACACACCAAGTTGGCTGCTCTTCCTTCCCCACTGCACAGTAGCTTGTTCTGTTTCATTGCTCCTGGTGGGAACTCAATGTGTGCTGAGTACTTGATCTGGAATAAAATTCATAGACGTTCACCAGCTATCACCCAATTAAATTCTGCCTCAGGCTTAAAGCTTTCAGGGACCTTCACATTCCAGTGAGAGCATTTGTTCTGCGTGTTGATGACTTTGAAACCAAGTTCTTGTTGGGTCTGAAATGAAACTTCCAAGTGTTACCTCTGCCTCTCTGGCCAGACACCCAGTTTTCTGGGCTTTATTTCCCCCATTCCTTCCCACATGTGTCAGCGCATCTTTTCTTTTGGTTGAGGGGGTGGGGGTGTGATTAGAAAATGTTTATATACAATCCTGGCTTCTCAAACCCTCTTTTCAGTTTCAACTTTCCACCTGCCTGCTGAAGTCTATGCCTAAATTGATCCCTGAAACTGCACAATAAAAATTCAGTTTATCCTATTTTCTTCTAAATTGGCTTTTGCCTTGGATGTCCCTGGACCAGCAGCCTACGCTGTCTCCTGGTTCTTCCCTCACCGTCGTGTGTAATGCATCCATCCTTAACAAAGTGTCCTGGACTTGCTTCTTCTCTCTCCTTTTCTTATAATTCAGCCTTTATTATCCCTGTTGTTTATATTTCTGCACTGATCTCAGCATGATCTCTATGCCTTTCTTGTGTTGCCATTCCAGTGCCTCTAGAGAAGTGCCAGGATAATGTTTTCTTAACACCATTTTCACCATGTTATTTCCTTGCTTAAGCGATCAGAAGTAATTCTTTCTGTTAAATGAGATCTAATCTAAACTTGCCAGCTGACTTCAAGCCACTCTGATAACTCTTTTCCCTTTCCTCTTTAACTTTGACCTATATTTTCATCTTGAAACTTGGGAACGTGTCCACCTGTTTCTATGAAACTGATGAATTTGCATTTCCTGCAGTGGTCTGGCCTGTGGTTTTCTGTCTTCCTGTGCCCTCTCACCTTTTCTTGCATAGTCTGTAGCATCAACTTTTCCCAGGCTTGACCAAAGGCTTGCTTTTATTTTCACACAAGATCTAAACCTTTCCTGCGTTGATTACCCTCTCATGTTGTTCCTCTGACTACGCACAGTTACACCATCATGTGTTATATACACACACACACTCTCTCACAGCATATTGCTCTTAGCTACATTTCCCAAGACAAAGGACCTGTGCTCTGCTTCTTGGGTGTCTGCCTTGAGTAATTCGGAACTTTTCTGAGGCGCCCAGTATCCCTCATTTTCCTTATTACAAAGATGAGAAATTTCTTTCCTCATGTCTTACAGACAACAGGGAAGTCACTCCAGCTTAGAGTTATTTCATACTGGTCTTTTTTCAGTCCCAAAAAGGAAATGTTATAATCTCCAATTTTATTTCTTTTCTTTTAAAAAAATTTCATCTCAACCTGTTTCTCCTTTTAGGAGTTCCTCTTTGAAAATATTTTAAGTTATTCTTTTGAAAGTAATCTTTGTTAATAGCTAAAATGACGTTGTGTAGAATTTGCTTCTATGAGGCCTTTAGGAAAGTAAATTGTTTCAGTACAGTGATGTTAATTCTTTGGACATCTTTTTATTTTATTTTAATTAGGACCTTACTGTTAGACTATGTAGACTATGGTACTTAAATTTTTTTCCAACATGCATACAAAACACATGTATATTATTAACTTATGCTAGTGTAAAAAAAAAATCTTAGTAGAAAAGCAGATTCAGGATGTCTCACAGATACAAGAGCTCATTCTGTCTCTTGAATTCTCTCTGAGGGCTGTAGAGGGCATCATTGTTCCACGAGTAACTCAGTAGACATGGCGATCCAAGAAAGGACAGCAGCCCAAGTGCTTTTAAAATTGCTGGCTCGTTCCTACATGATCGTGACATCCTAAATGCCGATGTTTGTTAGCCTGGGAGTTGTGTGTTCACCCCCACCGATAGCCTGCTAGCCCGTGGATGTGTAGATCGCTGTCTCATGGACCTCCGGACCAGGAAACACAACCGTTAACCACAGCAGTAGGAAGCAGTCAATCCAAACTATCCACAGAGGCCTCGGAGAAAGCCTTCTCAGTGACACAAGACTGCCTCTGGCGTGCCTCCCTTCCAGATTCTGGAAGCAGAAGCAAGGGGCTGAGGGTAAGGGTCCTTTTGGTCCTGGGAAGGCTTTGGGACCCCAGCCCAACCCTGGTCCTAGCAGTAAAGACCGGAAGGATTCGGCTGGGACAAAGTCCTTGAAGTCACAGTGTTATTATAGTACTGTACTTCCTACTCACCTTTCCTTATTTTTATTGTTACGTGAACTTTGGAGATGTGAGGCTGAAGAAGTGAGCTGTGGGGTGGGGACTCACAGAGGGTCGTTGCGTTCCAGAGCCCCTGGGAATGGAGATGATACTTCACTGAATGGCCCACATGTGCAGCAGTCCAGTCATGAGCCCAGTGATCTAAAGATGCACAGTGTCCATGTACTCTTATTGTCCTCTTCAGGGCTTCTCTGGTTGTAACCTCTTGGAATACCCATGATTAAGTAATATAGGACAGAGGAGGAGCCAAGATGGCGGAGGAGTAGGACGGGGAGAACACTTTCTCCCCCACAAATTCATCAAAAGAGCATTTAAACGTCGAGTAAATTCCACAAAACAACTTCTGAATGCCGGCAGAGGACATCAGGCACCCAGAAAAGCAGCCCAACTCTTCGAAAGGAGGTAGGAAAAAATATAAAAGACAAAAAAAGAGACAAAAGAGGGAGGGACGGAGTTCCGTCCCGGGAAGGGAGTCTTAAAAAGAGAGAAGTTTCCAAACACAAGGAAACCCTCTCGCTGCCGAATCTGTGCCAAGCTTTGGAAGCACAGAGGGCAACATAAAAGGGAGGGGAAAAAAAAAAAATAAACAATTAAAAATCGCGGATTGTGAGCCCTACGGTATCTCCCCCAGCGGAGAAGCAGCGCAGACGCCTGCACACGGCATTAGCAAGCGGGGGCTGGGCAGGGAAGTGCGGCACGGGCTGTGTCCCTTAGAGTAAGAATCGGGCCGAATGTCCTGAGCGCTATCTGAGCGAAATAATTTGGGCTAGCAAACCAGACTGTGGGATATCTACCACGCGAAAAGCCAGCCCTAACCTAAGACACCGCCAGGCCCGCGCACAGAACAAAGGACTGAACAGAGATAGCCGGCTGCAGACCTTCCCCCTCCGGTGACAGGCAGCCAGAGCCGGAAGGGGGCAATCGCAGCCCCAGAGAGACACTATCTATAAAACTGTAAGCAGGCTTCTTTGCTAACTAAAACTTCTTGGGGGTCTGGACGGTCAATATCTGCCTGAGAAGGTGCGCCGGTTTTACACCCAGATAACCGAGTGGCGGGGAGGCGATAAGTCGCAGCATTGGCGCCCGCCAAACACCTCATCACCTGAGCTGCTCGACCTGGGAAGAACACAAAACGCAGGCCCAACCGAGTCTGCGCCTCTGAGGACTACCCGAGTGCCTGAACCTGAGCGGCTTGGACCTGGGAGCTCAGTCCAGGGCCGGCCTCTGATTGTTCCTGGCGGAACAACCTAGAGCCCAAGCAGTGTGGGCAGGGAGGTTACACGCGCCGTGAGTGGGGGGCAGACCCAGTGTGGCCGAGGCACTTCGAGCGCACGCCAGTGTTATCTGTTTGCAGCATCCCTCCCTCCCTCCCCACAGTGCGGCTGAACAAGTGAGCCTAAATTAAAAAAAAAAAAAAAAAAAAAAATAGGGTCCTCCACCGTCCCCTTTGTGTCGGCGGGAACCAGACACTGAAGAGACCAGCAAACAGAAGAAGCTATAACAGAGGGAAACGCCTTGGAAGCTACAGGCCATAGATTAAAACCCTGTGGTTACTACGGATTACATAGGAAGGGGCCTATAGATCTTGAGAAATATAAGTCGGACTAAGGAACTGCCAAAAATGAACTGAACCCACAATACTCACAACAAAACCAGAGAAAGACCTAGATATATTTTTACTATTTTTACGATCAATCTTTCTTTCTTTCTTTTTTTTTTTAATTAAAAAAAAATTTTTAAGTCCTCTATTGTCCTTTAATTTTCACTTTTATAACTATTACTTTGCAAAAAAAAAAAAAAAAAGACCCTATTTTTTTTTTTTTTTTTTTTTCTTCTTCAGCAAACTTCATATATATATTTTATAATTTTTTGACCGTGGTTTTTTTTTTTTTTTTTCTTCTTTTTCTTCTTTTCTTTAACATTGCATTTTTGAAATTCCAAACTCTACTCTAGATTTTTAATTTTAGCCTTTTGATATATGTTATCAATTTTGTACCTATAGTTTTTTTCATAATTGCTGTGACTTTTTTTTTTCCTCTGTTTCTTTCTCTTCTTCTTTTATATAACATCGTATATCTGCAATTCCAAACTCTACTCAAGATTTTTAATTTATGCTTTTTGGTATTTGATATCAATTTTGTACCTGTATTTTCTTTATAATTTTTGCGACATTGTTTTTGTTGGTTTGTTTGTTTTCTCTCTTTATTTTTCTTCTTCTTCTTCTTTTTTTTTTTTTTTTTAACGTTGTATTGTTGAAATTCCAAACTCTACTCTAGATTTTTAATTTTTGCTGTTTGGTATTAGTTATCAATTTTGTACCTGTAGTTTCTTTATTACTTTCACGACCTTGTTTGTTTTTCTTTGTTCGTTTTTTCTCTCTTTCTTTTCCTTCTCCTTTTCATTAACATCGCTTTTTTGAAATTCCAAACTCTACTCTAGATTTCTAATTTTTGTTTTTATGTATTTGTTACCAATTTTGTACCTTTAAGAACCCAATCTTCAGGACCCATTTTTCACTAGTGTACGAGATTACTGGCTTGACTGCTCTCTCTCCCTTTGGACTCTCCATTTTCTCCACCAGGTCACCTGTATCTCCTCCCTAACCCCTCTCTACTCTACCCAACTCTGTGAATTTCTGTGTGTTCCAGACGGTGGAGAACACTTAAGGAACTGATTACTGGCTGGATCTGTCTCCCGCCTTTTCATTTCCCCCTTTTATCCTTCTGGCCACCTCTGTCTCCTGCCTCCTTCTTCTCTTCCCTGTATAACTCCGTGAACATCTCTGAGTGGTCCAGTTGTGGAGTGCACATTAGGAAGTGACTACTGGCTAGCCCACTCTCTCCACTATTGATTCCACCTCATCTCATTTGGGTCACCTCTAACTCCCTCCTCCCTCTTCTCTTCTCCATGTAACGCTGTGAACCTCTCTGAGTGACCCTCACAGTAGAGAAACTTTTCATCTTTAACGTAGATGTTTTATCAGTGGTGCTGTATAGAAGGAGAAGTTTTGAAACTACTGTAAAATTAAGACCGATAACTGGAAGTAGGAGGCTTAAGTCCAATCCCTGACTCCAGGGAACTCCTGACTCCAAGGAACATTAATTGACAGGAGCTCATCAAACGCCTCCATACCGACACAGAAACCAAGCACCACACAAGGGCCAACAAGTTCCAGGGAAAGACATAACAAGCAAATTCTCCAGCAACAAAGGAACACAGCCCTGAGCGTCAAGATACAGGCTGCCCAAAGTCACCCCAAAACCATAGACATCTCATAACTCATTACTGGACATTTCATTACACTCCAGAGAGAAGAAATACAGCTCCATCCACCAGAACATCAACACAAGCTTCCCTAACCAGGAAACCTTGACAAGCCACCTGTACAAACCCATACACAGCGAGGAAACGCCACAATAAAGAGAACTCCACAAACTGCCAGAATACAGAAAGGACACCCCAAACTCAGCAATTCAAACAAGATGAAGAGACAGAGGAATAGCCAGCAGATAAAGGAACAGGATAAATGCCCACCAAACCAAACAAAAGAGGAAGAGATAGGGAATCTACCTGATAAAGAATTCCGAATAATGATAGTGAAATTGATCCAAAATCTTGAAATTAAAATGGAATCACAGATAAATAGCCTGGAGGCAAGGATTGAGAAGATGCAAGAAAGGTTTAACAAGGACTTAGAAGAAATAAAAAAGAGTCAATATATAATGAATAATGCAATAAGTGAAATTAAAAACACTCTGGAGGCAACAAATAGTAGAATAACAGAGGCAGAAGATAGGATTAGTGAATTAGAAGATAGAATGGTAGAAATAAATGAATCAGAGAGGATAAAAGAAAAACGAATTAGAAGAAATGAGGACAATCTCAGAGACCTCCAGGACAATATTAAACGCTACAACATTCGAATCATAGGGGTCCCAGAAGAAGAAGACAAAAAGAAAGACCATGAGAAAATACTTGAGGAGATAATAGTTGAAAACTTCCCTAAAATGGGGAAGGAAATAATCACCCAAGTCCAAGAAACCCAGAGAGTCCCAAACAGGATAAACCCAAGGCGAAACACCCCAAGACACATAGTAATCAAATTAACAAAGATCAAACACAAAGAACAAATATTAAAAGCAGCAAGGGAAAAACAACAAATAACACACAAGGGAATTCCCATAAGGATAACAGCTGATCTTTCAATAGAAACTCTTCAAGCCAGGAGGGAATGGCAAGACATACTTAAAATGATGAAAGAAAATAACCTACAGCCCAGATTATTGTACCCAGCAAGGATCTCATTCAAGTATGAAGGAGAAATCAAAAGCTTTTCAGACAAGCAAAAGCTGAGAGAATTCTGCACCACCAAACCAGCTCTCCAACAAATACTAAAGGATATTCTCTAGACAGGAAACACAAAAATGGTGTATAAATTCGAACCCAAAACAATAAAGTAAATGGCAACGGGGTCATACTTATCAGTAATTACCTTAAACGTAAATGGGTTGAATGCCCCAACCAAAAGACAAAGACTGGCTGAATGGATACAAAAACAAGACCCCTGCATATGTTGTCTACAAGAGACCCACCTCAAAACAGGGGACACATACAGACTGAAAGTGAAGGGCTGGAAAAAGATTTTCCATGCGAATAGGGACCAAAAGAAAGCAGGAGTAGCAATACTCATATCAGATAAAATAGACTTTAAAACAAAGACTGTGAAAAGAGACAAAGATGGTCACTACATAATGATCAAAGGATCAATCCAAGAAGAAGATATAACAATTATAAATATATATGCACCCAACACGGGAGCACCGCAGTATGTAAGACAAATGCTAACAAGTATGAAAGAAGAAATTAACAATAACACAATAATAGTGGGAGACTTTAATACCCCACTCACACCTATGGATAGATCAACTAAACAGAAAATTAACAAGGAAACACAAACTTTAAACGATACAATAGACCAGTTAGACCTAATTGATATCTATAGGACATTTCATCCCAAAACAATGAATTTCACCTTCTTCTCAAGCGCACATGGAACCTTCTCCAGGATAGATCACATCCTGGGCCATAAAGCTAGCCTTGGTAAATTCAAAAAAATAGAAATCATTCCAAGCATCTTTTCTGACCACAATGCAGTAAGATTAGATCTCAATTACAGGAGAAAAACTATTAAAAAATCCAACATATGGAGGCTGAACAACACGCTGCTGAATAACCAACAAATCACAGAAGAAATCAAAAAAGAAATCAAAATTTGCATAGAAACGAATGAAAATGAAAACACAACAACCCAAAACCTGTGGGACACGGTAAAAGCAGTCCTAAGGGGAAAGTTCATAGCAATACAGGCACACCTCAAGAAACAAGAAAAAAGTCAAATAAATAACCTAACTCTACACCTAAAGCAACTAGAAAAGGAAGAAATGAAGAACCCCAGGGTTAGTAGAAGGAAAGAAATCTTAAAAATTAGAGCAGAAATAAATGCAAAAGAAACAAAAGAGACCATAGCAAAAATCAACAAAACCAAAAGCTGGTTTTTTGAAAGGATAAATAAAATTGACAAACCATTAGCCAGACTCATCAAGAAACAAAGGGAGAAAAATCAAATCAATAAAATTAGAAATGAAAATGGAGAGATCACAACAGACAACACAGAAATACAAAGGATCATAAGAGACTACTATCAACAATTATATGCCAATAAAATGGACAACGAGGAAGAAATGGACAAATTCTTAGAAAAGTACAACTTTCCAAAACTCGATCAGGAAGAAATAGAAAATCTTAACAGACCCATCACAAGCACGGAAATTGAAACTGTAATAAAAAATCTTCCAGCAAACAAAAGCCCAGGTCCAGACGGCTTCACAGCTGAATTCTACCAAAAATTTAGAGAAGAGCTAACACCTATCCTGCTCAAACTCTTCCAGAAAATTGCAGAGGATGGTAAACTTCCAAACTCATTCTATGAGGCCACCATCACCCTAATACCAAAACCTGACAAAGATCCCACAAAAAAAGAAAACTACAGGCCAATATCACTGATGAACATAGATGCAAAAATCCTTAACAAAATTCTAGCAATCAGAATCCAACAACACATTAAAAAGATCATACACCATGACCAAGTGGGCTTTATCCCAGGGATGCAAGGATTCTTCAATATCCGCAAATCAATCAATGTAATACACCACATTAACAAATTGAAAAATAAAAACCATATGATTATCTCAATAGATGCAGAGAAAGCCTTTGACAAAATTCAACATCCATTCATGATAAAAACTCTCCAGAAAGCAGGAATAGAAGGAACATACCTCAACACAATCAAAGCTATATATGACAAACCCACAGCAAACATTATCCTCAATGGTGAAAAATTGAAAGCATTTCCTCTAAAGTCAGGAACAAGACAAGGGTGCCCACTTTCACCATTACTATTCAACATAGTTTTGGAAGTTTTGGCCACAGCAATCAGAGCAGAAAAAGAAATAAAAGGAATCCAAATTGGAAAAGAAGAAGTAAAGCTCTCACTGTTTGCAGATGACATGATCCTCTACATAGAAAACCCTAAAGACTCCACCAGAAAATTACTAGAACTAATCAATGACTATAGTAAAGTTGCAGGATATAAAATCAACACACAGAAATCCCTTGCATTCCTATACACTAATAATGAGAAAACAGAAAGAGAAATTAAGGAAACAATTCCATTCACCATTGCAACGGAAAGAATAAAATACTTAGGAATATATCTACCTAAAGAAACTAAAGACCTATATATAGAAAACTATAAAACACTGGTGAAAGAAATCAAAGAGGACACTAACAGATGGAGAAATATACCATGTTCATGGATTGGAAGAATCAATGTAGTGAAAATGAGTATACTACCCAAAGCAATCTATAGATTCAATGCAATCCCTATCAAGCTACCAACAGCATTCTTCACAGAGCTAGAACAAATAATTTCACAATTTGTATGGAAAAACAAAAAACCTCGAATAGCCAAAGCGATCTTGAGAAAGAAGAATGGAACAGGAGGAATCAACCTACCTGACTTCAGGCTCTACTACAAAGCCACAGTTATCAAGACAGTATGGTACTGGCACAAAGACAGAAATATAGATCAATGGAACAAAATAGAAAGCCCAGAGATAAATCCACGCACATATGGACACCTTATCTTCGACAAAGGAGGCAAGAATATACAATGGATTAAAGACAATCTCTTTAACAAGTGGTGCTGGGAACTCTGGTCAACCACTTGTAAAAGAATGAAACTAGAACACTTTCTAACACCATACACAAAAATAAACTCAAAATGGATTAAAGATCTCAACGTAAGACCAGAAACTATAAAACTCCTAGAGGAGAACATAGGCAAAACACTCTCTGACATACATCACAGCAGGATCCTCTATGACCCACCTCCCAGAACATTGGAAATAAAAGCAAAAATAAACAAATGGGACCTAATTAACCTTAAAAGCTTCTGCACATCAAAGGAAACTATTAGCAAGGTGAAAAGACAGCCTTCAGAATGGGAGAAGATAATAGCAAATGAAGCAACTGACAAACAACTAATCTCCAGAATATACAAGCAACTCCTACAGCTCAACTCCAGAAAAATAAATGACCCAATCAAAAAATGGGCCAAAGAACTAAATAGACATTTCTCCAAAGAAGACATACAGATGGCTAACAAACACATGAAAAGATGCTCAACATCACTCATTATCAGAGAAATGCAAATCAAAACCACTATGAGGTACCATTTCACACCAGTCAGAATGGCTGCAATCCAAAAGTCTACAAGTAATAAATGCTGGAGAGGGTGTGGAGAAAAGGGAACCCTCTTACACTGTTGGTGGGAATGCAAACTAGTACAGCCACTATGGAGAACAGTGTGGAGATTCCTTAAAAAACTGGAAATAGACATGCCTTATGATCCAGCAATCCCACTGCTGGGCATACACACTGAGAAAACCAGAAGGGAAAGAGACACGAGTACCCCAATGTTCATCGCAGCACTGTTTATAATAGCCAGGACATGGAAGCAACCTAGATGTCCCTCAGCAGATGAATGGATAAGAAAGCTGTGGTACATATACACAATGGAGTATTATTCAGCCATTAAAAAGAATACATTTGAATCAGTTCTAATGAGGTGGATGAAACTGGAGCCTATTATACAGAGTGAAGTAAGCCAGAAAGAAAAACACCAATACAGTATACTAACGCATATATATGGAATTTAGAAAGATGGTAACAATAACCCTGAATACGAGACAGCAAAAGAGACACTGATGTATAGAACAGTCTTATGGACTCTGTGGGAGAGGGAGAGGGTGGGAAGATTTGGGAGAATGGCATTGAAACATGTAAAATATCATGTATGAAATGAGTTGCCAGTCCAGGTTCGATGCACGATACTGGATGCTTGGGGCTGGTGCACTGGGACGACCCAGAGGGATAGAATGGGGAGGGAGGAGGGAGGAGGGTTCAGGATGGGGAACACATGTAAACCTGTGGCGGATTCATTTTGATATTTGGCAAATCTAATACAGTTATGTAAAGTTTAAAAATAAAATAAAATTAAAAAAAAATAAATAAATAAAATAAAAAAAAAAAAAAAAAAAAAAAAGTAATATAGGAAACTAGGCCACTGCATATGTCACTTTTTTGCACGTGAGTAGCATATGACAATAACATTCTGATTTTCAGACTACTAGAAACACCAAAGAAGGAATGAGTTTGTAATAGTTACTCTACACAGCAATAGGCACATGCTATGTTTTGTGAGTGTGGTCTGAGATAAGGGAGAGTGTTACGCCATTTGTTTCATAGAGATTTGGTGTCATATAGGTTCTGGCAAGGCCTGTGCCAAGTCTGACATCCTAGTTCTCATGACCTGAAAAATGCACTGTCTCTTAGGGGTCAGTATTGAGATCATGTCTTATAAATTTCTGTGATTCTTTGTATCCTTTTCATGTGACTCTAGGTTCTTTTACAGTACATTTTGAAATTTAGATCCTCAGATTTTTGAGGAAGATATCCTAGAAGATGAAATTAGCCTCAGACTTTCAATCAGGTTTCCTGATATCATGTCATGGCCTCACTTGTGAAACGTGGATGACTGGGTGAATTGTGTTTACCCCTCTGAGCATCCATTTCTTCAACTATGCGGAAGTGCTGTTATTCCTGTCTGTTTAACAGAGTTTCTTATGGGTATCAAAGTAATAATTAAAGACAGTGCTGTCAGAGTGTTTGGGAAAAGAGCACTTTATGCGGTAGTTATTTTACAGTGACGTTCTGTACAGTGTTAGAGGGACTTGGCCTGGATGTCTTACTTGTTCTTGTTCTCATAATTCTTTGGAGTGAGGACTAGTCTAATTCTTTTCATATGTGAGGTGTCAGTTAGCAGGTCTTCATTTATCCCTAGTGTGCAAGGCCCTGGGTTAGGCACTAGAGACACAGACAAGGGTGATGATTGCCTGTCCGCCTCCTCAAGGTGGTTTGTAATGAGAAAACGTGTCCCAGTTTAAACAACAGTAGTTAGGTGACACAGACACTGCCTTGCAGAGCTGAGTTGTGAACGAATGAGTACGGTGATTTTGTTCAGGTCTCTCTCTTAATGCGACATTGTGGCAAAACCATAGGTCACTCAGGTTTTGGGGTGCATCATTTGTGTGTCAGTTTCCCTGGTGGTGGGTAGCCAGGACCAGAAACCAGAGGGCTTAGATTTCAATCCTTGTTGTTGGTTCTTGACTATGGGCAAGTCAGTTAACCTTCTGTTTCAGTTAGCCACAGCTGTGTAACCAAGCAGCCCCAAACTTTTCATAATTCCATGGGTCAGAAAGTCTAGGTGGACAGTCTCTCTGCTTTACATGGCATTGACTAGGTCACTCATTTGGAATGCATTCAGATACCCACTGGGCTGGAAAGCTCAAGAGGACTTCACCCCCATGTTGGTTCCTTCTCCCCAGTGCCTTTCTCTTCCCAAGGTGTCTTGTCATTCAGTTGTTTAGCTTGAGCTCCCTTACAGCATGGCGCTGGCCCTCCAGAAGCCATGACGCTGGAAGCTTCTCAGCTTCCTAAGGGCTGTGTCTAGAGCTGGCAGACTGTTCCTTCTACCATACTCTAGCCATATGCATGTGTGCTCAGTCAGATCCAACTTTTTGCAACTCCATGGGCTGTATAAATAGCGATGGTCATGGAATTTTCTAGGCAAGAATACTGAGGTGGGTTGTCTTGCCCTCCTCCAGAGGATCTTGCCAACCCAGGGCTCAAACCTGTGTTTCTTGCATCTCCTGCATTGGCAGGCATATTCTTTACCGCTGGCACCACCATATTCTGTTGGTTAGCAAATCACAGGGTCTGGAGAGAGAAAATAACCTCGTCCTCTTGGTGGGATGAGCAGCATGCTTGTGCAAAGCGGGGAGGATTGTTGGTGGCCATCTTTGGAGACTGTAAAGCATTTCTTCGTATCTCTTAGATCTTATCTGTTCAGTGAGGTATTGAATTACTGAGTCTCCAAGGCCCTGTCTGGCCCTATATTTTTATAATTCCATAAATTCTTACTGGAGGAATTTTTTGTGTATGATGCAGTGGAAAGAATTTGGGCTTTGGCTGCAGAAAGGCCTGGGTTTGAACCTAGTCCTCACCACTGACCTGCTCTTTGGAAAGTGATATAAGTCTTTGTTCCCATCTGTTAAAAAGGGTTAATTAATTAGTGTTAATATAAACTCCCTTCTGGGTTAATTGTCCATCTCAGCACAGAGTCATCACTTAGAAATAGTTAGCATTGTTTCCCCTTTCACTTCCTCCTTACCTGATAGGGGCCTTTTCAAAGCCAATATTAGTTGAAGACTTTAATTGCCATTCATTTTGCTTAATCTTGATATAAAGATGATTAAGTATTTAATCTTGTTTTGCTAGTACAAGGGAATTTTTCTAGTTCAAGTAAGACTGTTCAGTTTATCTGTTGCGGTTTTATATATTATTCCTATAACACTGTTGCTCCTTAGAAAGCATATTTAAAAATAAGTATTTTGAAAATACATTTTAGGTCTGTGAACAGCTGACTTATTTGGCACCTGTATCTAGTATCTTTTGTCTGGAAGAAACAAAAGGCCATGTGCAGTGGCCAGCATTCAGTCTGCCTGTTTGCACTGTTGCGGTGCCTGGCCTGTGGACCGGCACTGGTGTGTGAGGATGGGACATGCAATTCTGTCATCCTAACTGGATCCGAAGTGAAGCTCAGAGACAAAGGACAAGAAGAGAAAAGACAGAGTCTGGTTTTCAAAATATGTTCCCTGGGCCCAGCATAAGCATTTCTAGTGCTAATTGGACTATTTTTATATCAGTGGTATTGTGAGGGCTAAATGAAATGATGGACTTCGCGGTGGCTCAGACGGTAAAACGTCTGTCTACAGTGTAGGAGACCCAGGTTCTATCCCTGGGTTGGGAAGATCCCCTGGAGAAGGAAATGGCAATCCACTCCAGGACTATTGCCTGGAAAATCCCATGGACAGAGGAGCCTGGTAGGCTACAGTCCATGGGGTCGGACACAACTGAGTGACTTCACTTTCACTTTCACTTTTCACAAGTGCTTAGCAGAGGTAACCATATTAATAAAAGTTAGCCACTATTTCAGTAGTAATCATCATCATAACAAAAAATATGTATTACTGAGATTAACTTTTTTCTTCCAGTGTTTCATGAAGCAGCTTGCTGGGTTTTCTTTTGTTTTTTTTTAAAAGCTACCAGAGTTCTTATTTATCCTTTAAAAAATTTTTTTTATATAAATTTTTTAATTTTAATTGGAGGCTAATTACTTTACAATATTGTATTGGTTTTTTGCAACTGATCTCAGTCTAAGAACATTTCATGTTGTCAAGTAAATAAAGTCTTGTTTAAGCAGTGTCTGAAGGTACTTAATAATTCTGAAGATAATCCTCCATTTAAAGTGATGTTGAGAGATCATATAACATAGCTATGCAAATATATTCAAAGCCTTAATGTTTGTGGGAGTAATTAATGCTATTGAATGAGTCCTCAGGCAGTGTCTGAACTCTGGTTGTTGTTTGCTGTTAAAAAAAAACCTCTTCTTTCTCTAGACCTCCTTTCTTCATTTAGATAATCTGTATCCTTAAAAGTCCACGTGGAGTCATTTTCCTTTCCTTTCCTTCCTTTTCTCTTCCTTTCTCTCTGTCTCTTGTTTCTTTCCTTGATTTGTGGTCAAGTAAGGATCATGGTTAACCCCAGAAGGAAGGCCAATAGGGCCGCGGGGGGCCAGGACCCAGCAGGACCTGGGCCTGGGGGCCCGGAGCCTCTGTGCTCGTCAGCCTGCTGCCTCCGTTGTTTCCTCTTTCTCTCGCCTGTAACCACTGTGTGTAAGCCAGATCCCCAGATGAAAGCTGTGCGTTGGTCTTTGCGGCCTGCTGATTCAGAGGCATGGGTGCTTCTGGGTGTCAGTGTCTGACCGCGGAGCTGTCGCTGTCACTTTCCTTGGCCCCGTCTGGCGCCTCCGTCCAGCGGGTGCCCTCACCGAGGGAGCCTTGGGCTCAGGGTGGCCACGGCAGCTGTCTTGCCTGCGCTTCCTTGTCTCAGCTTGAGGCTGGTCTCATCGTCTCGTTTGTCTCCTTTGGGCCAGCATGTGGAGAGGCTAATGTAAAGCTGCTCTGCCCTTGGCGGGTGGGATTCTGGGCAGAGCCAAGGGCCCCCAAGAGCGCTGTGCTCTGGGGGTTTGTACAGCACCCTCCGGGAGTGCGGCCTTCCAGGGGAGTGAGCTGGGCCCTGGTCCCAGCCCCATCCAGGTGGCTCAGCTGCCGTGGCTTTGGTCATTGGGCCTGGCACAGAATTTAACTGGGAGCGGGGCCAGGGAGGGAGAGATGGCGTAGAACACACTGAAAAGCATGATGTAGTCCAGTTCCTTCACAGACAAGGTGAGCATCCTCGTGGAACAGAAGGTGAGGCTCTGAAAACTTGCTCAGGAGAACTTCAGTTCAATTCAGTCGTGTCTGACTCCTTGCGACCCCATGAATAGCAGCACGCCAGGCCTCCCTGTCCATCACCAATTCCTGGAGTTCACTCAAACTCATGTCCATCGAGTCGGTGATGCCATCCAGCCATCTTATCCTCTGTCATCCCCTTCTCCTCCTGCCTTCAATCTTGCCCAGCATCAGAGTCTTTTCCAGTGAGTCAACTCTTCGCATGAGGTGGCCAAAGTATTGGAGTTTCAGGTTTAGCATCAGTCCTTCCAAAGAACACCCAGGACTGATTTCCTTTAGGATGGACTGGTTGGATCTCCTTGCAGTCCAAGGGACTCGCAAGAGTCTTCTCCAACACCACAGTTCAAAAGCATCAATTCTTCGGCACTCAGCTGTCTTCACAGTCCAACTCTCACATCCATACATGACCACTGGAAAAACCATAGCCTTGACTAGACGGACCTTTGTTGGCAAAGTAATGTCTCTGCTTTTCAATATGCTATCTAGATTGGTCATAACTTTCCTTCCAAGGAGTAAGCGTCTTTTAATTTCATGGCTGCAATCACCATCTGCAGTGATTTTGGAGCCCCCAAAAATAAAGTCTGACACTGTTTCCACTGTTTCCCCATCTATTTCCCATGAAGTGGTGGGACCGGATGCCATGGTCTTCATTTTCTGAATGTGGAGCTTTAAGCCAACTTTTTCACTCTCATCTTTCACTTTCATCAAGAGGCTTTTTAGTTCCTCTTCACTTTCTGCCATAAGGGTGGTGTCATCTGCATATCTGAGGTTATTGATATTTCTCCCGGCAGTCTTGATTCCAGCTTGTGCTTCTTCCAGCCCAGCATTTCTCATGATGTCCTCTGCATATAAGTTAAATAAGCAGGGTGACAATGTACAGCCTTGACATACTCCTTTTCCTGTTTGGAACCAGTCTGTTGTTCCATGTCCAGTTCTAACTGTTGCTTTCTGACCTGCATATAGGTTTCTCAAGAGGCAGGTCAGGTGGTCTGGTAATCCCATCTCTTTCAGAATTTTCCAGTTTATTGTGATCCACACAGTCAAAGGCTTTGGCATAATTAATAAAGCAGAAATAGATGTTTTTCTGGAACTCTCTTGCTTTTTCCATGATCCAGCAGATGTTGACAATTTGATCTCTGATTCCTCTGCCTTTTTTAAAACGAGCTTAAACATCTGGAAGTTCATGGTTCACGTATTGCTGAAGCCTGGCTTGGAGAATTTTTTTTTTATATAATTCAAGATATTTATTTTTTTAATTTAATTTTATTTTTTAACTTTACATTATTGTATTGGTTTTGCCATATATCAACATGAATCTGCCACAGGTATACACGTGTTCCCCATCCTGAACCCTCCTCCCTCCTCCATCCCTGTACCATCCCTCTGGGTCGTCGGAGTGCACCAACCCCAAGCATCCACTAGCGTGTGAGATGAATGCAATTGTGTGCCTTATTTAAAGAGTAAGGACTGTATATGTTAGTCACTCAGTTGTGTCTCACTCTGTGACCCTATGGACTGCAGCCCGCCAGGCTCCTTTGTCCTTGGGATTCTCCAGGCAAGAATACTAGAGTGGGTTTCCGTGCCCTCCTCCAGGGGATCTTTCCAACCCAGGGATTGAACCCGCATCTCTTACATCTCCTGCATCGGCAGGTAGATTCTTCACTACTAGTGCCACCTGGTGAGCCCCTAAGGACCATATAGGGCTGGTGCTAATCAAGGCTTTTGGAGGAAGAAACAAGCATGTGCAAACTACCGGAACTGGAAAGGGTGCTTTATGATAGGGAGGTGGAGTGTCTCAGAACCCCGGCCCAGGCTCTCTGGTTGAGCCCGGGAGGGTCTGAAGACAGCCTCAGGCTGCCCGTGGCAGCTCCCTGTGGGCCTGTCTTTGAGGAGTGGAGCCCTGTTCACTGTCTCTGCTTGTTACCCATGCTTTGCTCTCCTGTGCATGATGTGCACCATCGTGATGGTGCCTCACCTCCCCAGTGATGTCTTTTATAAGCCTGCAGTGCATTCCACCCCAGTGCAACCTTCTGGAGGGAAATTTGGGTAGGCGTCCATCATTACTCCAATGACTGTGGCACAGGGGCAGGGTCACCTAGTGCGTCATGACTGTCCATGCCCCTGCTACTCTTGGGCCTGGCAGTTGTCAGGATTAAAGGCACAGATGGCCCTAAAAGTTACACAGCAATATTTTAAAGTTTAGAGACTTCACTATAAAGTTTCTCTTGGCAGTTCCATAGAAGGCCTTTTTATAGAACATAACAAGTACTTCAAGTATGTAGTGAGGCCTCTGGGGCATCCAAGAGGTAACTGGAATAATCTGACCCTTGAGAAATTTCTCTTGGTTACTGAGGATGAGGACAATCATAATTACTGCATTGGCTCAGACAGTAAAGAATTCGTCAGCAATACCAGGGACCTGGGTTTGATCCTTGAGTCAAGAAGATCCCCTGGAGAAGAAATGGTTACCCACTCCAGTATACCTGCCTGGAGAATTTCATGGACAGAGGAGCCTGGCTGGCTGCTGTTCATAGGGTTGCAGAGAGTCAGTCACGACTGAGTGACTAACGATATTTACACTTTGCAACTTGCTTCATTGTTGATGTGCCTGTTGAAGCATTTTAGGGTCTTCACATCCTCAGTGTGTATATGTGTTATAACAGTTAAAATACTGCAATAATCAAGTCAAGTACCACAGAGGGTGTCATTCTACCAAAATTTTTGAGTATCTACTCTATGGTTGGCATTCTGAATCAGGACCCTCAGTAGGATGCATCTGGCCTTAAATCTTGAGTTCTGAAGCACTGAGTGCATTCCAACAAACCCCTAGTTAGCCATGAGTCTCATATTTGTCTCTGACTCAGCATTCCATTGTACTTCCCCCTGAGTGCAAAACTATAGAAAGTGCATTGTAGCTTCATTTTTAATTGTCATCAAGCAGTGCTGCATGCCTCTGTGCAGTCTCCCAACAGCTGATGAAATGCTTACTCTTTTAAAGATGGCCTGATGGAATCAGATGGTGCCGCATCATTTCCGACGCTGCTGGGGTCTGTTTCACTTCCTACAATGACTGATCCTCCATCTGCCATGACAGTGCATTCCTGGGCTGCTGCCCCTCACTGGGTTGGTGGCTGGACTGTTTATTTTTAGGAAAAGTTAAAATTATCCAGAGAAGGATGTCTTCTGTAAAATTTACATGAATCAGCCTCTCCCTGCAGGGATCTTGGGAGGGGTGTGTATGTGTATAGACTAAAAAAAAACATTTTCTGGAAAAATTTAAATCTATTAAAGGGGAAGGAGTATAATGAACATAGAACCCATCTTCAAAATTGTGGACAGTTTTAAGTAATATTCAAGCTAAAGGCTGGTTTAAGAATAGCAAGTGGTACCATGTGACTCCAACACTCGTGTGTTTAAGCTGACTTTTCCAAATTTCAGCACTGTTTGTAATTCTTCTCTACAAAACCAGAAAAGCCTTAGTTCTACTGTCAGTCTTTGGTTTAAATAGTATGAGAAATATGAGATCTTACTGGGGCATTAGTGTGAGTTTTCTCATGACAAAAGCAGCCACCCAAACATTTTGGTGACCTTGGTTCTGAAGATGCTAATATTCCTTAGATTTCTGAGTTTACTGTGAAGGGAATTCTTTTTGAGATATCAGTGCATAGTGGTTAGATGGGCCCACCTCTTTTCCTACCTATGGGATCCTGATTCCTCCTCTCCAGGGTTGGGATGGCTTCCCCCATGGCTCAGCAGGTAAAGAATCTGCATGCAGTGCAGGAGACACTGGAGACAAATGTTTGATCCCTGGGTTGGGAAGATCCCTGGAGGAGAAAATGGCAACCCACTCCAGTATTCTTGCTTGAAAAATCCCATGGGTAGAGGAGCCTGGCAGGCTACAGTCCGTGGGGTTACACAGAGTCAGACATGACTGAGCGACTAAGCACGCAGGGTGGGGATAATAAGTGCCAACCTTCACATTGTTGTTACGTAGAAAGTATCTAATCCAGTGCCTGGCAATTGTTAACATTCACTAAATTGAGCTCTTAGCAATCAAGTTAAAGATACCAGCTGGGAGAGATTCTTACATTGTCTCGTATCTTGGGATCCATTGCCTATTCCAGTTCTTAAGTTATCTTCCTTAAGGATGTGTCTTCCTACTAAGTAATTTTTATTTGCTTTCCTTGTTTATTAGGTTTTCTCTAATTGTTTTAATCTCCTTGTTTCTTATATTTTTCATTCTGAAAAATGAGTATAGAAACCATACCACAGTAAACATGGTCCTAATGTATAGCACAGGGAACTATATTCAATATCTTGTAATAAACTATAATGGAAAAGAATATGAAAAGAATATACACACACATACATTTAACTGAACACTTTGCTGTACACTAACACAACATTGTAAATTAACTATACTTTTAAAAAAATCACACCATGACTATTGAAACCTTTTTACTGTCAGTTCATCGATATTCAGGTTCGTCAATTTCTTGACTTAATTTCACTTATTTATTAATTCTGTAATAATACTGATTTTGATTCTCAATTTGTTTCCTTATTTTCCCCCTTGATAGTAATCTACTATTCTTTACCAGATTACCCCAAAATTTAGACATTAAGACAACAAACCTTGCTGACCTAGCTAGGTAACTTTTCTTCAGTATCTCTCACAAGAATTCAGTCAAGATGTCAGCTGGGCAGCGGTTATTATCAAGGCTTGATTGGTGGAGCCTTATCAATACTTCCAGGCTCCTTCAGTGATCCTGACAGGAGATCTCAGGTACTTACTTGCTGTTGACTGGAGACATCTACACATGGGCGTCTCCACAATGCAGCTCACAACATGACAGCTGACTTTGCTCAGAGAGAGCAAGAGAGAGTGCCCAAAGGGAAGCCACGGTCATTTTGTGAGCTTCCGTCAGAGTGACATCACACCATCACCCCTGCCGTATTGTTTGCTAGAAGCAGATTGTTGAGCCTGGCCCACACTGAAGAGAAGGGGACCAAGAGATGAGGACGACTGGAGGCCTTAGATGCTGCCTGCCACACCCTCTTTCTCATGTTGTTGCGTTGCATCTGTCTTTGGGCTCTTGAGTTAGTGAGTTTAGCTCCTAACTGCTATTTCTCACATTGGGTTTTATTTTATTTTTTAAATTTTTATTGGTGTGTAATTGATTTACAATGTTGTGTTAGCTTCAGGTGTGTAGCAAAGTGATTCAGTTATACATATCCAATATCCGATTATACATATACACTCTTTTTTAGATTCTGTTCCCACATAGATCATTACATAGTATTGAAGGGAGTTTCCCGTGCTATACCATAGACCCTTATTATCTATTTTGTGTGTAGCAATTTGTGTATGTCAATCTCAATCTCCCAGTTTCTCTCTCCCTCCATTTTCCCCCTGGTAACCGTAAGATTGTTTTCTACATCTGTGACTCTATTTCTGTTTTGTAGATAAGTTCATTTGAACCATTTTTTTAGATTACTTATAAGTGATATCATATGAGATTTATCATTCTCTAGGGACAAATAAGTGACAAGTGAGTGACTTACTTCACTTAGTATGACAACTTCTAGGTTCACCCATGTTGCTGAAATCACATTGTGTTGCCTTTTAGGTTGGCCTTGTACCTTTTGTTCTCCTCTCGTATTATGTTTTTGATAGAAACGCACTTAAAACCGTGCCATTTATTTCAGTCTTGATCTCTTGGTGGTTCTACTCAGACATTCTCTTTGCTTTGGTGTAGTATGAGTGACTTTTTAATATTCTTCCCTCTGTATCTAAAGCCAGTTTGATTTCCTTTCAAGCTGTAGTTTGAGAACTAGGTATTTTGGCCAGCCTACTTTTATGTAGCTCTTAAGGATGGCCTCTGGAGGAAGGAAACAGTTGAGGTGAGGAGGTTAAACACCAGAATACCTGGATTCCTCCTCTCTTCTGAGGCCTTGTTAGCCACCCTGTGTTAGAGTTCACCTCTAGTCGGGGAGGGCTTGGGCAGCTCTGGATCCTCTTCCGTTGGGACATCCTGTTGTTAACTCTGCCCCCCAAATGCTCATTTACCATATTTCATAGCAGGAAGTTCAGTTCAGTGCAGTCACTTAGTCGTGTCTGACTCTTCGTGACCCCATGGACTGCACCATGCCAGGCTTCCCTGTCCATCACCAACTCCTGGAGCTTGCTCAAACTCATGTCCATCGAGTCGGTGATGCTATCCAACCATCTCATCCTCTGTCATCCCCTTCTCCTCCTGCCTTCAGTCTTTCCCAGCATCAGGGTCTTTCTAATGAGTCAGTTCTTTATATCAGTTGGCCAAAGTATTGGAGTTTCAGCTTCAGCATCAGTCCTTCCAATGAATATTCAGGACTGATTTCCTTTAGGATGGACTGGTTGGATCTCCTTGCAGTCCAAGGGACTCACAAGAGTCTTCTCCAACACCACCTCAAAAGCCTCAGTACTTTGGTGCTCAGCTTTCTTTATAGTCCAACTTTCACATCCATACATGACTACTGGAAAAACCATAGCTTTGACTGGATGGAACTTGGCTGGCAAAGTAATGTCTCTGCTTTTTAATATGCTGTGTAGGTTGGTCATAGCTTTTCTTTCAAGGAGCAAGTGTCTTTTAATTTCATGGCTGTAGTCACCATCTGCAGTGATTTTGGAGCCCCCGGAAATAAAGTCTTGTCACTGCTTCCATTGTTTCCTCATCTATTTGCCATGAAGTGATGGAACTGGATGCCATGATCTTCGTTTTCTGAATGTAGACAAGCATATTTCCTGGAGTGGGTAAGTGGGCTGAGGAACTTTGGGGGTAATGATAGAATCACTCTAAAATTGAATTATGATGACGGTAGAACAAGTCTACAAAGTTACTGAAACTCATCAAAGGGGGAACTTAAAACAGGTAAATTTTATGATATGCAGATGGTTTGCTACTACTGATTGGAAGATATGTAAATGAGAGTCCTACCTAAAAATGCAAATTTGATTTTAATTACTTTCTAACTGTAAAAGAAACCAGTAGGAAAAAGGCGGAGAAAATGAAAGTAATGCCTTCCTAAAAGTATTCTGTGATGAGATAGCCTTTTATTTATTTTATCCTAATAGTAAAACATGGAGTCTAGTAGAGTCAAATCTTGATGGGCTTTAGATAACAAAGATAGAAATAATGTGGCTGCTGCTGCTGCTGCTGCTGCTGCTGCTGCATCACTTCAGTCGTGTCCGACTCTGTGTGACCCCATAGACAGCAGCCCACCAGGCTCCCCCGTCCCTGGGATTCTCCAGGCAAGAACACTGGAGTGGGTTGCTATTTCCTTCTCCAATGCATGAAAGTGAAAAGTGAAAGTGAAATCGCTCAGTCGTGTCTGACCCTCAGCGACCCCATGGACTGCAGCCTTCTAGGCTCCTCCGTCCATGGGATTTTCCAGGCAAGAGTACTGGAGTGGGATGCCATTGCCTTCTCCGAATAATGTGGCTGAAGGAATTAAAAAATAACCCCCACTTTTTTTAGCAGCAGCGTCATTAATATAGCTAAGGAATATTTATTAGGGGCTTGTTACTCTGGTGATCAATTAGAAAGACACACAAAGAAATATGGCAAGCTTCCCATCAGTCAGCCTTCGAGTAAACAGATGGGCAAAGACTTCTGTGTGCTTGTCGCTGTGTGAGGCACCACGGGATGTACAGAAATTGGGAGGTCCTTAGGGGGAGGGCTGTGTCTTATGAATTCCTTCTTCCTGCTGCGCCCCATGGCATGTGGGATATGAATTCATTTATATGTCTGTGATTCTTCATATATAATAGGTGCTCCGTGGATAATTAGCACATAAATAAATGAAAGAATAAGTAAGATAGAGTCCTTATCCTCTGGAAAAGTGTGTTCTGCTTAGCAGGCTAACCCATGTGAGGGGGAATGGTCCCATGTCAACCCCAAGTGCTCATGTTGTCCATGTCGGGCCTGAGGAGGAGGAGCTGGCAGCCAGGACTGCTCAGCAGAGCCTGTGCAGTGAGTGGTACCCAAGTGGGTCCACCTGAATCCTTGACAGAGAATACATTTGAATGCTGTGCATACACAGGCTACAGGGTAGAAAAGAAGTTGGTTTGCGGGAGACCTCAAAGAGCAAGTGCTGACTCTGTTTGTAGAGGGAAGAACTGGAAGTTGAGTTGAGTGTCGAGAGTGGCTGCAGACTGCCTAGTGCCCAGGATTTGAAACCCAAAATGAGATTGGGTTTGTTTCATGGGGCATAAGGGAATTGGTGGTTCTTGAGCCAAAAGTGATTAGATTAAAATTTAGAAACTTGCTGTTAGAGTTATTGATGGACCAAGTGGGCAGTTTGGCTATTTTCACATCTCTTTTACCCAAGATGCTTATGTATTTAGGAAAGTTTGTATATTTGTTGTGATGTGTTCTTTTCTTTTTTTTTTTTTCCTGGCAGCTTAAGCAAAATAATCATCAATTCTTCACTTTTTTTTTTTTATTTTGCTAGATAGGAATTCTAACACTGTCTTGTAAGAACAAAAATGTTTTATCTGAAACATTCAAGCAGAAATTCTTTTAGGGCATGTCATATATAGGACACCAAGTGCTGCCTGGAGGGTTCAAGTGGAGCTATGTCCACACACAGGCAGAGCAGACAGTTAGAAAAGTAGCTATGTGGTGTCACTAGGGTTGAAAGGAAGGAGGAGCCAGGAAGGAGAGGTTTGGCCCATGCATGTGTGAGACACTTTCCCATGTCTTCTTTTAATCCTCATAACATCTCAGTAACATTTTTAATCCCTACATAACAGAGAAGAAATGAGACCCAGGGCCAGTGTTTATGGACATGAGCATTTCAGGTATCAGGTATATGCTTGGGTGAATTTTCTGATAGAATTATTTTTTGTCTGTTTTAAAATGTATTTTTATTGGGTATAGCTGCTTTGGGCTTCCCAGGTGGCACAGTGGTATAGAATCCACCTGCCAAGCAGGAGACATGGGTTCAATCCGTAGGTTAGGAAGATCCCCTGGAGAAGGAAATAGCATCCCACTCTAGTATTCTTACCTGGGAAATCCCATGGACAGAGGAGCCTGGCGGTCTACAGGCCATGGGGTCGCACAGAGTGGAACATAACTTAGTGACCAAATGGCGGCAGCAGTCGCTTTCCAATGCTGTACAGCAAAGTGAATCAGCTATGCATATATATACACACATACACATATACATACGTATACATCCCCTGTGTTTTGGGTTTCCTTCCCGGTTAGGTCACCACAGAGCACTGGGTAGAGTCCCCTATCTTACACAGTAGTTGCTCATTCGTTATCTGTCTTACATGCATATCAATAGGGTGTGTGCATCAGTCCCAGCCTCCCAGTCCCTTCCACCTCGCCCTTTCCTTTGGTACACATACATTTGTTCTCTACATCTGTCTCTCTACTTCTGCTTTGCAAATAAAATCATCTATACCGTTTTTCTAGATTCCACATACATGTGTTAATATACGACTGATAGACTTGGGTAGGAAAGGCAGTCAGGTCTTTGAGTCTTGTAAGTCAGCACTGTTACATCTTTGCTGGGATGGATGATCAGGCAGACTACGTATAACCAGGGCAGCTCTGTCTATGTCCCTGTTTACAAAATGTTAGACTCTCAGATAATAGTCCTTCAAATATTGCTTAGAATCGAATTCGTTACACTAAACATTCAACCCTAACATTTCTTGGAAGGTTTAAAGATTGAGCCCTTTGGAAAGATTGTAATCTGAAAAAAATTTCTCCTGTTGGAACAAACTAATGCTTGAATTTCAGCATTCAAACTTGGTTTCTTTTGAATCATCAAATGAAGGGTGCAATTAAGTGTTAATTTAGTTTGCTTGATCACTGACTTTGATCCACTTAGCGTGGGCCTTAGTTCCTACTCAGTAAACAGAGTTTTTGGATTAGAGCAGCCCTAACACCCTTGCAGCTCTGAACTTTCTGTCCTGTACTGTAGAAAACTATTTATTCCTTAAGACAGTAGCTCTTTGAGGGTTAAAAATGAAAACAACAACAAGAAGGAAAGCCACATCCAGTCTAATCCTGCTCTGCTCTTATTTACTCAGACATTTTTGGGAACTGTAATAACTTGTTAGATCTTGTGCAGTAAAACATGATTCCAAATTTTCCAAGCCCAGCTGTAGATCAGGATTCTAAAGGCCTAAATGGAAAAGGGTGGGTGTGTGTTTGTCAAGAGGCCACTTAGGGAAATCAGTTCCATGTAATTTTTAATACAGTTCTTTGGATAGACTTTTTTATGACTCAGTGTTACAGATGTCATTAATTTATAATGGAAAATAGTGAGACAATATGAAAATTTTCTTCAGCCTCAAGAACACTTAGGCAACAGGGTGAGTGATGGTTGAACAGTTTGAACAGAGGCTGCTATGAAATACCACTGCTAGGCACCAGGCTGAAGGGTCAGTCTGGCCTCTGGCCTCTGACCCTGCTGGGTTGGCAGCCAGTCCCTGGGTTACTAGGGCAGCAGAAAGAACCAGTCCTGTTGGAAATGCAAGGCTCTCAAGGTTTCTCACCAGAGGAGATTCTACATGCATTTCTGCTCTGGGCAAGCTAAGAAAGGTAGTATCGGATAAAATAGGAGAGTGGGTTTAATTTGTCTTCCTTCAAAGGCTTGTTTCCACACACTCACCTCCTCTGAGCAGTAGACACTTTAGAGATGAGTACTGAAGAAATATTTTATGCATCTTTGTGAGGGAGGAAGTTAAAATATCTTGGTGAACGTCGATCAAAGGGTAAGATGTTTTCCTTTCGCTGGTTTTGAAGGTTTCATTGGCTTTTTCAAAATATCAACATATTGTGGGTGACTTCGTAAGTAGGGACTCCATAGCCTAAGCTAGAAACAGAGAGAATCTTGTGAACAAGAAAGGCTGCTGTATGAAATTGTGAGACTTGGGTGCAGCTCATATCATAATCAGAGTTCCTCCTGCTTAGTCCTTGTTCTGGGTTGAATTGTGTCCACTCCCCACCCACCAGAAGATTTGTTGAAGTTCTAAGCCCTGGTGCCCTAGAAGGTGACCTTATTTAGAAACAGTGTCAGTAAAGAGGTAATCAAGTTTTAGTGATGTCATTAGGGTGGGCCCTAATCCCCTTATAAAAAGGGGAAATTTGGATGCAGTCACAGGCAGAAAGAAGGCCATGTGAAGATACTGGGAGAAGGCCATCTTGCAAGCCCAGGAAAGACTGAGGCCACCAGAAACCGGGTGAAGCCTGGAACAGCTTCTCATCACAGCCCTTGGGAAGAATCCACCCTGGGACAACCTTCTTTGTAGACTCCCAGGCCAGAAACTGTGAGACAATACATTCCTATTGTTTTAAGCCACCCAGTTTTTGGTACTTTGCTACAGCAGCCCCAGGAAATGAATATAGTTCTGATCCCTAAAAGGCACAGAACTGTGAGCAAGAATCTCAGTGTCCTGGGCTTCAGCTTCCCTATTTGTAAAGTAGCGGTCTGAGAGTGGATGACGTCAGGACCTTTGTGCTCTGACACTTGGTGATTAATTCTTCAAAAAGTGCACTTGATTTCCAGCAAAGTCACTGCTGTTGTATTTCCTAATGTAGCTTTAAATATGCAACAAATACATTTTTTTTTTTTTTTTCAGTTCCCACTTTTCTTCTATTCACTCAGGAGTCATTGATGATACTTCCCTTAAACTAGATATTGGGCAAGGCTGTCCTTCCAAGTTAACCCACTAGACAAATGACAGCATGTCTAGTCTGTATAGAATGTGTAACCAAAAGCATTTAACTATCATCTACTGCCTGGAGGTTAGAGTATTTTGAATGTCAGTTCTTTAACTTTTCATCCCTAGATTTGTGGCTTGATTTCTTTCAGACATCCACAGACATAGTCTAGTTTTCCCAGAGGCGCCTGCCACATAGATACAGGACACTGCTCAGCTCCATCATCAGTAGTGTAGGCAGCGAAAAGGTAGTAAAATAAAGGGAAAATGGTGTTACCTTTGAACCTTGTTTTTTCCTTTTCTTTTCCTTAATCCCTATATTACTGTGGATAATTTTTTTAAATGTGCCTTAAACTTTTTAAGGAGAGATAAGTAATATAAAATTTTCTTCTCATTCTAAAAGAAATCATTGTGTGTTAGGGTCAGAGTACAGAAAGGACAGGTCATGCAATGACTGATACCACTTGCCCTCCTGAGGTTCTCTCATGGTCTTCCTGTTTCCCTCAGAACCCTTTTAGAGCTTCTTCCTCTAGAATATTCGCTGTCCTCAGTCTGCCAGCACTGAGAGACCGAGGGGCCAGGTGAGGCCTAGGGAGAGAATTTTAAAAGGGGATAGGAGGAGCCCTGGTGGGCTGTGGCTGGATGGGCCTTCATGGCCCTGTTTTCTCTGCACTCCTTAGTGAGAGGGGTAGGAAATGGCTAATGAGGACAGTTTCACTGTATTCAGCCAAATTAAAGGTAATGATTTTATTCCCATGTTTAATGTCACTTGTCTGGTTCTTCAAGAATTGCTATGCCATCTTCTGAAGTATTTTAACACATGCCTTGCTTTCATGCCTTATGTCTTCCTCCAGTCTGACTTAAATTTTCTTTTTCTTCTTCATATAATTCTACTCCACCCCAAAGATAAATAATCTGTCATAGATTAAAACACTGGGAAGGGCCTAACATTAAGGTCCTTAGTGTTGGTGTCTATTCTAGCGAGGCTCCAGTGAATCACCGGTATGGGTTATAAAGAATGACACACCTTAGGAAAACATTGTCACCATGAGAGGCCTCAAGAACAGCTCTGCCATCTGAACCTAAGACTTGTGTTTTAAAAGGAGATATTTTTAATATTTAAACTAATGAAACTCTGTTTTTTAAAAGATTACAACAATCTTTGTTAAAGTTCTATGCACAAATTATTTATGACTGTTTGTAATTTCATTTTGTGCCTGAACAAATTATAATAATTAAAATATTTCCCTTCCGGCTGTCTCTTCATGTGGTTCTAAGCCTCTGCCCTGGGCTGGGTTTAGCAGATCAGTGGAAACAAAGGAGTTGTTCAGCTAAATTGTGCATGTGGTTTCCTGCAACATTTTTTCTTCTTATGGTGTTAAGTGTAGATTAAAGATAAATAAATCTCCCCTTTTTATATTAAGATTCATGGTGTCATAGATTCCTCTGACATCACATTGTTGGGTCTAGTCATTCATTAAAATTTTGTGAATTTTACCAGCTCTTTGATTCCAGTGCCTTTTTTTTTTTTCTGGAGAATAGTGTTTTGGCATTTTATTTCTTCCTCTGTGCCTTTTCTGAAAGACTCAGTGAAATAAAGGAAGGATTTGAGACTCAACCAATCTTTGTTGCTACTAGTTAATAGAAGTTGAAAAGATGTAATGGGTTTTCTGCAGCTTAACATTACTAACCAAAAAAGTGACTTAGATTTTTTTTTTCCATTGCTGTTTGATCATTTATCTTAGTGTGTCTGTCGATTTCCCTTCTCCCTCTGAACATAGCTTCTCCTGGTAAGAGTCCAGTTTGCATTCATTATTTGATTTGAATGCTCTGATTCAGTGGTTCCCAACTTGTTGCTTTCTGCTGCCACACAGATGGCTTTCACATGCCTCACATGCTCACAGGGGTGTATCCAGGGTTGTGCAGAATGCCAAGCAAGCTCCTTGTAATTCCGCCCCTCTCTTTCCCATTCAGCATGGTACAGAAGGAAGCAAGTGAAAAAGAACTGTTTTGTCACATGGCCGTCAGTTGTTCCACTTTTTAATAAAGCAAATTGTTATAAATTCTGGTGCTTGAGATTACTGTCTTGCCTTATTCATTTATAGGTTCAATGGCTTCTTAAAAATAGTTCTATTTGAAATACTAAATAAAATGAATAATAACAGAAGGGAGCACCTCTGTACTCTTTCTCCAGATTGAACATTTCATGACATTTTCCCAAACATAGTATCTGCCACTTTGTTTTCTAGATAAGAAAGGAATTAATACTTTTTCATTCCCCCTCCTTCTCCCTTGGGTTCCCTATTTTTACATTATTTTTTTTTCTTTTTAATTTATTTTTTTATTGAAGAGTAATTGCTTTACAGAATTTTGTTGTTTTCTGTCAAACCTCAACATGAATCAGCCATATGTCCCCTCCCTTTTGAACTTCCCTCCTATCTTCCTTCCTATCCTTCCCATCTAGGTTGATTCAGAGCCCCTGTCAAGTTTCCTGAGGCATACAGCAAATTCCTGTTGGCTATCTGTTTTACATATGGTAATATAAGTTTCCGTGTTACTTTTTCCATACATCTCACCCTCTCCTCCCCTTTCCCCTTGTCCATAAGTCTGTTCTCTATGTCTGTTTCTCCATTGCTGCCCTGTAGATAAATTCTTCAGTACCATTTTTCTAGATTCCGTATATATGCATTAGAATACAATATTAATCTTTTTCTTTCTGACTCACTTCACTCTGTATAATAGGTTCTAGGTTCATCCATCTCATCAGAACTGACTCAAATGCTTTCCTTTTTATGGCTGACTAATATTCCATTGTGTATATGTACCACAACTTCTTTATCCATCTGTCAGTGGAAATCTAGGTTGCTTCCATGTTCTAGCTACTGTAAATAGTGCTGCAGTGAACAATGGGATACATGTGTCTTTTTCAATTTTGGTTTCCTCAGGGTCTATGCCTAGGGGTGGGATTACTAGGTCATATTGTGGTTTTATTCTTAGTTTTTTAAGGAATCTCCATACTGTCTTCCATAGTGGCTATATCAATTTACATTCCCACCAACAGGGCAAGAGCATTCCCTTTTCTCCACACCTTCAGCATTTATTGTTTGTGGACTTTTTGATGATGGCCATTCTGACTGGTGTGAGATGATATCTCATTGTGGTTTTGATTTGCATTTCTCTGAGAATGAGCGATGTTGAGCATCTTTTCATGTGTCTGTATGTCATCTTTGGAGAAATGTCTGTTTAGGTCTTTTTCCCACTTTTTGATTGGGTTGTTTGTTTTTTGGGCATTAAGTTGTATAAGTTGCTTTTGGAAATTAATCCTTTGTCAGTTGTTTCATTTGCTATTATTTTCTCCCATTTTGAGGGTTGTCTTTTCACCTTGTTTATAGTTTCCTTTGCTGTGCAAAAGCTTTTAAGTTTAATCAGGTCCCACTTGTTTACTTTTGTTTTTATTTCTATTACTCTAGGTGGTGGGTCATAGTGGATCTTGCTTTGATTTATGTCATGGGGCATTCTGCCTATGTTTTCCTCTAAGAGTTTTATA
Source organism: Bubalus kerabau (assembly GCF_029407905.1). Classification (NCBI taxonomy): domain Eukaryota; kingdom Metazoa; phylum Chordata; class Mammalia; order Artiodactyla; family Bovidae; genus Bubalus; species Bubalus kerabau. Next base: position 4,185,043 of record NC_073636.1, read on the forward strand.
GTTTCTGATCTTACATTTAGGTCTTTAATCCATTTTGAGTTTATTTTTAAAGTGTATGGTGTTAAGAAGTGTTCTAATTTCATGCTTTTACATGTAGCTGTCCAGTTTTCCCAGCACCATTTATTGAAGAGGCTGTCTTTGCCCCATTGTATATTCTTGCCTCCTTTGTCAAAAATAAGGTACCTATAGGTGCGTGGGTTTTTCTCTGGGCTTTCTATCTTGTTCCATTGGTCTGTATTTCTGTTTTTGTGCCAGTACCATACTGTCTTGATGACTGTAGCTTTGTAGTATAATCTGAAGTCAGGAAGGTTGATTCCTCCAGCTCCATTCTTCTTTCTCAAGACTGATTTGGCTATTCGGGGTCTTTTGTGTTTCCATATGAATTGTGAAATTTTTTGTTCTAATTCTGTGAAAAATGCCATTGGTAATTTAATAGGGATCACATTGAATCTGTAGATTGCATTTGGTAGTATAGTCATTTTCACAATATTGATTCTTCCTACCCAGGAACATGAAATATCTCTCCATCTGTTCATGTCATCTTTGATTTCTTTCATTGTTGTCTTATAATTTTTTTTGTGTACAGTTCTTTTATCTCCTTAGGTAAGTTTATTCCTAGATATTTAATTCTTTTTGTTGCAGAGGTGAATGTGATTGATTCCTTGATTTCTCTTTCTGATCTTTCATTCTTAGTATATAGAAATGCACGTGATTTCTGTGTATTGATTTTGTATCTTGCAACTTTGCTAAATTCACTAATTAGCTCTAATAGTTTTCTGATACTATCTTTTGGGTACAGTATCATGTCATCTGCAAACTTTACTTCTTTTCCAATCTGGATTCCATTTGTTTCTTTTTCTCCTGTGATTGTCATAGCTAGGACTTCCAGAACTGTGTTGAAAAATAGTGGCAAAAGTGGACATCCTTGTCTTTTTCCTGAGCTTAGGGGTTATGCTTTCAGTTTTTCACCATGTGAGAATGATGTTTGCTGTAGGTTTATCATACATGACTTTTACTATGTTGAGGTAGGTTTCTTCTGTGCCCATTTTTTGAAGAGTTTTAATCATAAATGGGTACTGAATTTTGTCAAAGTCTTTTTCTGCATCTATAGATATTATCATATGGTTTTTATCTTTCAATTTGTTAATATGGTGTATCACATTGGTTGATTTGCATATATTGAAGAATCCTTGCATTCCAAACCCAACTTGATCACTATGTATGAGCTTTTTGATGTGTTGCTGAATTCTGCTTGCTAAAATTTTGTTGAGGATTTTTGCATCTATGTTCATCAGTGATATTGGCCTGTAGTTTTCTTTTTTCGTGTTGTCTGTCTGGTTTTGGTATTAGGGTGATGGTGGCCTCGTAGAATGAATTTGGAAGCGTTCTTTCCTCTGCAGTTTTTTGAAAGAGTTTTAGAAGGATAGGCATTAGCTCTTCTCTAAATGTTTGATAGAATTCTCCTGTGAAGCCATCTGGTCCTGGGCTTTTGTTTTTTGGGGGAGATGTTTGATCACAGCTTCAATTTCAGTGCTTGTAATTGGGTTGTTCATAATTTCTATTTCTTCCTGGTTCAGTCTTGGAAGATTGAACTTTTCTAACAACCTGTCCATTTCTTCCAGGTTATCCATTGTATTCCCGTATAGTTGTTCATAATAGTCTTTTACGATCCTTTGTATTTCTGCATTGTCTGTTTTAACTTTTTCATTTCTAATTTTGTTGATTTGATTCTTCTCTCTTTTTTTTTTTCTTGATGAGTCTGGCTAAAGGTTTGTCAATTTTGTTTATCTTCCAAAGAACCAGCTTTTAGTTCTATTTTTCTCTACTATTGTTTCTTTCATTTCTTTTTCATTTATTTCTGCTCAGATCTTTATGATTTCTTTTCTTGTACTAATTTTGGGAGATTTTTTTGTTCTTCTTTTTCCAGTTGTTTTAGGTGTAAAGTTAGGTCGTCTATTTGATTTTTTTTTTTCTTGTTTCTTGAGGTAGGATTGTATTGCTATAAATTTCCCTTAGAACTGCTTTTGCTGCATCCCATAGGCTTTGAGTTGTCGGGTTTTCATTGTCATTTGTTTCTAGAAATTTTTTGATTTCCCTTTTGATTTCTTTAGCAATTTGTTGGTTATTTAGAAACATGTTGTTTAATCTCCATGTGTTTGTGTTTCTTATAGTCTTTTTCTTGTAATTGATATGTAGTCTCATAGCATTGTGGTCAGAAAAGATGCTTGATATGATTTCAATTTTCTTAAATTTACTGAGGTTTGTTTTGTGACCCAAGATGTGGTCTAACCTGGAGAATGTTCCATATGCACTTGAGAAGAAGGTGTATTCTTCTGCATTTTGATGGAATGTCCTGAAGATATCAATGAAATCCATCTCATCTAATGTATCATTTAAGACTTGTGTTTCATTATTAATTTTCTGTTTTGATGATCTGTCCATTGGTGTGAGTGGGGTGTTAAAATCTCCTACTATTATTGTGTTACTGTCAGTTTCTCCTTTTATGATTGTTAGTGTTTGTCTTATGTATTGAGGTCTTCTATGTTGGGTGCATGGATATTTACAATTGTTATGTCTTCCTCTTAGATTGATCCCTTGATCATTATGCACTGTCCTTCCTTATCTCTTGTAATATATTTTATTTTAAGGTCTATTTTGTCTGATATGAGGATTGCTACTCCAGCTTTCTTTTGCTTCCCCTTTGCATGGAATATATTTTCCCATCCTCTCAGTTTCAGTTTTTATGTGTCTTGAGGTCTGAAGTGGGCTTCTTGTAGACAGCATATATATATGGGTCTTGTTTTTGTATCCATTCAGCCAGTCTCCGCCTTTTGGTTGAAGCATTTAATCCGTTTACATTTAAAGTAATTATTGATATATATGTTCCTATTGCCATTTTCTTGTTTGGGGTTGATTTTGTAGATCTTTATTCTTCTCTTGTATTTCTTCACTATATAAGTCCCTTTAGCATTTGTTATAAAGCTGGTTTGGTGGTACTGAATTCTCTTAACTTTTGCTTGTCTGGACAGATCATCAAAACAGAAAATTAATAATGAAACACAAGTCTTAGCTTTTGCTTGTCTTTTATTTCTCCATCAATTTTGAATGAGATCCTTGCCGGGTACAATGATCTTGGTTGTAGATTTTTCCCTTCCAGTGCCTTTAATATTTCCTGCCATTCCCTTCTGGCCTGCAGAGTTTCGGCTGAAAGGTCAGCTGTTAATCGTATGGGGTTTCCCTTGTATGTTACTTGTTGCTTCTCCCTTGCTGCTTTTAATGTTCTTTCTTTGTGTTTAGTCTTTATTCATTTCATTAGTATGTGTCTTGGCGTGTTTCTCCTTGGGTTTATCCTGTATGGGACTCTTTGTGCTTCTTGGACTTGATTGACTATTCCCTTTTCCATGTTGGGGGAATTTTCAAGTATAATCTCTTCAAAAGTTTTCTCATACCCTTTCTTTTTCTCTTCTTCTCGGACCCCTATAATTTGAATGGTGGTGTGTTCGATATTGTCCCAGAGGTCTCTGACACTATCCTCAGTTCTTCTCATTCTTTTTACTTTATTCTGCTATTAGAAGTTATTTCTGCCATTTTATCTTCCAGCTCACTTATTCATTCTTCTGCTTCAGATATTCTGCTATTGATTCCTTCTAGAGTATTTTTAATTTCAGTAATTGTATTGTCTGTCTCTGTATGTTTATTCTTTAATTCTTCTAGGTCTTTTAAAATTGATTCTTGCATTTACTCCCTTTTGTTTTCAGGGTTTTTGATAATCTTTACTATCATTATTCTGAATTCTTTTTCAGGTACTTTGCCTATTTCCTCTTCATTTATTTGGACTTCTGTGTTTCTAGTTTGTTCCTTCATTTGTGCAATATTTCTCTGCCTTTTCATTATTATTATTATTATTTTTTAACCTAACTGTGTTTGAGGTCTCCTTTTCCCAGGCTTCAAGGTTGAATTCTTTCTTTTGGTTTCTGCCCTCCTAAGATTGGTCCAGTGGTTTGTGTAAGCTTTGTATAGTGTGAGATGAGCTTTTGTTTGTTTGTTTGTTTGTTTTTCCTCTGATGGGCAAGGCTGAGTGAGGTGGTCTGCTGTTTGCTGATGATTGGGTTTATATTTTTGTTTTGTTTGTTGTTTAGATGAGACGTCCTGCACAGGGTGCTACCGGTGGTTGGGTGATGCCGGGTCTTGTATTCAAGTGGTTTCCTTTGTGTGAGTTCTCACTATTTGATACTCTGTAGGGTTAGTTCTCTGGTAGTCTAGGGTCTTGGAGTCAGTGCTCCCACTTCAAAAGCTCAGGGCTTGATCTCTGGTCAGGAAGGAAGGTTCCACAAGTGGTTTTTTATGGCATTAAGTGAGATTAAAGCAAATATCCTACAACGAGAAACCAAAGATGAACCGCAGACAAATGGCAGTTACAGAATCAGGCAAATAGCAATTAAAATAATGGAATGTACACATACACTCATGAGCAAAGTCAAAACAGTCCAACAAAGATAAAGTAGAATAGATTGACTCGGCAAAAAAGGAAATCATAAATTGTATTTACCAGTTGAGAACAAAACTAACTTAAGCACAAACTGGAAAACAAAACTAAAGCAAGGTGCCAAGTGGAGAATAAAGTAATGAAAACAAAACTAACAAATATATTGAGAGGACAGGAAAGAAAGAAAACAAATAAAGAATAGATATGCAAAGTTAAATAGAGGTAGATGAAGAAGATTTACATACATTAAAGATTAACTGCAAGGGGAAAAGACCAGTAGGAAAGGCAAACAAAGGTATAAATGTATAACAAATATAATAGAATTTTAAAAATTAAAATTACAAAAAAGAGAAGAGAGAAAAAAAAGGAAGACGAAAGAAAAAAGGAAAACTCCACAGAACTGCAAAAGCCCAATGTAGAGGCAGAGGTTTAAAACAACAATAAAAAGTGTGACTGAATATACTCATATACACCCATAAGCAAAATTGAACAGTCCAACAAAAATAAAGTACAATAGATTGACCCAGCGAACAAAGGAAACCAATAATTATGTCACCAGAACAAAACTAACTAAAGCATGAACTGGAAAACAAAACTGAAGCAAAGTGCTAACTGGGGAATAAAGCAATGAAAATAACAAATATGTTGAGGGGAAACAAAGAAAGAATAGATATGCAAAGTTAAATAGAGGTAGATAAAGAAGATTTATATACATTAAAGATTAACTGTAAGGGGAAAAGAACGGTAGGAAAAGCAGACAAAGGAATAAATGTAGAAAAAATAATAATAGGTTTTAAGAATTAAAATTAAAAAAAGAGAAAAGGAAAAAAAAAAAAGGAAAACTCCCCAGAACTGCAAAAGCCCAGTGTAGAGGCAGAGGTTTATAACAACAATAAAAAAATGTGACTGAGAAATATAAGAAGAAAAAAAAAGCTCAAAAGCTTAATTAGATTTCATCAGTTCAGTTCAGTTTAGTCACTCAGTCGTGTCTGACTCTTAGCAACCCCATGAATTGCAGCACGCCAGGCCTCCCTGTCCATCACCAACTCCCGGAGTTCACTCAAACTCAGTTCCATCGAGTCGGTGATGCCATCCAGCCATCTCATCCTCTCTCGTCCCCTTCTCAATCCTGCCCCCAATCCCTCCCAGCATCAGAGTCTTTTCCAATGAGTCAATTCTTCGCATTAGGTGGCCAAAGTATTGGAGTTTCAGCTTTAGCATCAGCCCTTCCAAAGAACACTGAGGACTGATCTCCTTTAGAATGGACTGGTTGGATCTCCTTGCAGTCCAAGGGACTCTCAAGAGTCTTCTCCAACACCACAGTTCAAAAGCATCAATTCTTTGGTGCTCAGCTTTCTTCGCAGTCCAATTCTCACATCCATACATAACCACAGGAAAAACCATAGCCTTGACTAGATGGACCTTTGTTGGCAAAGTAATGTCTCTGCTTTTTAATATGCTGTCTAGGTTGGTCATAACTTTCCTTCCAAGGAGTAAGCATCTTTTAATTTCATGGCTGCAATCACCATCTGCAGTGATTTTGGAGTCCCCCAAAATAAAGTCTGATACTGTTTCCATTGTTTCCCATTTATTTCCCATGAAGTGGCGGGACCAGATGCCATGATCTTCGTTTTCTGAATGTTGAACTTTAAGCCAACCTTTTCACTCTCCTCTTTCACTTTCATCAAGAGGCTTTTTAGTTCCTCTTCACTTTCTGCCATAAGGGTGGTGTCATCTGCATATCTGAGGCTATTGGTATTTCTCCCGGCAGTCTTGATTCCAACTTGTGCTTCTTCCAGCCCATCGTTTTTCATGATGTATTCTGCATATAAGTTAAATAAGCAGGGTGACAATATACAGCCTTGATGTACTCCTTTTCCTATTTGGAACCAGCCGGTTGTTCCATGTCCAGTTGTAACTGTTGCTTCCTGACCTGCATACAGGTTTCTCAAGAGGCAGGTCAGGTGGTCAGGTATTCCCATTAGATTTCATAGTGCCTATAAAATTGACAACTACAACTGAGCGGGTGGGGGGAAGAAAAAACATCAAAAGCAATCTACAGAACAAGTCAAAACATAAGAATAATAAATGTTTTTCTTGAGTCACTGCTGTCAGAGTCCTTTCCCTTGCTGGGGGTCAGGCTACCTCACCTCCCTAGGATGCCCTCCAACACTGCTGATCTCGGACCTGCTCTGGGAGCAGCTCAGATTCTAATCTGGTCCTACTCCTCTGTGTTCTTGCCTTCAATGTCCACAGCTATCAGAACTAGTGAGTTTTCTTTTGTGGGAGCTCTCAGTGGCCTTTTATATATTCCATAGACACAGAGTCTGCCTAGTTGATCGTGTGGATTTAATCTGCAGCTTGTACAGCTGGTGGGAAGGTTTTGGGTGTTCTTCCTTAGCCACACTGCCCCTGGGTTACAGTTGCGGTTTTATTTCCACCTCTGCATGTGGGTTGTCCACTGGGGTTTGCTCTTGAGGCTTCCCTGGAGGACTTGGATTTGCCCCTGTGAGGGCCAGGTGTGGAGGGGGTGCAGCTGCTTGGGTCACAGGGGTTCTGGCAGCACCAGGTACTCAGGGGAGTTGGCAGTGAGGGCAGCAAGAAGTACAGCGCTCTAGAAGGGTATGGCAACCAGTATTGGCCAATATGCTCCAGTATTCTTGCCTGGAGAACTCCCCTCCCTGACAGAGAAGCCTGGCAGGCCACAGTCTACAGTGTTGCAAAGAGTCAGACACGACTGAAGTGACCCTGTACACATAGATGCAAGAGTTTTTTTGCCTGTGGCAACTCTGCCCCAGTGAGGGTTGAGTTTGAGGGTGGTGCAGCTGCTTGGCTTGTGGGGACCCTGGTGGCACCAAGTGTGCAGGGACATGGACTGCCTCAACCCCAGGAGTTGTGGCCCTATCAGAGTCTTTTTTGGAGCCTCTTGTAGCTGGTGATCAGAAGGCCTCTTTGGCCAGTCTCTCCATAGCTCTGCCACTTAGCTCTCCATAGCTCAGGCACTTAGAGGCCTCCCTTGCCTGGAGTCCATCTCTGTTGTTCAGTGCATCAGGCATATAGAGGCCTGCCCCCTGGCTGGGGTCCTACTCTGTAGATTGGCACGTCAGGCACTTAAAGGGGCACCCTGGGTGGGGTCCTACTCTGCAGATCGGCACATCAGTCACTTAAAGGGGCACCCTGGGTGGGGTCCTGCTCTGTAGTTCAGTGGGTCAGGCATTTGATGGGCCAGCCTCTCTACTGTTCAGTTGCCGATGCTGGCGTGTTGGGGGAGAGAGGCTATGGAGATGGCTCCACCCCCTATGCATGACTCAGCAGTATCGCCTTGCTTCCATGGCTGCCTGGCTTTCTTCCACAGGCACTTCCCACCACAATCTCCTCCCTCACATTCCCTCGATCCATCTCTCCACAGTCAACAGCAGCCCTCACCCTGGGATTGCTCCACAATCCCCAAACTCCAGCTCCCAGCCGTTGTGCCTTTTAGGGGACCAGCGTCCTATCTGGGGTCTGTAGGGCTGCAGCAAGGTCTGTCTGATTCTCATTCTGTTTAGGTTGCCACTGATCAGCTGTTTCACTCCCAGCCTTAAATGTTTCTCCTCAGACTCAGACAGTTGCCCTGATGTGGGGATTGGACCCCTGCTTCAGTTCCCCCGCCCACTGAGGTCCAGTCCTACTAACACTCCTGTTTCCCCCCTAGTTCCTTTGTCCTACCGAGTTTTGTGTGGTTCTATATATTCTTTTCCGCTGGTCAGGTCCTCCTGCCTGCTCTCAGCTGGTGTTCTGCATGCACTTCTGTGTCTGAAGGTGTATTCCTCGTGTGTCCGTGGAGATGTATACTCCATGTCCTCCTTCTCCTCCACCATCTTGTTCCTACATTATTATTTTATCCAACTAGATTTTTTATGTTTATTCTCTGTAATCCTTTTTATGACACATTTTGTTCTTGGTTCTTTGTGTAAATGGGTTTCATGTTTATCGCTAGGCCCTTCTCCCTCTGTGCTTACCTCTCAGTGGGCTGGGGTTCTTCGAATTAGAGAATCTTCAAGAAGGGCTCCTGGATATTATCTTCTCTGAGGTTTTTGGTTTTTATTCCTACTTGACATATGCCTTCTTGTCAGGTATGTTGGGACCAGTGACTTGGATGGATGGATGTTCTTGGGTTTAACTTTCTTTCCTTCAGAGCACTTAGACTTTGTACCATAGTCTTTTCCATTAAATGATGTGGAGAAACCCTTATGACTGAATTTTCTGCGTGTACAGCTGACAAATTCCTGAGGTCTGATATAAACAGCTTTTTAGTGATTATGCTCTACCAGTTTTCCCCAAAACTTGATGTATCTTTTAGATAACAATAATTTTTTTCCCCTTAACTTCATATATAGGTGGTTTATTCTGTTACATCTTTAAACTTTTGTATTATGTGATAATGTGATCAGATCAGATCAGTCGCTCAGTCGTGTCCGACTCTTTGCGACCCCATGAGTCGCAGCACACCAGGACTCCCTGTCCATCACCAACTCCCGGAGTTCACTGAGACTCACGTCCATCGAGTCAGTGATGCCATCCAGCCATCTCATCCTCTGTCGTCCCCTTCTCCTCCTGCCCCCAATCCCTCCCAGCATCAGAGTCTTTTCCAATGAGTCAACTCTTCGCATGAGGTGGCCAAAGTACTGGAGTTTCAGCTTTAGCATCATTCCTTCCAAAGAAATCCCAGGGCTGATCTCCTTCAGAATGGACTGGTTGGATCACCTTGCAGTCCAAGGGACTCTCAAGAGTCTTCTCCAACACCACAGTTCAAAAGCATCAATTCTTCAGCGCTCAGCCTTCTTCACAGTCCAACTCTCACATCCATACATGACCACAGGAAAAACCATAGCCTTGACTAGACGAACCTTTGTTGGCAAAGTAATGTCTCTGTTTTTGAATATGCTATCTAGGTTGGTCATAACTTTCCTTCCAAGGAGTAAGTGTCTTTTAATTTCCTGGCTGCAGTCACCATCTGTAGTGATTTTGGAGCCCAGAAAAATAAAGTCTGACACTGTTTCCACTGTTTCCCCATCTGTTTCCCATGAAGTGGTGGGACTGGATGCCATGATCTTCATTTTCTGAATGTTGAGCTTTAAGCCAACTTTTTCACTCTCCACTTTCACTCTCACCAAGAGGCTTTTTAGTTCCTCTTCACTTTCTGCCATAAGGGTGGTGTCATCTGTATATCTGAAGTGATTGATATTTCTCCCGGCAATCTTGATTCCAGCTTGTGTTTCTTCCAGTCCAGCATTTCTTATGATGTACTCTGCATCTAAGTTAAATAAGCAGGGTGACAATATACAGCCTTGATGAACTCCTTTTCCTATTTGGAACCAGTCTGTTGTTCCATGTCCAGTTCTAACTGTTGCTTCCTGACCTGCATACAAATTTCTCAAGAGGCAGATCAGGTGTTCTGGTACTCCCATCTCTTTCAGAATTTTCCAGTTTATTGTGATCCACACAGTCAAAGGCTTTGGCATAGTCAATAAAGCAGAAATAAATGTTTTTCTGGAACTCTTGCTTTTTCCAAGATCCAGCGGATGTTGGCAATTTGATCTCTAGTTCCTCTGCCTTTTCTAAAACCAGCTTGAATATCAGGAAGTTCACGGTTCACATATTGCTGAAGCCTGGCTTGGAGAATTTTGAGCACTACTTTACTAGCGTGTGAGATGAGTGCAGTTGTGTGGTAGTTTGAGCATTCTTTGGCATTGCCTTTCTTTGAGATTGGATAATGTGATACAAACAAAAAAAAGAATATGGGCATACCTTGTTTTATTACAGTTTGCAGATACTGCTTTTTTTTTTTTTTTTTAACAAATTGAAGGTTTGTGGCAATCCTGTGTTGAACAAGTCCATAGGTGCCATTTTTCCAACAGCATTTGGTTGCTTTGTATCTCTGTTTCACATTTTGGTAATTCTTAGAGTATTTCAAATTTTTCATTATTATTATTTTTCTTATGGTGATCTGCTATCTCTGATGCTACTGTTGCAAAAAATTACAACTCACTGAAGAGTCATGATGGTTAGTATTTTTAGCAATAGAATATTTTTAAATTAAGGAATGTACATTGTTTTCTATACACAATGCTATTGCACACTTAATAGACTACAGTATAGTCTAAACATACCTTTTACATACTCTGAGAAACCAGAAAATTCATGTGACACCTCTTATTGCAGTGGTCTAGGACCAAAGCCCCAGTGTCTTGGAGGCCTGACTGTGTATGTAAATGACATCTGACAGAAGAGATCCTTCTACCTTTTTCATTTTCAAAGCTCTCTTGGCTGCTTTGGGTCTTTTGATCTTTAAAATTTTGAAATTTTCATTCAAGTGAGATTGAGTTTATACATCAGTTGGAGAACGTTGTTATCTTTATGATTCTGAGTCTTCGAAGGCCTTAAGCAGGATTTTTTGTTAAGTTTATTTGTAGACATTTTGTTTTTCTTGCTTCTGTATGCTATGCTAAGTATGTTAAGTCACTTTAGTCGTGTCTGACTCTGTGCGACCCCGTAGACGGCAGCCCACCAGGCTCCCCCGTCCCTGGGATTCTCCAGGCAAGAACACTGGAGTGGGTTGCCATTTCCTTCTCCAATGCATGAAAGTGAAAAGTGAAAGTGAAGTCGCTCAGTCGTGTCTGACTCCTAGCGACCCCATGGACTGCAGCCTACCAGGCTCCTCCGTCCATGGGATTTTCCAGGCAAGAGTACTGGACTGGGGTGCCATTGGCTTCTCCGGCTTCTGTAAATAGGATCTTTTATTCTATTATGTTTTGAAAAAGATTATCACAGGGTTTAGGAGAAACCACCAATCTTACTAAACTCTCTTATTTTAATAGTTTATTTTAAATAGTTTTACATTTAATAGTTTCTGTAAGAGTCTCTTGATTTTTCTAAATGTATTCAGTCATTATCCACAAATAACATCAATTTTGTCTCTTGTATTCACTTCTTACATATCCCCTTTCTATTTCTTGAGTCATTGCATTGGGTAGGGCCCCTAAATCAGCAGGAATGTAGTGAATGCTTGTCTTATGCCTAATTTTAATGGAAAGAATATTTTTTTTTTAAATTTTATTTTATTTTTAAACTTTACATAACTGTTTAATGGAAAGAATATTTAAGTCTCACTGTTAAGAACAGTTCCTGCTTTAGGCTTTGATAGGTACCACTTTTCAGATAAAAAATGTTCCCTACTGATCTGGGTTTTGACCACATTGTGCCATGAATCAATGTTAAATTTTATTGAAGATTTTTTAAAAAATTTATTGAACTGATTATATTTTTCTTTTAATCTCTTGTTATGGTACATTACATTAGTGTATGTATATAGGTATATAGTGTATGTATATAGTGTAATATGTGTTCTGCTTTTGTCAATATTATTATTCTTGGGATAAACTCTGCTTTGATTTGCCAGTATTACACTTTAGGATCATTGAAACTATTTTCAGTTAGTTTGAAATTATTTCAAACTAATAAATGAGCTTTATCTTTAATTTTCTTTCTTTCTTTTTTTGGACTGTCTTTTTTACTGATCTTAGTAAGTGAATTGAGTAGCTCACTTTTTAAAAAAAATTATTGTAGTTTAAATAAGATTGAGGTTATCTATTTCTTGAAGACTTGGTAAAACTCTTCTGAAACTGCCTGGGTCTGAGTTTTTGGGGTGGAGGATATTGACTTTTTATTATTGGTTCATTTTCTTTAACACTTATTGATTTGTACATATTTTAGTATTTATTTTAGGTTTGCTTTAGTGATTAATATTTGTTAGAGAAGCAGGCATTTCATCCATGTTTTCAAAAATATTGATACATTGAATTGAGTTATAGTTTTCTCTTGTTATTTTGTTTTAAAAACATTACTCTTAAGATTATGTCATCCTTTTCATACAGGATTATTTATTTGTGCAAGAGGTTTACCTGCTTAATTTGTTTTTCTAGTAAACCAGAATTAGGTTTTGTTAATGTTTGCTATTTTTTAATTTTCTGTTTAATTTCTACTTTATCTCTTTCTCACTTTCTCTCTCTACTGCTCTCCCACCACCATCACACCATTTCATTCTGTATGTCTCTTTCTTTGATTTATTTTGTTTTAAATTGAATTTATTTTAATTCCTTCTTGTGTTTTAGAAAATTCAAAAAATGCTATAAAATTGCTTCCAAGTATCACCTTTACTTTAACTGCATTTTATACATTTAGATGTTAATTTCTAAATATTTTGTGATTTTCATGGTTATTTTTTAATTGCTTTTTATTTAGGATTATATCTTAGATTTTGCAAATAAGTACTTAAAAGAACATTTTCTGTAGTCTGAATGATAGCAACTGTTGAAAATTTGAGACTTCCTTTTAGACCTCAGTGAGCTTTTGTAAATGTTCCATGTATAATTGAAAAAGAATTGGCATTCTACATTTATTAAATACAGGATTCTATTTAAATAGCAGATCAGGCTTACTCATTTTATTTCTCAAATATTCTACCTGATTTCTCAGTTTCTGATGCTATCTCTCACTGTTGTTAATAGATTTATTATTTTCTCCTTATAATTTTGTTAATTTTTGTTTCATATATTTTGAAACTGGTGCTACTAAGCACAAACAAATGTATTATTTTCTATTATCCGTACATATTTTTCTATTTTTATTATCAAATATTAATCTTTAGTCATATTAATGGTTTTTTGCTGAAATAATATTTTGTTTGGTATCAGTATTTTTTTAACCAGTTTATATTTTGGTTGAACATGAGACCTTTGTTTTTCCAGCTCTTTGCAGCTTCTTTTTTGTAAGCATCAAATAGCTGACTTTTGTTTGGTTTGTTTGCCCAGTATTATAATCTATACTTCTGTGTCAGTTACATTTATTGCAAATATTGTGATATATTTGGATGTATTTCAACTGCAGTATATTTTGCTTACCATTTATTTTCTTTGGATCTTCCCCTTTCCTGCCTTCTGCCAAATTAATCAAAACCTTTTCTCATTCCTGCCCATGTGAAGTCACTCTTGTGGTTTGAAATACATATATAGTCATTCTTTTCTTATAGAACTTTAGGTAAAATAATGTCCAACTACAAGTAGCAGAAACCAAATAGAGAGGCACAGACAAGTAGATGTTATTCTTCTTGCACAACACAAAAGCTGGAGGTGGACCTGCCATCAGGGACCTGGCTCTGGTCCAGCATCCATAACTCTGGTCCATCATCATCAGCCTATCCCCTGTAAGGGCTTTTCCTTGGTTTTGCTGCTTCATGGCTGTGAGCTGGTTGGTGCACTTCGGGCATCAGTTTGCTGCGTGCCATGAGCCTCCCATAACCGGAAGGAGGCTGAAGAGAAATTGAGAACGGGGTTTGAGGTCAGACCATCTGCAGTGTCTCCCACACATATTTCATTCTAAAATTTTCTAACGAATTCTGTGGTTGTTCAATATTTCTATCCTTTTTGCATATTTCACTATAATTTAGTATATTTTATTAAAACAAGCAACTTCCACAGTGTTTTCTTAATACAAAATAAATTGGTTATTGACTTTTTTTTCCAGTCATAAGTTTATGTGTAAATGTATGTGTGTGTCTCTTTTTAAAAATTAGTATCTAGACTGATTATTGCTTCCTTAATACCTTGCTTTTCCTTCAAGACTCCTTAAGTGAGAGATTGTGGGGGTCTTTGGGGGATAGACTGTATTAGTTGTTTGATATTAGATATGTTTCTGCAGAATCTTGGATGGTAGTTTACATGGATATAAATTTTTAGGTCAACAGTGATTTTCCCTGAGCATTTTAAAGGTATTACTGTTCCACTGCCTGCTAATTAGAAATATTCTATAAGATTTTATGATAACTTTTAAGCTTCACAACTTTCTTTTAATCTGTAGTATTTGTGGTTTCACTCTAGTGTATCTAGGTGTGGATTTGTTTTATGCTTTGTACCCCAAATCGTTTTCATCTGAGGAATCATTTCCTCAATTTTAGAACATTCTTTACTATACTCTCTTGAAATATTGTTTTCCACCATTATGTCCAATTTCCTTTCCTGAACCCTTATTCTAACCTTATTGCAGCCTTTCAACTTGTCTTCTGTGATATATGTGTTCTCTCATACGGATGTATTCCTGTTTGTTTTTCTCTCTGTTCTGTTTGGGGAAGTTCCCCAGTAGTATCTGCTAGCTTACTAAAATTTTGTTCTCAGTCAACTTACTTTAGTCTAGACCTTATGCTGTTTAAATTTTTTTCAAAATATGTTCTAAGATTTCTTATTTTTTCGTTTTGTATTTTTCTTATCAGTTTATTTTTTGTCTCTCTATTATAATTTCTTTATATTTTAAATGAAAAGTGTTTTCATGTATCTCTTTAAAGTTCTCAAATATATTTATTTATAAGTACTAGAATTTTCCAGAAAATTAATTTTTTTTTTTTTTTGTGGATGTGCCTTGCAACATGCAGGATCTTAGTTCCTTGACCAGCAGTGTTTGAACCACATGCTCTCTGCAGTAGAAGTGTGGAGTCTTATAACCACTGGGCTGCCACGGAAGTCCCTAATTATTTTTGTAATTGGTTTTATTGCCTACCTTTCTATCCATTAGAATTCTGTATATATTTTGGAATTTGGTGTTTATAGGCTCATTTTGAGTAGGTGGTGGTGATGGCTGTTGCTACTGCTGTTTCTTCTCTTCTTCTTCCTCCCCCTCCTCTTTCTTTATTGTTTTATTTTCCTCTATTGCTCTCTGTATGAAACCCTTAGCTCTAATTTGCATTTTCTATAAAGTTGTCTCTTCTCACTGAGAACCAGTTCTCTGTTCTCTTGGCTTCTCCAGCATGAGATCTAGAACCACGTCTTAGAGTATATTTAATTAGTTCCCAGGTTCACGTTGTTCTCATGTTTTAAGGTCTTTTAGATTGGGACACATCTGTAATTCATGGTCAGTCATGGCTTAGTTGATGGTTTTTGTTCCTTAGTTATATGTAAAATGATATTATGCCTTACAATTGATGACATTATAGATTTGATGAAATATCAATAGCTAGTGTAGTTTCAGATCATCTGTCCTGCAGTCTAATGGGTACTGTCCGGCTGAACCAGTGAGCAGCTCTGTTTAGCTGTCAAGGCTGTGTTTGTATTCTCCTGCCTCCCTGTGACCGCAGCATTCTTTCATCTTACTGTCTTAGGTCATCTGTTAACAGTTTTCTTCTGGGTAGTCCTTCCTCAGGCTTCAGTCCAGCCTCAGGGTTCTCTTTCCAGTTGTTCTGCAGGAGACTCCCTTGCTCCTGCCTCAGGTCCTGGCTTCTACCCTGCCCCTAGCTTATCTCACAGTCATTTCTTTGAATTAATGTTTTAAATTGAAGTGTAATTGATTTACAATGTTGTGTTAGTTTCAGGGGTTCATCATGTATATATGTATAGATTCTTTTTCAGATTCTTTTCCCGTATAGGTTATTACAAAATATTGAGTGTAGTTCCATGTGCCACCAAATAGGTCCTTGTTTATCTATTTTATATACAGTGATCTGTTCATGTTAATCCCAAATTCCTAATTTATTTCTCCCTGTCTTCCCCTGTAATAACCATAAGTTTATCGTCTATTTTGTGAGTCTGTTCTGTTTTGTGAATATGTTCATTTGTATTTTTTTTTTTAAGATTACAAATATCTGTTGTTATTGTTATTTAGTCGCTAAATTGGGCCTGACTCTTTGAGAGCCTATGGACTATAGCCCACCAGGCTCCTCTATACATGGATTTCCCAGGCAAGAATACTGGAGTTGGTTGGCCATTCCCTTCCCCAGCTGATCTTCCCAACCCAGGGATCAAGCTTTGCATCTCCTGTGTTAGCAGGTGATGCACTGAGCCACCAGAGAAGCCCAGATTCCATATATAGATGATATCATATGGAATTTTGTCTTTGTCTGTCTGACTTACTTCACTTTGCATGACCATTCTAGGTCTATCTGTGTCTCTGGCATTATTTCATTCTTTTTTTAATGCAGAAATATATATGTATCAATTTATCAGTATATCACATCATCTTTATCCGTTCATCTTCATGGTCATTTCTCACCCATATCTGAGTTTTGAACTTTGCTTTATCAATCATTTTGATAGTTTATGGATGGTTTAAAAAATTTATCCTTGCCACAGGGATGCTACAAGATGAGAACTTAATAGATTATAATGATGACTATTCTTGTTGACCTCTTTTCCTCTAAGTAGAGAAAATAACTTAAAGAAATTGGACTGTGTGTTCTTTGTTGAGGGTTTAACTGAGTCTCACAGTAAATAGAGCTAATTGTGATGATGACTGCTGTCCAAGATGCAAATGAGCTCAATAATTGAATCCAAGGAAATGGCACATGTTAAAGATGAAAAAAAGAAAAGCTGTAGTTATTGTCCAATTCTTAGGTGATTAATTTAAGAAGCATGCACCCCTTGTTCAGGAGACCAGAAGATTCTTTTTAAATCCTGTTCCTTTATTAGATATTGCTGTCTGAGTTCTGGGGATAGGAGAGGGCTTTGCATTTATGATATTTTGTGTCAAGATTCTGCATGTTTGTTTTTTTTCCACATGAGGGAAAGATGGACTTTCCTAAGAGTCTGTTAGTATATTCTCTGCCCCTACCTGTGCACTGGGTACTCATTTTGGGATTCTGTTTTGTAGCTGACTTTGTTTTATGTGGTCATGTTCTCAAAACAGATGCTTTCAAACTGCATTAGAAGCAGCATATGTGGTGTGAGCACGTTAAAGCCATGTCTGCAGGGGGACCGTGCATCAGCACACTCTACAACAGTCTTTTCCTGAGTTTATTTGGCCTGGTCATCCTTCTCCACTGGCCTGATGAAGTTTGATTAGATCAGTTTGTTGTTTTCTTTACATGAATTATGTCTTTGTAAATCTGGAATGTTCCTATAGAAAGCACTAATTTAGCCATATGTATCAATACTTACCTTGATTGTGGTTAACATAGGTGGAGCTATTGCAGTTACTGTTTAGCAGAAACCCTAGTGCCTTGGTGGCAGGGATAACAGTGATGGTAACTAGTGTGTATGTATGTATGTTTGAGCCCCTTCAGTCAGCACCCTGCAGTGCGCTGATCAGCGCTTTGCATGGAGCACCTCATGTGAGAGCCACAGCGCCAGCTGTCTTGTGACCGTTCACTTTCTTTTCAAATGAGAATCTGAGTGTGATAGCTCACTCTTTGTGTCATCTTGGCTAGGCCATAGTACCCAGTTTCTGGTCAAACACCCATCTAGATGTTGCTATGAAGGTATTTTTTAGATGAGGTGTACATGTCAATCTATAGACTGTGAGTAATGCATGTTATCCTCCATAATGTGGCTTCACTGCATCCAGTCAGTTGAAGGCTTTAGAGAAAGAACTGAACCTCCAGACTGCCTTGTAGACATAAGCTTGCCACACTAACTCCTCCTTGGGTGTCCAGGCTGCCAGGCCCACCAGTCACTAGCTAGTTTGTAAAAATACATCTATCTGTCCCTCCATCTCTGTCTTTCTTCCTCTCCCACCATCTCTACAGTTCTGTTTACATGTACACACACACATACCCCTACACTGAGACATCCCAAGCTGTCTAGCTCCAGAAGCTGTGTCCTAAGGCAGTACCGAAAAATTTCTGCCACACAGATAATTCAGTTTACATTTGAATTTTATTTATTCTCCCTCCCCTCTCATTTATCCACTCAAAAAGAGATGCTAATAAGTAGGAATTCAAGCTTAAAAGGAGAAGGGTCTTCATCTTTAGAGTCACCGCCTTCACTGAAGAGTTAGAGTGGCTGTTTGGAGTTGCCAGAGAGCTGTGGGCCCTCCCTGGGGTCCTGGAGATGCAGGGCTCGTGTAGCACAGCAGATGCTCTTCCTTCAGGGTGTCACTGTTCATGAAAGATACTTCCGTCTCCACAGCAGGCGCTTCGCTTTATCACCTCTTCACTATCACCACTCCGCTCGGCATTGGAGTCTGGTCGCCAAAGGCCCTCCCCTGTCAGAGAGCTCTTAACTTACTGAATGGCTGCAGAGATGATGGTCATGCTAGACGGCAGGTTATGCTTGCTTCTGCTTAACCAGGCAAGCAGACTCTTAAAGGTCTAATGGTAAAATGAGAATTTTGGTCACCATCAAGAAAGGTCAATGTCTCAATGTATTCATTTCTTCACATTTTCTTCTGACACACAGACTAAGAAACTTAAATGCTTCATTATTTTTGAAAATGTGTTCATACTTTGTAATGTTCTAACTACCCATATAAAAATGTAATGGGTATAAGTGTTTTTAGAGTCATGATGTCTAGGTAGATAATTTCTCCTTAAGTAAATGTAGACGTGATCTCTGATTTGTGTGCAGTTTCACTTAGCAAAGAATGAACAGATTTTTCATTGGGTGGAGCTGAGAGGGCAGTTTATTATTTTTTCTTTAGGATAAGTACTCAGAAGGGTGTCCCCACACATCCCCCCTGCTTCCACTGATGAACGCCTTTATTCTCTGAAGGCTCCAGCCTCCGTCTCATGCTCACGCCCTTTGCTGTCTACCCCTCTGCCTACAATGCTCTTCCCCCAGATAACACCTTCTTTTTGAGGTCTTTCTTCATCAGCCTATTAGAGGAGAGTGTAAAAGCTGGCTTAAAACTCAGCATTCAAAAAATTAAGATCATGGCATTAAATCCCATCACTTCATGGCAAATAGATGCGGAAAAAGTGGAAACAGTGACAGATCTTATTTTCTTGGGCTCCAGATTCGCTGAGGACAGTGACTGCAGCCATGAAGTTAAAAGATGCTTGCTCCTTGGAAGAAAAGCAAGGACAAACCTAAACAGCATATTAAAATGTAGACATCACTTTACCAACAAAGGTCCACATAGCCAAAGCTATGCTTTTTCCATTCGTCATGTATAAATATGAGAGTTGGGCCATAAAGAAGGCCGAGTGCCGAAGAATTGATGCTTTCAAATTGTGGTGTTGGAGAAGACTCTTGAGAGTCCCTTGGACTGCAAGGAAATCCAGCCAGTCCCTCCTGAAGGAAATCAGTCCTGAATATTCATCTGAAGGACTGATGCTGAAGCTGAAGGTCCGATACTTTGGCCACCTGATATGAAGAGTCAAGTCATTGGGAAAGACCCTGATGCTGGGAAAGATTGAGGGCAGGAGGAGAAGGGGTGACAGAGGATGAGATGGTTAGATAGCATCAGTGACTCAATGGACCTGAGTTTGAACAAACTCCAAGTGATATGGAAGGACAGGGAAGCCAGGCATGCTACAATTTGTGGGGTCGCAAAGAGCATGACATGACTTAGCCACTGAACAACAACAGTCTGCTAACTACCCATACCCCTACTTTTTCTGTTGCTTCATCCTTCTCTGCTACTCAAATACTTCACTTTTTTTGTGGGGGTGGGGTTGTCTGTCTTCATTATAGGGATTTTTACCTGATGTATTCTCTGCTATGTTCTTAACACTTGAAATAATTTTGGGTCTACAGTAGGTACTCAGTAGATATTCAGTGAATTTGTAGTCCTGAAATAGCCTTTCAGAATGTGTCTCTAGATCTTTAGACTTGATGGTTAGTACTGCCTTTCCTGCTCTTTGACCTTGGCATTAGTGGCCACAAGCCTGGTTCCCCCTCAAGTTATAGTGCCTTGGGTGGCCGTAGGCACCCCTCCAGCCTTGGTACAACTGTGGCCCACCAGTGTTAGAGCCTTCTGTGCTTGCTGTCTTTTCCCCATATTCCCTTAACTCATTCATTCAGTCCACATGCACTTAATCCATTCCTTCTGGGTGTGAATGCAGGCCTCTTTGGAGCTCCTAGTTCTGCAGGGCCCACTGTCCTCAGAGCTCCTGTGAGTGAAGTAGCTACTGCATGTCCTGAACAGCTGCCCAGTGACTGGTGGGCGGATTTAAGTACAGGTGGCCTAGAGGCACAGCTGGGTTGGATGGACCATGGAGACAACCAAGGAAGTATGGCGGTGCTGAGCTGCCCCCTGATGAGTAGCCATGTGGGCCGTTTGTGTGACACTGCTCTTTAGGCCACCTTGCTGCCAGCGTGCATGCAGGAGGGCTGGTGTGTGCGCCCTGGGCTTGCACATGCCGCAGTGCTTGCATCTGAAGGACGCTTGCATTCACAAATGCCAGATTTCTTTTCTTAGCTCAAGACAGAAATCGCCTCTGTGTATTAGTTTCCTGGGCTGCTGTAACAAAGGACCACAAACTGGATGGCTTAAGAACAAAAACTGAGGAACTTCCCTGGTGGTCCAGTGGCTAAGGCCCCACTATTCTAGTGCAGGGGGCTGGGTTTGATTCCTGGCCAGGGGCTTCCCCGGTAACAAGTGCTAGTGGTAAAGAACCCTCCTGCCAACGCAGGGGACACAGGAGATAGAGGTTTGATTCCTGGGTTGGGAAGATCCCCTGAAGAAGGAAACGGCAACCCACTCCAGTATTCTTGCCTGGAGAATCTCATGGACAGAGGAGCCTGGCAAGCTGTAATATATAGGGTCACAAAGAGTTGGACACGACTGAAGTGACTTAGCATGCTCACACACAGGGAATTTGATCCCACATGCCGCAACTAAGAGTTGGCATGCTGCAAATAGGTCCTGCGTGCTGCAGCTTTGTCAAAGCTCGTTGTCCGCAGTGAAGATCGAAGATCTGAGTGCTGCAACTGAGACCTGCCACAGCCAAATACAAATTAAATACTTAAAAAAACAATATTTTTTGTCTCATAGTTCTGGAGGCTGGAGGCCAAAAATCAAGGTGTTGGCAGGGCCTGCTTTCTCTCTGAAGACTCTGGGGAGGATCCTCTCACCTCTTCTAGTCTCTGCTGTTTCAGTCTCCCTCCCCCCCCCCCCCCCCGCCCCCATCATCATCACACTGCGGCCTTCCCTCTCTCTGTTTCTGTCTTTTCTTCTTCTTATAAGGACCTCCTAACCTCAACTTGGTTATATCTGCACAGTCCCTATTTCCAAATAAGGTCACATTCATAAGTTCAGGGAATTAGGACTTTAATATCAGTATATCTTTTTTTAGTGGGAAGTGGGGTGGGAATACAGTTCAGCCAGCAGCACTCTTTTTGAGGCAGAAGCAGTAACCAAGGAGAAAGTGGAGACATTTTCTAAGGATAGAGAGCCGAGTTGCGTCTTTTGGACAGTTTCAAGTTTCCCTCAATACTTTTGTCTTTATTGAGTGGCTTGTCCTAGGACGGAAATCTTTCCTCTCCAGACCCTGGAGTGCAGTTTACTTGGTTAAGTAATCCTGTTGTACCTTCTCTCTCTGGGGTCTGGGAGCCCTGGTAGAACAGACAGATGAGCTGTGAATGGAGAGTTCCCTAAAAATGCAGGAAGAAGCATCCTGCTGCAGGTGGAGGCCAGTCCCGTGGCGGGGGTGGGGCTTCAGCCCTCCATTGGGGCAGTCGTGGACGGCTGCAGCAGGATGGGGTGGTAGAAAGGTGGTTGGAGACTTTGATGTCAAGGGCTCCCCTCCAAAGGTGTCCTTAGGGCTTTGCTGCTCGTTGCTCTGTGGCAGTGTGTGGCAGGTGGGCGGCACTGCAGATGCTTGGTGGACTGAGGAGGCATCCATCACCTGTTCTCCTCATGGAGAGACAGAACCCTGGCCCCCTATTCACCCCCTTGTAGTGCAGGAGCCCAGTTACCGGGTCTGTGCAGGAGCCCCAGCAGCTAGAGAGAGGCCTCCGAGAGGCTGGAGGGATTTTCCTGTCTGGAAAGATGGTGGCCACCATGGAGGAAGGCCAGCTTCATGGCCATGACCCACTGTCTGCAAGGAAGAGTGTGCAGCACACACCCAGCAGTGCTTAGGTAGCCAGAAACGTGGCAACTCCATTCCCCCAAAGTGATCTTTAAAGTGGACTTATTTACACTGTTGTCATAGCAACAGGAAAACTCTTCTGACCTATAAGCAGTGGAAGACTCTGTAAAAGAAACTGTAGACGGAAAAAAAAAATAATGCCAGGAAAAAAAAAACAAAACCTGTAACAACGTACCATTCTTTCACTTATTCAGTCAATTGAGAATAACAGTTCGTGCATTTGGCAGTCAAATGGGAAATGGCCTTGCGTGTTACAACATGAACCTGATTACATGAAGTGATTTATTTTCTTGTTTAGACACAGTATATCAAGAACCTTCTTCAAGTGGAAAGCTGTTAAAAACGTGAGAACCAGCAGTGCTCACTAACTTACAGGGATGATAAATGCAAACAGCCCAGAATCCAGAAACTGTCTTGAGAATAACAGTTTATACTGTCTTTTCTTTGAGCATCTAAACCCTAGACTCTGGGAGTAAGTATGCATCTTTAGTCCATGAGATGTAGGTCATTTTTCTTTCTGTGAGGTCTATTTCACTTATATCTTGTCTGGACAGGGTGGAGCCCCTGCTTAAGTTCTATTTCTAGCTTGCAGAAAGACTGAATTATCGTAGACCAAAGCCAGTGCTACTTGGAAAATGGGAAAGGCGAAGGAGACAGGACGTGTCTTCCTGTCTGGCCCAACCGTGAACTTGGCTGGGACCCTGTCTCTGGTGGGCGCTCCTGGGAGGTTGCACAGGCCTGGGTCAAGCTTCTGGGCCGGGCCTGTTAATGCGTCTCATCTCGTGTGAAGCCCGGTCCTTGGGGACTCTTTCCTGGCTCTTTCTGCCACTTGACTCTGTGGTCAGCATATTTGTATGTGACCTTGACTAGAAATCTTTAGCCCAGAGACCTGGTATGCTGCTCCTGTCTTCTTTCTCAACCGTTTTCTGTCTATTATATATATATAATAGACAGAAAATTATATATATATAATTCTGTACTGTATATATGCACATATAACTCAGTTATATCAAATTATAGTTTTTCTTCAAAAACATACTGCAGTGAGATTTCCTGAAGCTCTCCCGCCCCTCCCTGCCACCTTTAACCCGCCCCTCTGTCCCTTAGCCCCCGCGTGTCACATCTCAGTTCCCGCCCTGGCTGGGGAGCTGCATCCACTGGGCCCGTTGTATGTGGCTCCTCTCTGTATTCATGGCTATGATACTGAAATATGATTCAGGACCACACACAGATAGCAAAGTCTCTGGCCACTTAAGCATGTAAACAGTCTAGCTTTTTATAAAGTGGAAAAATATTTCTTGTGCACTATTTTAACATAATCAGCATGTTGAAACTTGGTGAGCAACTGTGTCAACATGTCTTTGGCTGGAAAGAGCCAACCTGGAGAGCCTCGTAGTAACATATAAAAAGCAAAGCTGCTTTGTTTACTACTGGGATTTGGGCAGCAATTACAGCCTGCAGTTAACTTGCAGACTTGAGACATAAGTGAATAAGTGAAATCATTATTTTTTGCATCATGATTAGGCTAGTTGAAATAATGATTCCTTGTCAGATAGCTAAGATTCCTTCAGAGAATCAGAGGAAAATGGATAGCTGAGTTCCCATGATGTCCTTTTATAGAAAAACTCACATCTACCTGGTCTGCCAGTGTCTTCTTTTGTTTCAAATATTTACTGAACACCTCAAACATGTCAGATTCTTTTTTACATGCTGGGCGTGCGGATTAAGTGGGATAGACGGGCTATTGGCTCATGGTGCTTGCTGCGGCTGTCTCGGGAAACAGTAAATAAGAAATCAGGTACACAAAAAAGACAATATTTGTGATTGCTCTAAGATGGGTTTGCTCAACGTCAGATATTCATGGAGGGCACTTCTGAGTCTGTTAGGGTAGCTCAGAGTCTCCAAACTAACGCATTTCTTCTCCCATGCTAGCACAGGAGGCAGACAGTAAGCAGTAACCAAAATAAGTACATACATTAGGGCTTTCCTGGTGGCTCAGTAGTAAAGAATCCACCTGCCGGTGCAGGAGACACGGGTTCAATCCCTGGTCTGGGAAGATCCCACAAGCAGCCAAGCAACTAAGCCTGTGTGCCACAGCTATTGAGCCTGTGCTTTAGAGCCTGAGAACTGCAAACTCTGAAGCCTGCGCACTCTGGAGCCCATTCCCCACTGGAGAGGCCACCACAATGAGAAACCCAAGAACCCCAGCTAGCGAGTAGCCCCCACTCGCCACAGCTAGAGAAGAGCCCACAGGGCAATAGCTGAAAAGAAGACCCAGCATGGCCAAGCGTAGATAAATAACATTAAAGATAGAAAACAACATGCATTAGATAGTGTGTTCGTCGGTGGTAAGGACTATCCAGCAGCAGAAAGTAGAACAAGGTGAAAGGTTACCAGCAGTGAGACCGGAAGTGGACAGGCTGCAGTTTTAAAGTGATAATCCTCGGAAAGCCTGCCCAAGAAGGCTGAGCGAGCTTGACAGGTCAGCTCAGAGGTGTCTGGGGAAAGAAGGTCCTAGGCCTGTGGAGATGCCTGTGTTTGAGGACAGCCAAGGGGTAAGCGTGGCTGGAGCGGGAGGAGTAGGGAAGGGCAAACAGGACACCCACGTAACCGAGGGTGTCGGTGTGGGAGGAGCGCCACAGCTGACAGAGCCATGAGGTTGCTGTTTGGTTTTTTAAATTTTAATATCACTTACTGATTTCTTTCTGACTGTGCTGGCTCTCCTTGCTGAGTGCAGCCTCTCTGGTGGTGGCGAGCCGGGGCTGCTCCCTAGTTGTGTGTACAGGCTTCTCTCTGAGGGGGATTCTCTCGTTGCGGAGAATGGGCTCCAGGGCGTGTGCGCTCAGTCGCTGTGGCACACGGGCTCAGTTACCCTGTGCGTGTGGGCTTTTCTCTGACCAGGGATCAAACCTGTGTCCCTTGCATTGGCAGCCGGATTCTTAACCACTGGACCACCAGGCAAGTCCTATTGCTTTATTAATTTTTAAAACACGTATTTATTTGGCTGTGCCAGGTCTGAGTTGAGGTACGCAGGATCTAGTTCCCAGACAGGAATGAACCTGGGCACCCTGCACTGGGAGCATGAAGTCTAAGTCGCTGGCCCACCAGGGAAGTCCAGGGGCCGATCTTTGGGGCACAGGATGTCAGGGAAGGCTCTGGATGAGGTTGTGAGGCTTGAACTGAGACCTGAAGGGTTTGACGAGCCTTTCGCGTGTGGAAGAGTTAGGCAAGCCTGGTTCAGGCCTGGGAAACGAAGGAACAGCAGGGACCAAAGGCTCAGGATAGGAAAGAGCACCTCCCTGTCCTCTATGCTGCCGTGTGAAAGCGGGGCGGGGAGAGCTGGGGAGGGGAGACAGCTCAGTACGCACTGTGTGGTTGGGGCGAGGTGTGCAGGTTTCCCTCGGAGTGAACGAGAGAGGTAGAGGAATGTGGCGATGCATGCCTTTCTACTGTCTTCTAAGGTTTGATAGCGGGAGGAGAAGGCAGCCTAAGCCACATCTGGAGGGAAAGCTGCATGCGGGCTGGGGCTTGATGCCCTGGCCCCTGAAACTCAGCCCAAGTCTGCTGATGAAGAAGGCACACAGGCAGGAAGCATTCGCGTGGACGGACTCGTGGACCAGTGAGTCACTGACATACCTCCCAGGCGGACAGAAGCCTGTTATCTTTTATTCTTTGAGTTATTTGGAAAACACAGGCACAAGATTCCAAGAATAATATACCAGCCATCCAGAATTTATAGTGCTTAATATTTTGGCGTATTTGCTTCCAGCCTTTGTAAAATTGACTTCTCTGAGACCTGGGTTTGATCCCTGGGTTGGGAAGATCCTCTGGAGAAGGGACTGGCTACCCACTCCAGTATTCTTGCCTGGAGAATTCCATGGACAGAGGAGTCTGGTGGGCTATATAGTCCACGGGGTTGCAAAGTGTCAGACACGACTGAGCAACTAACACTAAGACTTCGTAAAATTAGCACGTGCTAATTGTGTGTGTGTGTGTATTCTTTTCAATTCCGTCCTCAGTTGCTTTCCCAGCTCTAGAGGCAGCCATGTTGAGTTGACCAAATTGGCTTTTAGCAGATCTTTTGTTTCTGGTTTGCATCTGGGGATAAGGAAGGCAGAGAGGAGAGCTGGCATTTCCCAAGGCTGGTGGCAGGCGTGGGGACCCAGCTCTGCCCTGTCTGGAGTCAGGCAGTATCTGTGCATGGACCTCGCCCTGGAACGTCAGGCCTGCTCCTCGAGCCTCCCACAGCGCTGGGCCCCAGGCCCATGTGGACAGAGCCTGTGACAGCCCCACCCTGAGAGCCCCTCCTGTGTCTCTCACTAGCATCTCTTTAGCGTAATTTGTTCTGGATCAGCTTGTCCTGGCTCCTGACATCATCAGGATGCGGGACAACTCTTCCAGATAACCAAAGCGTATCCCTTTTTTATTTGAAACACTTTTGGTGGAAATTATCCTCAGATGTCTTGCAGATTTAGATTTTCTGAGTCTTAGATAAGATCTGTTAATCTTCTGTGGAAGATTAAGATCTGTGGATTGACCAGGGTTATTCCTTTGCGCATCAGCGGCTGTGTCCATTGATGTTCCGGGGACCGCGCACAGCTTCCTCCAGCACACAACTTAAGGCTGCTTTGCTGAAGCTTTGCTACCAGCGTTCGCTGACTTGCAGCCCTCTCTCTCCATCAGCCAGCAGCTCTTCCCTCTCACTGTTGTCGGTAGACTTGCCTCTGACTCTCCCTCAGTTCCACTTCTCACTCCTTACCTAGGAGTCCCCCTCTGCTTTGGCCTGGGAAACAGATAATCAAATGAAGAACATGCTGGGTAAAGTCACAGAAGGCTCCAAGTGGGTGCTCTCCACTGAGGGCTCTCTAAGTGAGGATGTCTGTTGGACTGGCCGGCAGACATGGTTGGACACGTGGTCTCTTCCAGATGGCTGGTGCTGAGAGTAGCACCATCCTCTGAGGCCCAGTGGCCTGCATTTCTCCCTTCCTCACTCACTCCTCCTTCCTTGAGATTCTTCCCACCTTCCCTGAACGAGAGCTCGGGACACAGTGCCTCTTAGGAGGTGCTGTGGTGGCTGCCCTCAAGTTATAATTCAGCGTTAGAGAAATATGACTGTAAAATTGTTGAGGAAAGTCATTACTGGGTCTGTAAAGCTTCTTTTTTCTAGAACCAGCTGTTCAGTTTTAAAGGCAGGAGGGAACATTGAGAGGATCTCATTCTAGCACCTAGTTTTACAGCTGAAGAAAGCAAAGACCCAAATGAAAACTGACGGAGTTCGCCAAGTCCGTAGTTGCTGACTGAACAGCGCTTCCATCGTGGAGCTGTCTGGCCTTTGTGGTCAGAGGCGCCGGCTGTTCACTGTCATGACCTGAGCACACAGGCTGGTAAGGGTCGTGGAAGCGGGGAAAGTAGATGCTCTCTCTTCTGTGCCTCGTTTCCTGAGCTTGGTGGGATGCCACCTCAGTGTAGACTAGACTTTTTACTGGTTAATAAAAGTGATTGAGAACGTATTCACTGTATCAGCAAAGGTTTATCCAGAAAGATGTTCATTGCAGCATTATTTACAGTAGTGAAAAATTGGAGATAGGTGGCCTACCATTGGGCTGATGAATAAATTTTGAAATAGCTCTGAAATTGAATATTACACTGTCATTAAAGCTGCATGTACAGAGTTATTAATAATAAAGGTATGACAAAGTCACTGGTTATCTTTGAGTGCACTGTTATTAAGTAGGCAAAATTAGGAAGTAAGGAAAATAATATTGAAATTATGTACCATATCACCTTAACTATATAAAAACTTTAAAGAGAGGAAAGCCTGGCAAAGGAATATCCAAAATGAGAGTTTTTTTGGTGAAAGACTTTTTTTTTTAAATTATTTTTTCCTGTACTTTACAGAGTTTCTAGAATGTCTGTCTACTATTTTTATAAGCTAAAAAGTATTCTTTGATGATGCAGTGTGGGGAGGGGAGTGCAGAAACAGCACTGAACAGGGAGACAAGCTGAGAAACCGTATTCAAACCTGCACAGAAGGAAGGCCCATCCTAGCAGCCCTGCCGAGTGTGGTGCCACCAGCCAGACACGCAGGCCAGGCTTACCCTGCAGTTGCTGCTGTTCACTCAGTCGTGTCTGCCTCTGAGACCCCGTGGACGGCAGCTTCCCTGTGCTTCACCCAGAGTTTGCTCACACTCATGTCTGTTTCCTTATCCCTAAATGTAATTGTCTGGTTCTTAACCAGAGGAACAGTGATTTGCTCCAGCACTGGAAAGGAAAAATTGGCCACATTGGATTGATTTATACACAGACAGTCCCACACAGTGTTTTATTTCTTTTTACATTTAAAATGTTTTCAGGAGTAACTTTTAATACAGGCGTCTCTTGGTGTGTTTAGAGCCCAGTTGTCATGTGAGCTCTGAGTCTGCTGTCTGTGCCCAGTGACAGAGGTCCTTGTTGGTGGCGCTCCTGTGAGCCTGTGTGTGAGGCCCTGCCCTGGGCCTTGGCCCTTGCGGGTTTTGTTGATCAGCTTCTTAAACAGAGCCTAAGAGGGAAAGAGGACAGGCGGGACAGGGCGCAGAGGCAGGGAGGAGAGGAGCCCACTGCCCAGCGCTCTCTGAACACGGGGGGAAGAGAGCTCATGCTTGCTCACTTGCTGCTCTGTGATAGACGGCAGGCGGGAAGGGCCAGATTCTAGCAGATGCAATCTTACTGAATCTTCACTGCAATCTTCTGAGATAAGAATCATCACCCCCTTGTTTCAGATAAGGTAACTGAGACTCAGCTAGCACTTGGTAGAGTTGGAGTACCTAGCCAGGTCTGCAGAGCTCCAAGCTCAGGTGCCTCCTACAGTGAGGGCAGCTTACACTCCAGGAAGTCAGGAGAGAGGCCCTGGCCGAGGACCGCAGTGGGCTGGCCTGTGTCGCCACGACAGACGTCACTGGGGTGGTAGGGGAGCCGCAGGGTTCACTGTGCTCCCAGCACGCTGGCCGTGCTGCCCATGTGGTCTGCCCGGGAAGGCCAACGTGGAGCTGGGCTCCAACAAGTTCCAACAGAAGTACAAACCCTGATCTTGTCCTCCTGCCAGTTTTATGGGAATTTCTGCAAGGCACAAGGCAAAGGGTCTCTGAGGGCTCAGGCCCACTCTCCTAGGTGGCAGGTGGGGGTGGGTGGGCACAGACGTGGAGAGGACATAGCTGCTGCTTCAGCAGCTTTGTTAGGGTTGAAGTTCCTCCTCTTTCCGCCAAGTCAGAGACTGAACCGCAAATCGCTGTCTCCTCTGAGGCAGCGGTGGCTGAGCCTGCGCCTGAGTCATCCGCATGAGCCCTGATGCCGGGTCCTCCTGGACCTCCCCCCACCCCATCCCCTTTCCTTCTGCTGATACTTGTCGGCCCCAGGCCATTCTCACCGTATCTCCTGCTGTTCCTCCTGCGTGGGCTCTGGCACCGCATCCTGAAACTGGTGAGGGGCTCCTCCTGGTCCAGACGTGTCTCTCCTGCCCTGAGGCCTCCACACCTGCTCTCAGGCCACCTGGAGGTGGGGGTAGTACCAGGCACTGGTCCTCATGTAATCTTACGCTTCACCTCTCTGGGTTCAGTTGCCACGTTGAGGAAAATCATACACACCCAACAGGGTGGGCGTGGGGACAGCGGGAGGACAGGTGATGGGTGAGAAGGGGTCTCGCCGCCTCCTTCCCTCTGTCCCCACTTCCTCCTCCTCCACTCAGCCTGAGCATCCTTGCTCCAAAAACCTGTCTCATTGATAAAAAGCTTTGGATTGGTGGACTGGACTCTTCTTAGCTGTGGGATTTTGGCCGAGTTACTTACCTCCTTTGAGCCTGTTTCTTCATCTGCAAGGATGAACATAGAACCACCTACCATACTATTTTCTGTATGTAATTTTTTTTATAAACTGTAAAGTACCACATGCAGGAGGAGCATTTATTATGCATCCTGTGTCCATCTGGCCTGAGAGAACTTGAGGTGAAGGTGCAAAGATGCAGCAGGCTTATGAAAAGGCATTTCATGCTAATAACTCATGAAGCAGACAGTCGGTGTGGGTTCTAGTAGTATGCTGACCTTCATCCATTTATCCAGTGCCCTTATTCTCAGTGTTTCAACTGTGTAGCACACCCGTGCTTTCTCCTTCTGCTCTTTAAAAGCCCTTGATTTGGGTTCGGCTTATCAGTGAATGACGCTTTGTCCCTTGGGCACTGAGGAGCGCCTGAGTCGTGCTCGGTGGCCACACTTGGGTGCTGTGCACCTGCAGCGGGAGCCACGGGCCTCTGACGCCATCGGCTGGCCTCGCCCTGCCACGGTGAGAGGGTCAGGGCCGCTCCACTGCAGACCAGGCCACCGCAGCAAGAAGGGGCCTGAGCTTAGCCCCTGGCAGATGATCAGTGGGTCTTGGTTGAATGGACCCAGCATGAATTGGGCACAGTGTGACTTTGCAGAATCCTGCCAGGCAGAACCACTGGGTCTGTTGTTTGGGACCAGCCACTTCCTGGATTAATCCATCAGCCACGTTGGTCTGTTGGCACCCCTCCGTTCACCTTTTTGGCAAAACAGAGTTTCTGGCGAAACAGTTGTTTTCTTACTGTTTTGAGTTGCTAGTGGTCCTATAAAACTTAAAGTTTGTGAGACACTGTTCTCATGATCTGGCGACATCTATTTAACCTTTGGTGTGTCATACTTCCCTATCAAGAAGATGATATGCACTCGTTTTTCAGGGACACATAAAACTTTCTTTATCATAATCACAGAGGGATAAAAGAAAAACCCCCGAAGTCATTTAGTACAAATTGTCACCCTTCGGCAGTTCCCTCTGCACCAGCCCTGGTTCATGCTGCCTCCTGGGGCAGCGTGTCGGGCGTGTTGAACCCTGAGAATGTCTGTTTATCCACCTGTCCACAGGCAGTAAGTGAGCTGAAATCTGCCTACCTAAAACCCACCCCTGGTGGTTTTAATTTCGTCAACAGAGTATGTTTGCCAGTCCTTCAACAATAATAACAATAATATACATGATTAATTTAATAAAAGCGGCAACAGCAGTGGCTCTTCGGGTCTGATTTGCTGCTCGCCATCTGCTGTGAGGAAGGACTGTTACCATGCGAGCTCACCGATGAGGCTCAGAGAAGGCAAGGACTCCAGGTAGGGCCTCACTCAGGCCCAAGGTGCTGACTGCCTCCATCCCTGGGCGCCAAGACTGGCACCTGTCCTTCCCACCCCAAATCTTTTTTTCTTCCATATTATGTAGTTCATGCTATTGGGCCTCCCACATAGAATGATGTTCTCAGTCCTGACTCCCGGATAGTCCTACTTCTTTGTATCCTTTCTAGTTTGACAGAATGCTCTGAAAATTTGGTGCCCATCAGGAAGCTCTGTTTTGATAAATTTTAGTTTCGTTTGAAATATAGAATTGCTACATAGTAGAAATCCATGTTTAAAAGAAGTGATTTGCTCTTATATTCTTGTCAAAGAATAGCACACAGATGTGACTGTGGGCTCAGAAGACAGAGTCCATGAGTTCTGATAAGCCTAGAACAACGGTTGTCAGATTTTTTTGGTAAAAAGCCAGATGCTGGATATTATGGACTTGGTGGACCATACAGTCTCTGTGGCATGAGCTGAACTCTACCAACACTGATGAAAGCAGAGGTAGTGTGTAAACAAAGCAGCATGGCTGCGTTCTAGTAGAACTTGATTTACAGAAACGGGCAACAGCTGGGTTTGGACCTTGGCTCAGTTTGCATTAACGGGATTGTCCTTGATGGTGAGAAAAGGTTTACAAGTGGATGTTAAGTAGGAAAGTCCTAGTTATTTTGCAATAAATATTAATAACACACCCTTTTAGTTTCAAAAGTGTCTTGGTCAAAAAATTAATATGTCGTCACCCTACGCGTTCCATCATTTAAGGTTTTATTTTTAAAAGCACATTATTTGGCTGCCCTCAGCCCTCGTCATGGTGTACAGGGCCTTCTGGCTGTGGCATGTGGGCTCTGGGCTTCCCAGGTGGGGCAGGGGCAAAGAAGTCGCTGCAGTGCAGGAGATGGCAGGCTCCATCCCTGGGTCAGGAAGATCTCCTAGAGGAGGGCATGGCAACCCACTCCAGTACCCTTGCCTGGGAAATCTCATGTACAGAGGAGCCTGTTGGGCTGCAGTCCATGGGGTCGTGAAGAGTCGGACACGCCTGAGCACAAACACATAAACACACGTGTGGGATCTAGTTCCCAACCAGGGATTAGGGCCCCCTGCATTGGGCGTGCAGAGTCTTAGCCACTGGACCACCAGGGAAGTCCCACCTTAAGATCATTAAATGAGACCACGATGAAATAGGAACTGTTCTTCTGTTTTGTGACCTTTCCATAGATTTCTATGCTTTTCTAGTCTGAGAGGAGGGCCTGGCGTGGAGGGGAGCACTTGGAGGTAGGGATGCAGAGACTTTCCAGGGGGAGTGGTTACAGCTCAGCTTTGTGCAGAGCTTCCTCTGTGCAGGGTGTGATATAAAGGGCTTCACACAAACCATCTCCAGAAATATACACTAATCCCATGCATGAAATAGGGTTATTATTCCCGTTTTACTGATGAAGAAACTGAAGCACAGAGGATTAGGAAATTTGCTCAGGGTTGCCGAGCTTGTGGTTGGATTTGGATTTGAACTGGATGATCTGACCTCAAATCTTCATGACCTAGATAATCACGATGGTGTGTGATCAATCAGCTAGATAGAGCCAGACATCCTGGAATGTGAAGTCAAGTGGGCCTTAGGAAGCATCACTACAAACAAAGCTGGTAGAGGTGATGAAATTCCAGTTGAGCTATTTCAAATCCTAAAAGATGAAGCTGTGAAAGTGCTACACTCAGTATGCCAGCGAATTTGTAACACTCAGCAGTGACCACAGGCCTGGAAAAGGTCAATTTTCATTCCAATCCCAAAGAAAGGCAATGCCAAAGAATGCTCAAACTACCACACAATTGCACTCATCTCACACACTAGTAAAGTGGTGCTCAAAATTCTCCCAAGCCAGGCTTCAACAGTATGTGAACCATGAAATTCCAGATGTTCAAGCTGGTTTTAGAAAAGGCAGAGGAACCAGAGATCAAATTGCCAACATCTGCTGGATCATCAAGAAACCAAGAGAGTTCCAGAAAAACATCTATTTCTGCTTTATTGACTATGCCAAAGCCTTTGACTGTGTGGATCACAATAAACTGTGGAAAATTCTGAAAGAGATGGGAATACCAGACCACCTGACCTGCCTCCTGAGAAATCTGTATGCAGTCAAGAAGCAACAGTTAGAACTGGACATGGAACAACAGACTGGTTCCAAATAGGAAAAGGAGTTCGTCAAGGCTGTATATTTTCACCCTGCTTATTTAACTTATATGCAGAGTATATCATGAGAAACTCTGGGCTGGAAGAAGCACAAGCTGGAATCAAGATTGCCGGGAGAAATATCCATAACCTCAGACGTGCAGATGACACCACCCTTATAGCAGAAAGTGAAGAAGAACTAAAAAGCCTCTTGATGAAAGTGAAAGAGGAGAGTGAAAAAGTTGGCTTAAAGTTCAGTGTTCAGAAAACCAAGATCATGGCATCTGATCCCATCACTTGATGGGAAATAGATGGGGAAACAGTGGAAACAGTGTCAGACTCTATTTTCTTGGGCTCCAAAATCACTGCAGATGGTGATTGCAGCCATGAAATTAAAAGACACTTGCTCCTTGGAAGAAAAGTTATGACCAACTTAGACAGCATATTAAAAAGCAGAGACATTACTTTTCAAACAAAGGTCCGTCTAGTCAAGGCTATAGTTTTTCCAGTGGGTGTGTATGGATGTGAGAGTTGGATCATAAAGACAGCTGAGTACCAAAGAATTGATGCTTTTGAACTGCCGTGTTGGAGAATACTCTTGAGAGTCCCTTGGACTGCAAGGAAATCCAACCAGTCCATCCTGGAGGAAATCAGTCCTGAATATTCATTGGAAGGACTGATGCTGAAGCTGAAACTCCAATACTTTGGCTACCTGATGAGAAGAGCTGACTCATTGGAAAAGACCCTGATGCTGGGAAGGATTGAGGGCAGGAGGAGAAGGGGACTACAGAGGATGAGATGGTTGGATGGGATCACCGATTCAATGGACATGAGTTTGAGCAAGCTCTGGGAGTTGGTGATGGACAGGGAAGCCTGGCGTGCTGTAGTCCGTTAGAATGCAGAGTCCGACACAACTGAGGGACTGAACTGAACTGAACTGATCTAACCTCAGAACCCGAACTCCAAGGCTGATCAAGTGTGGTATAATTAAATAAACTGATCGAGCCAAATGGAAACAGGGCAGGAGTGGGATGAGGCAGGACCCTGCTCTTTCTCCAGGTAGAAGAGCTGGCCAACATCACCTCCACCTTTCCACCTTAGGTATAAGTATCAGAGGTCGACGAGTATTAGGTGGGACCTTTCAAGGGGAGTAAAGGATGTACAGAATCTTTAGGCTTTCTGGTTGGAAGATGCCTCAGGGCACTGGGGGATCTGCGGCCAGAAGCTGCCTGATGGGCCCCGAGCATCCCTGGGCTTCGAGTGATGCAGGGCTTGAGGAGCCCTAAGGGGTGCTTTTTATATCAGAGCCACCTCTGGCCTGCTCAGGGCTCTTGTCTGGCTGGGCCAAATGGTGAGAGGAAAGGGGGGTCCTGACCACGCTTCCTGCTGTCCCCGTCCTCTGAACAGAGTGGAACGTCCACGTCCAGCAGCAGCATCTGTCTGGGACACGTGTGACTTCTAGTGGGACAGGGGAGTGAGAGTGGCTCCTCTCATTTCTGGACTCTTAGAGGCTAGTTCCATGTTTCTAGCTCAGTGACTTAAAGAGAACACCAAGTTGCATATAATTTTCAAAGGGAGTTGCCTTCTTTCGATAAACTAGAGCCAAAAGGAAATCTTTAAAACTAATTCCATCAATTTGTATTATTCTGGGTGGTATTTTTTTGTACAATTTCCAAAGCAGTGACCCTAAGGCCACAGTGAGGACAGTCCTTTGGAGTTTTTGCAACCTACTCAGTCAGAGGAAAGCACAAAGGAAGGGGCCTGTAGGTTTGGTTAGAAGCCTCCTTTGGGGGCTGGGAGGTGAGAGGAGAACCAGGGCTCTGGCCCCTGGCCCCGCCTTTCAGCATGTGTTCATCGAGGTGTAGTACAAGCGGTGTGCTTTCCCAGACTTTCGGTGTTGCCCCAGGACAGCTGTGTAAGTTCATTTTGGCATTAGGACAAATGAGAGTATGTTTCCCGTTTGCCGGACTCTTGCCGCAGCTTCTTTCTCTGTTCTGTTAAACTCCTGGCTGAGTTCTTTCCTTTTATCCACATTTTAACTGGTGCTAAGGCACCAAGCACAAAACTCTGCAAACAGCTTTCATCTTCGGGCATTCTGGTCGGAGCACACCGCAGTTAGAGTTCACACAGCACGGAAAGCTCCCCCTCTGCATGATACACTAAACATTTAATAACTATACAGTAATCCTGGATAGTTTCAGTGGGCCACACGGGAGCCTTAATGTGCTAAAAATGTACTTCTTCACTGTCAAGTTAACTTGTGGCAAATTGAGAGAAATTCTTCGAAGCAACTTTGAGGGGTTGGACGTTTATAAGCCTAGAAACAAATAGCGTATTCTGAAAGTAGTGTTTATGTAAAAAGAGATAATTGAAATAGAGTATTAACCCGGAGCTTGGTGCGTTTCTTTGCAGAGCAGTCCTTTTTAGGTTGGAGAGCCGTGTCCCTCCATGACAATGCAGAGAGGTTGTGAGTAGGGCCTGTGGCCAGACTAGCAATGGAACACAGGTCCGACTGGCCGCAAGATCATGCTCTTTGATTCAGAATGTGGAGTGTTTGACCTCTCTTGATGTAAAATCCTGCACTTTTGGAAAAAAACAATCAAAGGTCAGTGTGTATTATTAATTAATTGAATTCATATTTATTTCTAAGTGGAAGCATTTCTTAAGAAATTGTTCTCTGTGAGACAGGTGTGCATCTGTACCAATGCAGTTGTTTCCAAAAGCTCAGAAAGGACTGATTGAAACAAGGACCAAGTCCAGTATTGTAATTTTCCTTTGTTTTGGAGTATTTAAAATAGTCTTACTCCAAAGGAAATCCAGTCAAAACACTTACAGTTATAATGTGCATAAATTAAGGATTTAGGAAACTGATATTTCTCAAGTATTTGGGGAGGAAATGATGTGTGTGTATATATATATATATTTATTTATTTGAAACGCTTGTTGTTGTATTTTAGGTCTGTTTACATGGTTGGTATCAGAATATCAAGTAATTTGTTTTTTAAAGCCAAGATTATTATAAGAGCAATAATGTCTTTAGCCCTGACTTTGTTGTGTGGTCACTTGCAAGCTCTCACTTGCTTTTTGAGGCTGTTTTTATCTATACCACAGTACCTGGCCTACTGCCTTCTTGTCCATGGTTAGTACACACACAGACACACACACACAATCTAGATCCTGGCAAGCCCTTACTGTATGAAGTGAGACTTTGCTTTTCGATTCAGAGAAAAGGACAGTCACCGTCTACAGACTGTGTAGACTTTGACTCTGACTGTGGTGGTTACTGAGGGACACTGAGCTATGGCTCTGCGGGCTGTTTCGGGAGAAAATTTCCCCACGTTGGCAGCACTCAGAAATGAAGGCTGTGCTTCTCAGACGTGTGTTTGTTTGCACGTCAATTCTGGGATGTTTTACAATAAGTCAGATTCTTGCTTAATGGCCCTTCACCATCAAGATGGGTCTGACAAGGAGACGCTCCCAAGCTCACCCCACTGAAGGCATTCATGAAGTGAACATCAAGTAATAAGTGGGCTGCCGTGTTTTTAGGCAAGAATTTGCTGGCATTAGCAAAGAAAACCCCAGTATGGCTCAGGTTGTCTCCATTGACTTCTAATCGTCTTTCCCTTTAACAGAGTGAAAAATGTCTGGGCAGTTACAGCTTTGTTCTAAAGTGGCCCATAATTTTGTCTATGTTTTACATCCCAGTGGATTCCCAAGACCAAATATGGTATCGTTTCTCAGAGAGGTCTCCTTTTCTTTCCCTTCAATCTATACAGTATTTAATAGATTTATTTTGAGGTCATGATTATCTTTTAGGTCAGCCTGCAACTTAAAACCTGGTAGACTGATGTGGTGAGCAGGATAGTAGCTTAGAGGGACTGTGGGATGAACTGTGCATGTCTGTTCTGATCACTTTAAATTAAAAGCCATCACGTTTGAGAAAGCATTTGTAAGAACACATGAAATTGTTTATACCAGTCTTTTCTCTCAACTCCATGCCATCATTTCTTACTGGTTCCATGTTTCCATATATACCACATGCAAAAAGACTGCTTCTGTTTTATCCACCCTCACGTGGTTGATACCCTGGCTGGGTGTTGTTGCGCTGCTGAAGATCAGGGGTACTGCCATTCCCCTGAGTCCGGCTTGATGAGGGGCACATCAGCGAGAAGAGAGGGGTGGAGGGGCTGGATTTGAGACAAAAGACAGACTTCGGCCGGAGCTCCCTATGAGGTACGGTTAAACACAGGGTTCTAACAGAAATGAGGTCAGTGAGCATCTCCTCACATATAGGAAATGTACACTGCTGACGTTTATCAAAAGAAATGAACACGTAGAATGTGCGCTCTTAGGGTAGTGGGCGTCTCTTACTTAGAAGTTCAGTTTCTGGAGACGTGGCAGCCAGCGTGAGGTGCCAGCTCTGTTACTTCAGCTCATGGACTGTGGGCTGTGGACTCAGGACTTCGTGACTAATTTCTGGGGAATGGGTGTGGGTCCCCACTTCACTGGGTCAGTCTGAGGAGTGAGTGGAGAGCACTCCCTGTGCTGGGGGGGAGGCCTGGTGCTCGCACCCCGCCCGCTGTGTGTGCTGACATGGGACAGCTGTCCCTGGGGGGCTGGGACCATGCTGGACCCATTCACGAAGGTGCCTGGTGCAGCGTGTCAGCTCCCATCCCTGCAACCCTGAGCAAGGCTGTTAGCTTCTCTAGGCCTCAGTCCATGGACAGGTCTGTCAAATAAGAGCTTTGCTCTCCAAGATCCTTCCAGAATGAAAAAAAAATTTTTTTTTAATTGAGAATAAATAGTACTTTAATATTTCAGAGTGCTGTTCAGGAAAATGAAGAGTTCTGCTAGGAAGGCACTTGCTAACTTCGGGAAAATGTTGATTAAACCGACATTGTTGCTTTCCTGTTGGAAATTGAGTCTTGTCACTCTGACAGATGGCTGCTCTCCGACCAGCATGTTAGCCCTTTCTAAGGAAGGCAGAGGATGTCTGCCTAGCACCGATGATTAATGCTGTCCACAGAAAGGTGGTAATGAGTTTGGTATTTTTTTTTCCTGCTTTGTGTTCTGAAAGTAATATTTCTATAAATTCACTGTAATAAAACTCTTGCATTTGATACATTTAAAAAATTTTTTATTTGTCTCTGCCAGGTTTTAGCTGTGGCATGCAGAATCTTTAGTTGAGGGATGCAAACTCTTTAGTTGCTGAATGTGGGATCTAGTTCCCTGACCACGGATCAAAAAATAAATCCAGGCCCCCTGTATTGGGAGTGCAGAGGCTTAGTCATTGGACCACTAGGGAAGTCCCTGGATACATTTTTAAAAGTCCACTTTATTGAGTATGACTTACATGCAATAACATGTACCCATTTGTGTGTAGAGTTGAGCGAGTTGTGACCAGTGTCTGCACACCTGTGTAGTAACCACTGCCTTGCTGCTGTTTGGTTGCTCAGTCGTGTTCCACTCTTTGCCACCCCAGGGACTATAGCCTGCTGGGCTCCTCTGTCCATGGGATTCTCAAGGCAAGAATACTGGACCGGGTTATCCTTTCCTTCTCCAGGGGATCTTCCCAACCCAGGGGTAGAACCTGGGTCTTTTGGTTGGCAGGCAGATTCTTTATTACTGAGCCACCTGGGAAACCCAACCACTGCCTGAGAGATGTTTAAAAACAACTTTATTGAGATATAACTCACATACCATAAAATTCCCTCATGAAAATGATATTTAAATCCAGTGAGTTTTAGCATATTTGCAGCGTTGTGCAACCTTATCACATAGTAAGTTTAGAGCATTGTCTTCACCCTGAAAAGAAACCCCAGGCCCATTAGCAGTCACTCCCCATTCCTCCTCCATTCTACCCTCCAACTCCTAGTCCTAGGCAGCCATTATTCTACTTTCTGTCTTTATAAATTTGCCTATTTTGGACATTTCATATAAGTAGAACTATACATACAGTATGTGGTGTTTTGTGACTGGCTTTTTCCACTTTGCAATTTGTTTTCAGGGTTCATCGATATTGTGGCATATATCAGCACTCCATTCCTTTTCATGTTTGAATAATACTCCATTGTATGGATATACTATCTTTTGTATATCAGTTAATGAACATATTGGTTGTTTCCACTTTGGGGGTATTATGGATAATGCTGTTATAAACATTTGTGTAAAAGTTTTTGTGTATGCTTGCTAGGAGTAGAATTGCTAAATTGTATGGTAAGTGTATGTTTAACTTTTTGAGAAACTGTTTTCCAAAGTGGTTCTATCATTTTACATTTTTACTAGCAATGCATTGGAGAAGGAAATGGCAACCCACTCCAGTGTTCTTGCCTGGAGAATCCCAGGGACGAGGAGCCTACACGACTGACGTGACTTAGCAGCAACAGCAATGTAGGAGGATCCAACTTCCTCCACAATCCTCATCAACACTTATTGTTGTCTGTCTTCATGATTATAGCCATCCTAGTGGTGTGAAGTGGCTTCTCATTGTGATTTTAATTTGCATTTTCTTGATGGCTAAAGATGTTGAGCATCTTTTCACATGCTTGCTGGCCGTTTGTTTATCTTTTTTACTGAAATGTCTATTGAGATCCTATGCATTTTTAAATTTGGTCACTGTCTTTTTTCTATTGTTGTAAGAATTCTGTATATATTCTAATCAGATACATGATATGCAAATATTATCTCCCATTTTGTGAATCATCTCTGCTTTCTTGATGATGTAATTTGAAGCTCAAAAGTTTTAATTTTGGTTAAGACTACCTTATTTTTTTCTTTTGTCACTGTGTTTTTGGTATCATATCTAAGAAATCTTTGCCTAACCAAGGTCGTAGAGGTTTACATCTATGTTTTCTTCTAAGAGTTTCACATTCGGGTCTGTAATCCATTTAGAGTTAATTTCTGTATATGGTTTGATGAACAGATCCAACTTCATTCTTTTGCATGTGGTATCCAATTGTCTCAGCAGCATCTGTGTTACATGTGTGAACATGTATTTTTTTTGCTTTTATTTTTTAATTCTTTCCCCCATCTAAATTGTCTTGGCATCACATTATAGACTTTGAAAGAAAAGCGGTAGTTCCCCTATTCAAGCCTCTCCCTCCCCAGAACTGATGACTCTAAACCTACTGAGCTGTTTTTTCTGATTTTTACCTCTATATTTCTAAATACCATGCTTATATAGCAATTCTTGAGTATTATGATGAAACTCTCAATATATTTGAATTTGAATCATTTTAATGTACATCCATATTGTGTTTCATTATTACAACAATGTTTTATTATGACATTGTTTACTGCTGAGCTGAGTATTAGTATATGCTGAGTACATTTCTTTTTCTTCCTTTGTCATTTTTGTTTTCCTTTGCATTGACCCGTTCCTCCCCCAATCTTGTTTCCGTTGCTTGCTGTCTTCCACGGTCTGGCCGGTCTGGCCCCACCCCGCCCCCCCACAGCAGGTCTTTAAAGTTCCTGCCAGCGCAGTTCTCCACATGGCCAGACCCCACAGGTAATCTTTCTATGCCATTTGTCCCCTGTGTCTTTCCGAGTTCTTTGCTCGGGGGGGGTCATCCTTCCTGCAGCTGTCTTGCTTTATTCATTCCAGGCTGGGTGCTCTGTGGGTTGCTGTCTTCCAGAGGTGCCTCCTGCTCTTCTTTTTGCTTCTCCTCTCTACTCTTCCTGAGATCTCCTCTTCCCAGATTAGCCAGAGATCCTTACATACACCTGAAGAACCTGATGCCCAGATTAATGAAGCTCGTTATTAATATCCTTGATTCTTGATTCTTTTAATATTCATTAGTATCTGAGCCACCAGGGAAGCCCTTTAATAGATATTAACTATTAATAGATATTAATATCTATTAGGATAGTCTACCCTATCCTTCTCATAGCTACCAAAAATGATTTGAAAGCAGTTAAGAATCCTGAGTCAAGAACACCTTCCTTTCCCAGAACGAAAGTCTCAGCCATCAGAACCACAATTCTAGGAACCAGGAAGTTCTCTGGAGCCCACAAGTGGTTCTGTGTCCCCAGTCATGGCTGCTGAAGTCAAACACTTTCCTCCCCATAGGCCTGTCTTCACTGAATCTGCATCTCTTTTGCATACAGTCCTGGGTTGCTTGACTTCGGGGGCACATCAGAGAAGAAGTTGGAAACACTTTCAGTTAGGAGCAGAGGGAATGCTAGAAACAGGCACCCAGTGAACTGGAAGAAGTGCCAGTTAGCCAAGGGACAGAAGGCAGGATGATTGTTAAAGTCAGCTTATAGTTGATAGACCTGAATTACACAGCATTTAGTATCTCGTTTAATGTCACCACAGAAAGTTCTGCACGAGCTAGGCTCACAGAGGCGTCGCTTCATCGTGGTGCTTCTGGTGGCTGCCCGCCTCCTCTCCCCCTGCCCGCCTCCAGCTGTCTATCACAGAAGCTCTGTGTGAGGCGTTGTGCAAGGTGTTCCTCATAGACACCAGACTGTTTAAAGGAGTAAGTAAGTTTGAATTTTCTGGAAAGTAATTTTATGTAGGACAACCCTTTTGTCACAGTTACAAATAAAAGAAATATTACCTTACATCCTTATGAGAATAGAGTACCTGGAGGCCTGACTTAACCCCCTTTCTCTGCTTTTGAAAGAGGAGCTTCCCTGGGGACTTCCCTAGTGGTCCAGCGGTTTCGAATCTGCCTCCCAATGCGGGGGACACGGGTTTGATCCCGGTCTGGGAACTAAGGTGCCACGTGCCACGGGGCAGCTAGGCCTGTGTGCCACCAACCACTGAAGCCCATGCACCTGAGAGCCTGTGCTCTGCAACAGAGTGCCCGAGTGCCTCTGCAACAGAGAGCCCCATCGAAAACCCAGCACAGCCAAACATCAATTAATCAATTTAAAAATAGCTTTTAAAAGAAGTGTGATTGGTTTTTCTAAAAATTAAAAGAATGAAAGCACAGCCTAATGACTGTCCTTATAAATGGCGTTTCTGTCATTGAAACTGTTTAATAAGTTAAAAAAAGTATGTATGTTCATATGTATGTATATTTCAGTGGTAATTTTAAAAATCTCCTGATCTCTCTCTTCGTCCTGTCTCCTTTTCTCCTTGTGTCTTATTGTTGTAACATCATCTTACTTAACTAGGAAATCTATTATTAGAACATGTCAAGGTTCTAGAAAGGCCAGTTTTGCACAACATGTTGAAATAAAAACATACTGAATGTGTTCTTTGGGATGCTATCTTTAAATCTGGCCACTTCTTAGAACAAAAAATCTGGAAGTGGTTTTAGCCAGTATCAGTCCTGGCCCCTTCAGATTGTCCAAAGGAGATTGAGGTTAAGATTTTTCTAGCGAATGCAGGACGGAAGTGGAACCAGAGCATCTCCAGCTGGGCCGCCTCTCACTTTGACATCAGGAGGGAGCAGCCTTCGGTTCTGGGGCCTGAGCGAGTCCTTGCACCATCAATGGAACTAATCAGCGCTTGCATTCAGCACGTTCTCCAAGCCAGAGCAGCCACTGTGACAAGTGACAGAGGAGGTGGAGTGAGCAGCAGGCTGGGGGCAGGCGGCTCAGAGAAGGAGGGTAGGCATCTGATTGAGCGTGTGGTGATTCGCAAGCCTTAGAAATGATTACTAGTCAGAAAAAACGGGACAATGTCTATTTTGATCTTTCACTGTCAATAGAAAATGCAGGTTGTGTTACAGTTAATGGGAAGGGATTATTAATTTCTCCCTAGTGTTGCCTTTTTCTTGGGATCTTAGATCTTTTTGTAAAAAAAAAATAAAGCTCCCCCCCACCCCCCACCAAAGCTCAGTGCTCCAAACTGGTGTTTTTCGTGTTGCTCCTTTATGCCTCACCGCCCCCCCCCCCCCCCGCCCCAGGAGAGTGGAGATGCCCTGTGGTGGGAGCTTGTCCCCTCTTTGCCCCATTGCCCCAGGCAGCTTCACAGGGAGCAGAGGGGAGTGTGAGGGGGGAGGCGCCCGGAGCCTGTGGGAGGAACTAAAACCTGGGTTTTGCCGATCTGTTGGTCCTCACCTGGTGCCTCCCCGCAGTAAGGTGTCCTCCCCTTCCTGCCCGCCCACTGGGTGTTCCAGAGAAGGCAGGTCGTTTCCTTTGTGCTGTCAGCCCAGGCGCTGTTACTGCCTTCCCCACAGAGCACCTTCGTTCACAGCCGCTGATGCCGTTAATCCACGCATGCCCCTTGACCTAGGTGCACAGTGAAGATGGGGGTCTCTCCCTCCTGGTGCAGCCTGCCGGTGGGGAGCAGGCCACACTGCCTGGGTCCTTTCTGAACACAGAGTTTGGTAGGATGGCAGGTCGTCACTATCAGACTGAGCACAGAAGCTGCCTCCCTTCATTTTGTGGCTGCGCTGGGTCTTTGCTGGTTTGTTTCCTCTGGTTGTGAGTTGTAGGGCGCAGGCTTCTCATTGTGGTGGCTTCTCTTGTTGTGGAGCACGGACTCTGGGGTGTGCGGGCTTCAGTGGTTGCAGCACTTGGCTCAGTAGTTGTGGCTCCTGGACTCTAGGAAAGTCAGGGACCACGACTGCTTATTCCCTCATTCTCCCCAGCACCTGGCAGAATGCCTGGCATCAAGGACCCAGTACTGCCTGAGTGAATGAGTGAACAGTGTGTTGCAGGAGATGCTGCATGGGAGCTAGAGGACATATTTTGTGAGAAGCTCATGTGAAGCTTTAAAATCATGAGCAGATTAAGGAGGTGAAGTACTTTTTAAAACGTGAATGAGCAGAGGTGGGTGTGATGTTGAGCAGTTTGCCTCTGTTCCTGCCTAACACAGGCCCAGGAGGGTGGGCGGGCTGATCTCACACAGAGCCCACAGCAGCTCCCGGGCTTGGGAGGCAGGGCCCCGCGAGGGCAGAGAGCTGCAAACTTCGTGGGGTAGTAAAGTGGACAGGCCGTGTCCCCTTGGCACTGACTGCGCAGTTACAGGCCTACTTCACGGAGCTCCGGGCGGGTGCCGGGGGCCTTCTGCAGTGTCACCTTGGTTCTTCCCAGACTCTGGTGCGGCCTCAGCGGTTTCTGAGTTTACATATTACATGTTACAGGCGTGGCCGTGGTGGGAGACACTCTGGACCACGTG
Organism: Bubalus kerabau; assembly: GCF_029407905.1. Classification (NCBI taxonomy): domain Eukaryota; kingdom Metazoa; phylum Chordata; class Mammalia; order Artiodactyla; family Bovidae; genus Bubalus; species Bubalus kerabau. The sequence continues at coordinate 4,229,746 of NC_073636.1, forward strand.
CCTTGCCCGAGTCCCACATTGCTGAGCGATATGAAGTGATCGTTCTGTCCTTTAGGGCCAGGCCAGCGGATGAAGTCAGGCGCACACAGGGCTCCCAGGGGCCACTCAGTGGTGACCAGTCGAGAGTCATAGGGAAGAGATTTAACTGGGAACGCAGCTCACTGTACACATACGAATGTCTTTGACATCTAAAATACTAAATAATTTTTCAGATTGCTTTCAAGTTTTCCTTTGACCATGAGGGTGCCGGATGGTAGTGGAGCTATAAAAGTATTAGGCATGTATGTACATTTGTACATTGAGAAGACAATGAAACACGGTGTCAAGAAGGAGAAGTGGGATCCAGTTACTCACTATTTGATCTTATCTTCTCAAAGCCTTAGTTTATAGCTCTCAAAAATGGGAATTGTGATTTGTGGTTATCTGTATTGTAAGATTTTCTGTTGATGGGTGGGGCTGTGTTCTCTCCCTGTTATTTACCTGAGGAAATCAGTCCCGAATATTCATTGGAAGGACTGATGCTGAAGCTGAAACTCCAATACTTTGGCTACCTGATGCCAAGAACTGACTCATTTGAAAAGACCCTGATGCTGGGAAAGATTGAAGGCAGGAGGAGAAGGGGACGACAGAGGATGAGATGGTTGGATGGCATCACCGACTCAACAGACATGAGTTTGGGTGGACTCCAGGAGTTGGTGTTGGACAGGGAGGCCTGGTATGCTGCAGTCCATGGGGTCGCAAAGAGTCGGACACGACCGAGCGACTAAACTGAACTGATGACCTCAAGTGCATCAAGCCTAAATTTCAGTGAAGCCTCTCCATCAGACATCTGAAGCTCAATGTGTCCAGAAATCTCATCTCTTACCCTGTTACACTTGCTTGTTTCTTGGACATTTTCCCCTTCCTCTCTCTCTATTTCTGCTGCTGTCATCTTGGTTCAGGCCACTGTCTTCTGTTGCCTGACTCTTGTAGCCACTTACCTAGTTGCATGCCTTTGGTTTCTCCCTTTGGCACTGATCCTTTCGTCCAGAGCCAGGGTGATCTTTTTTATTTATCTGTGTGTGTATGTTTCTTGTGTATAAGATACATGTTTATCATGTATGATATAAAGTCCACAGTACATCATCTAAAAGGAAAGAAAGAGAACAAGAGAGTCTTATCCACTCTGCTTTGTTTTTTTGTGTTTTTGTTTTGTCTTTTCTGGGGGGAGGGATGGGGAGGGCTGCACTGTATGGCCCTGGGACTCTCAGTTTCCTGACCAGGGGTCTAACCTGGGCCCGTGGCACTGAGACTGTGAAGTCCTAGTGACTGGACTGCCAGGGAATTCCCATCTCCCTTGTTCTTTTGTTTTAGATGTGGTTTTCTTTATAGCTTATGTAGTTTCAAATATCAAATAGCAGTACTCCAGGATTTTAATGAAAAGTAGCAGACCCTGCTCCTCCACTTTTCCTTATCCCTAAATCTTGTGCCTCAGAAGATACTTCTTTTTGGCTGTTTATATTGTACAATTGCTTGCTTTTCCAGACTTTGACATTATCTCTTCGCTTCTGTAGATGGGAATTAGCACTGCTGTGCCTCTTGCTTCTCACTTGCCCACAAGGAAACGTCCCCTCTTGGTGTCCTCCATAGTTACATCACAGTGTTTAGTTAAGACTGTCTTTAATGTTTATATTATTATAACTCTACAAGTATTTTCATTGCTGTGCCAGACTGTGTTCCATGAATATTTCCTTATTTTTATGTTTTGTTTTCCCTGAAGTTTTGAGTTGCCTGTTTGTTGTTATAGTTTTCTTTGTTGCTGTCACTGTTTATCTCCGCAGTCATGCAAATGAGCTATAAAGTCCTTCCAAAGACTGTTTCCGCACAGCCCACGCCATCAGGTGATGCATCAGTGCACTGCTTTGTCTGGCCCTGCAGCTGCCACCCCGCTGCTTCTCTGGACCGGTGGCTCGTAAGGCTCAGCATGCGGGCATCGCCCTCAATGCATTGTCACCCCCGTCCTGTGTTAGGTCCTCTTCCTTACATTACTCTTCCCACTCTCTTGATTTACTGTCTGCTTGGTGCCTCACGTCTTAAGAAACCCCTGAGGAGGGGCTGTGGACGCGGGGTGAGGGCTCGGGGACCCTGTGGCACATGTTCTGCTGCCTGCACTCCTGGAGCTGAGCATCTGAAGGACCACACCGTTTACAAACGTCCCTCTCCTCACCTCCTTGCCAGGCCTGCTGACTGGTCCTGTTTGTCCTTGCCTACATTAGAGGCAAGAGCATCACCTTTCCCACCACACCTTCCTGTGTGATTTGACATCACTGCATACTTTCACACCTTTGCATTAGTTGGTGCTATTCCCTTAGTCTGGAGGACTCTTCTCCAATTTTCTACCTGGTAAAAAAGTCTAGACATCAACCCAGATGTCTGTTCAGGTAATAAAATTGTAGCTGAGAAGGAACATTTCTACTTTTGTTTAGCAAAGCGTGAAATAACAGTTTTTTTAGCAGGAGTATGGCAGTTGTTAGATTTAGGTTTGTCAACTGCCTTGATCCGTTTTGGAAGAACTAGGGTGTAATTCACTAACAAATCTGGTTAATACTATTTCCTCAGTTTCAGCATAGCAGACTTCAGAGATGGTAAGCAAGCTAACCGATGCTGACTGTTGGTCAGAGATAGATCTTCAAGATTGTCATTCAGCGGTTGTTTCCATCAAGTTATTTTTGACTTTCTGAGATATTTTTAGTAGACCTCTGTTCTCTCTCAGTGGTGAAAGCTGAAGTCTGAAATCAAGTCTGAAGTTGCTGGGGTCTTGCTCCCACTGGAGCTTTGGGGGAGAACCCATCCTTGGCCTCCAGCAGCTTCCGGTGCAGGTGCCTGGCTCCCTTGTCTTGTGGCCACGTCCTTCTCTTTGTCTGCAGGTCATCTTCTCACCTGTGTGTCCTTGTTCTGTGTTTCTTTTATGATTGGATTATGGCCCATTTGATAAACCAGGATGATCTTGTCATTTCATAATCCTCAAAAACATGTGCAAAGACCTTTTCTCTAAATAAGGTAACATTCACATGTTCTGACAATTAGTCACCATGAGGGCTGCCATTCAACCCATGAAAGCCTCCAAGGTAAGGTGCCCTTTGAGATATGTGGTCTCTGCTGATAAACATACATTGTTTTTTGGTCGTAATGACCACATCAGTCAATATGTTGCAGGTTCATTCAATCATTTTAACAGATAAACCTGCCACAAACCAGGCCCCGTGGCAGGTCCTGGCTTTATAAACACTAACACAGACACAATTCTGCTCTTCAGACTCCCACAGTGCTGCAGGAGGGATCAGCTTTCCCCAAGCATCCTCATCTATTATTTGAATACATAATTTTATTTTGAATAACAGGAGAGATACGGAGTTAGAAATACAAAAAGAAACTCTGGCAAGTATTTTAGATATGTGGAGAAGGTACAGAGGGGACTAGTCAAAGGACTGTTAATATTTAATAACTTACCAACCAGCAGTGTCTTGAGCAGACTTTTAATGTGCGAAGTGACTTGATGGTAGAAACCCAAACTCTTCGGTAAACCCAGACAATGAACTCTACAGAATCCTCTCAGTTTATTTCACATGAGACCCTTGACTTCTTGCCCTAAAAGTTTACTCCATTCTATTCCCAAGGAAGGTGTTTTCATAAGGTGCAAATCAAATGGAGGTTAGTCTTCAACCTTTGGAAATGCTTTATTGCTTTCTTTTGTTTTAGGGCTTTATTGTACTGAAAACGATTTTTTTTTTCAATTATTCTTATAAAGTTCTCTTGGACTTAGGTAATAAGGAAGAATAACTTACAATCCAAATTATAACCTCTAGTAGATGTTCTAATCCAAATTTTCTTCACAGTGCAGTGTGTTCTAGACAAGCTGTTATCATGAATCAAGGACCTAAGTTTGTCAGTGATTTCTTTACTGGGGGAAACAAAGATTGACACACATGTAAGATTATCCATTAATATAAATACTCCTTTTCATTTGCATTCCGTCCTGCATTTTCATCTGGGAAAGACAAGGGTGCAGGGACAGCTGGTGCCTCTGTAATTGCACACAACCCCCAGCCTGCCTGTCTGTGCACTCCCGGGAGTGTGGGTCACAAGTGCCACCCTCTGTCGTGCATGTTCCAATAAAATGAAAAGGCTGACACACCTGGTTTTTCTTCCACACCTTTCCCAAGTAATTGATCATTATGGGTGCTGTGTAGCCATTTATCAGGTAAGAATAGAATTGATTTTATGTTTACTTTTTGAAGCTAGAAAATAGTTTTACGCTCTTAGATAATTTAGGAAATTTTCCAACTTTGTACTATTTTCCCAACTTTTCTAAAGTTTGAAATGATATCAAAACAAAACAACATTAAAGCAACTTGTAAAATCCTTGCAAACATGACAAGAACTGGAAGCTTCCTGAGAACATGACGTTAGTTTCAAGCATCACCACTGTTGAAATGTAGTTAGTTCTCAGGGCGAGAGTGACTCGTTCAGTGGGGTTTGTGCCTCCCGTTGTCACTTGTCTTTGCACCCTTCCTCTTCCCTCTGCTTCATTTGACGCTCACAAGTGATAATGAAAACACCAACTGACATTGACAAAAGTGAAAGAAAGTGAAGTCACTCAGTCGTGTCCGACTCTTTGCGATTCCATGGACTGTAGTCTACCAGGCTTCTCTGTCCATGGGATTTTCCAGGCAAGAGTACTGGAGTGGGTTGCCATTTCCTTCTCCAGGGGATCTTCCTGACCCAGGGGTCGAACCCAGGTCTCCTGCATTGCAGGCAGACGCTTTACCCTCTGAGCCACAGCAGCTTCCCATCAACATCAACAAAGCGGAACATAACTTTACTAGGTCACCTGGGAGGGTTGAGAGGGCTAAGCTTCATTGGCTGGTGCTCTGTTTGTGGATTTTTTTTCCTTTCTCTCTTCTTTTTTAAACCCCTGGGAACTTGCATTATTATGCCAGACTAGGTCTTCAGAATAAGCCCTGGACTTGCTTCCCTGCATCTTGGGACAAGCAAGGAGGGCCTTGACTCCTCAACCTCAGTCTGAAGGCCCAGAAGAGAGAATGCTTGAATCCAGGTGAAGACCCACCCTGACTGTAGTGCTGGCCGGGATTTGCCCCTCCAGTACTGTTGCCCTGGCCTGGACAAGTTTGCCTGGTCATGTTAGATGTTCTTGCAATTTGGGATTTTCCTTCTAGGCATAGATGTAAACATCTCACCACCCTTAAACTCTGTGTCCAAATGCAACCCGGGTCAAAGTTGAAGCTATTGAAGATGTCTGGAGTTTTCCATCATATCACATGCCTCATCAACATGGGAGCTATTTATTATTTCACTTTGAGCTGTGCATGGAAAATACCTGGTGATATATTCATGATTGCTTGGATGAATTTCTGAGTCTCTTTGCTTTGAAGTAGTAAGTTTAGTGTGGTGTCTGACCAAAAGTAGATTCAGATTTTGCTCATAGCTTTAACTTTATTAAAGGTCCAGCTTGAGGAGGAGTAGGTTAATGTAATTTCTCTGTCATGCTAATAAGATATGTGTGATTTTTATGTTTAGATAGTATGTGTTTTGCTTTTGCAGCTTGTGAAAGAAGAAGATAAAATAAATGCCTTGTTGGTGAAAAGTGATCCTGACCACTCACATTCTTTTTTTTTTTAAATCCTAAATTTGTTAAAATTCCATATCACTATGAAAGGAGGATCTGAAGTCTTTGAAGATCCTAAGTCTTTGAAAATCCGAAGACCCTTTCCCACAATTGTTGTCATGTAAAATGTTCTTTTCAATTCTAGCCCACTGGGATATAAATTAGCTTAAGCCAAAATTAACAATACTCTTGATGCCAGGACAGTTTCATGAGTTCAGGAAGCTTTTTGAGCCTCTGCCCTCAGAAAAGACTCATTTTGGCAGTTGTTTTATTTCTCCACTAATGGAACGTCCAAGGCTACGTGAAGTCCCAGAGCTTTCACTTAGGGCTGGGCCTCGGGAGTCCACCAGCAGGGCTGGGGAGGGGAGGTTCTGGTTCTTGCTGTCGGGGTGTGGCGGCCTAGGCAGGGTTGAGCCCATAGAGCATGGTGCTTCTTGGAATTTTTGGGAATTTGTACTGGGGAGCCAGCTCTGAACAGCCTGGAACTCTGTCACTTAATATTGAAGTGAAGCTGCTTTGTAAAGACACACACAAAAAAAGTCAAAAAGTATTTCAGGGGAAATAAAGACTGTTTTTGGAAACAATAATAGCATAGAAAGACTTTCCTCTGTTACCTGCCTCAGAGTAAGGCAGTGAATACAGTCGTGGAGGTTCAGCTTTGGAGATCTGAAGCACAGTACTACTCTGGTTTGTACTTCCCTTTATCATGTCTGTTTGTTTCTGGTGTAAGTCTGTGTATTTAGATGGTTCTGTGAATCTTTGAGCTTTTTTCTTTGTGAGGTCTGTTTATACATTTGGAAACATTGGTGAGCATGGTACCCCTGGTGTTTTGTGGCTTTGAGCTTTTGATTCTTTTCTGAGGCTCCCGCCATGACTTTAAGCTTCGATGGAGTCAGGAGCATCAGAGGGGAGAAGAAAATGATCACCAGTGGTTAATAGTGTCCCGGAGCTTTAGGAGTTTGGGAAGAGTGCCATTTCCATGAAGGAGTCTGAGAGCTCACATGGTGAGAAGCTCCCTGACCACATGTAAATTGAAAAACAGATTTCAAAATCAGTTTTGATTAAAATGGGAATTTGAGCCTGCCACTGAAAACCAACTCTCTTGCTATAAATTATTTATGGCATGAGCACAAGGGTTTGGTATAGAGGCTGTAAGCCTTTTTTTAATCTCACTTCAGATACTGGTTTGATTATAAAAAGAAAATAATTAATTTTGGTATTGAAACATTTTTTAAAGGGAGGTTCTGTTCCTACAGTGACTCTAAGGTAGAAAAAGAACAACCACTGATGCTTTTCAAAAGAGCCAGTGTTGCACCTGGGTTCAATGTAAAAGTATAAGTGGCAGGTCTCAACTAACACAGTTCATCATGTTAGACGCTTGACGAGATACTCCTTAAAGTGGGTGCATCAGTGGCCTACGGAGCAAACATTTGTGGAGTCTTGAGCTTTAAACACATAGTTAGGTTGATTTCTGGCTAACTAGGTTGTGGCATGTCTGTCTCATGGAAAGACTGCTGAGCGAGAGGACACTAGTGTGGGGTGCCTAGTAGACGGTATCGGGCAGCAGCCCAGCCTGTGGCATTGCCTCCCTTTCTGGGATCAGAACCCCCACCTCTGGCTGCTGTGGAATCAGACCCTCACCCTCACCTCCTGCCTGCAGGGAAGTTCAGATAGTGAGGGGAAACTGGATTTTTAGACACAGATACAGAGACTGGTGAATGTTCCCAAAGATGGTGTAGTCTCTCTTTTCATTGTATAGGGTTTATGAAAGATATGTATATATCTCAGATGTATCTATCTATATTTCAGATCAGCATTATGTTTATATGTCCTTTTGGTCTTATTTATGTTTGCCTCCTTGTTCTAACATAGACTGAAAGAAGTGGATTCAGTCTCCTGAAACTCTGGTGTTTCTCTTGTTCTTAAACATTTTATTTATTCATTGAATATTTATTGCTTGCCTCCCATGTACCAGGAATGGTTCTCGGCCTTGGGAACACAATTTTGAGTGAGATTGACAAGGTCCCTGGTCTCACAGAGGTAACACTGTGCTGGGGGAAGACAGATGCTGCCAAGGGAAAAAACAAGATGATTTCAGATGCCAACGAGAGGAAGAAAGGGAGCGAAAGACAGGAGATAGATAAAAAGGGACTAGAGGTGGCTTCAGTTGAAATAGGCTGGTCAGAGAGCCTCTCCCAGGGGAAGGAAGGTAGCGTTCGTAGAAGTCCAAGTAGAGAGAGGGAGGCACTCCCCGGGATCTGGTGGAAGCAAGCTGTGGCAGAGGAAACAGAGGGGCTGAGGCAGAAGTGACCATGGCATTTTGGAAGAGCAGGTGCAAGGGGTTTCTGTCTGCATCTGTCAGTGATGTTGGGTTCTCGGGAGAGCTCCCATTTCCGTGTAGCTTTCGTCCTCTGTCACTGTGAGTGTCCTCCCCCAGCTCATTTCCTCCTCCTGCTGCGACTGATCGGTTGTGTGTCAGCGGTGTTGGTGGCTTTGCCTCTGCTGACGGGGCGGTGCCTGTACTGAGTCCTGGGCTCCTCTGAGTCACCCAGAAGTTTCTCCGGTTGACCAGAGTGGTCTCCAGAGTTATGTGTGCACATGCCCCGGTGGGACTCGGAGGGAGGGAGATCGTCCACCTTGCTCTGGGGAGAACATTAGAACTCGTATCTGACTTTAGCATAATAAAAGATTAATCAGAAGACTGCCCCCAGCACTCTCGGATGGGGCTTCTCTTTCTGGACAGGTGATCCACGGGAGGAAGGGGGCCTCTGTGGAGGGCGCACCCGTGGGGCTCTCACCTGCTGTCACTCTCCGGGCTGAACATAGTGTGGAACAGGCTTTGCAGGTTGTCAGGGTGATTGTTTCATAAAGCACAACCAGTCTCCAGTCCCCACCTCACCCCAGCTCCCTTAGTGGGAAATTGTGGTGAAAACTGCCAGAGTCTTGAATAGAGTTTCACCCTCTAAGTGACACCCCAACCCCAAGGTAGGTGGGTGTGCCCCCGCTGAAGTTTGGACTTGGTGATGGCTTGCACGTGGTTGCTGAGAAAAGAGTAGTGTCAGGATCTTGGAAATGAGCAGGTGTTGGTGCCTCTGGCTGAGCCAGAGCAGGGAGGAGAAGCAGCCTGGGGAGAAGGTGTCTGTCTGGACAGGTGGGGAAGTCACGGTATGAACTTGAGGCTTCATCCTTAGACTCATGAATTCCCAAATGGTGAGAGAATAACCTAACTCCACACATGTTGCTGGACTCATGCCCTAGCCCCCCACCCATCCACCACTCACTGTTGCATAACTTTTTATTAACCAAAAGCAAATTATTTGCTTCATGAAACACAGACAATGAATAAGCCTGCACAACAGAGTGAATGGTTTGTCAGATGAGGTCGGAGAGTGCTCTGTTCAGAAAAGATCAAAGATGCTGAGCTGGAGAAGCACCGTTTGGCAAGATCAACTTGGAAACATAGGGAGCTGAGTCTGGCAAAGGGGTCTGAGAAGTCAGGGACCCAAGTGAACTGGTGATCTGCCTGCCGGTGCAGAAGATGCTGGAGACATGTGTTCTATCCCTGGGTCGGGAAGATCCCCTGGAGGAAGAAATGGCGACCTACCCCAGTATTCTTGCCTAGAGAATCCCATGGACAGAGGAGCCTGGTGGGCTACGGTCCATTGGGTCTTGGGGTCAGACACAACGACTGAGCAACTGAGCACACACACACAAACCCACACAGACACACACACGGTCGCTCCAATTTGCAGCCTTCTAATTTACTATTTACATAAATTCTTCTCCATTCAGAGATCTTTAAAGCAACATCTTGTTTTTGGAATGTGAAGTTTTATGGCTAGTAGGACCAGGGAGAGATGGTAACTTTGAAATGTGTTGGTTGGGTTGCAATGAGCTGTACTTCTGCATCATTCAGTGGAAATATTGGAAAGGTAAGTATTTCAGCTGCCTGTTAATTCATCCCAGGAAAGGTAAGGAAGGCAGCAAGCCCGGGTCTTTGCAGGCGTGCTCCTTAGGAGCCTGCCTGTGTGTTTCCTGAGGTCTGAGTGCTTTGGCAGGTTGTTACCCTGACTGCAGGTAAGGCCTGGCCTCCGCTGCCTGCCAGCCAGGCCGCCGTTGCCCTCTTCTGGTAAGGGGCTCACGCTGCAAATGTCCCAAGTTTTACAGGGAGGGAAAACTCCAGCTCATCTTTCACTGTTGGTCAACTACACTGCCAGCTGGCAGAAAGTCCTATAGTGAAGTGAATGTTTGGTTTAAGATGTTGTAAGATATACTCAGACCATGGAACCATGTGAGGGTCTAACCTTACTTACAGTTTTGGCTCTTGGGAGCTACCTTCAATATCCATATCGTTTTCCACAGTCAGGCAACTTTCTCTTTGGCGAAAAAGAGTTCCTTCAACCTTTTCTCTGCCTAGCAAACCCCGTCTGACTGCTTCATTAGCTCACACATGTGTGAGTTTGCATCCCTGATAATGGCAGCAAATGCAGGGAATATGGTTTTAATAAAATTTTCGTATCTAATATCTCTGAAGCATTAGGGCCCAGAACACTATAGGCCTGGGGTAAACAATTTATATCCAATAGGAGCATTTTAGCCTTGCTTGATGACATACTTACACAGTTTTTAATTTAGAGATGAGTTTATGTTACATGGGAAAACTTAAGAATATATTAAAATAACTAACTGTTGGAAAGGGGACGTGAGGATATGGGGTTACCATGTATGGTGGTGAAGCTGTAGCCAAAAGCCAGTTTCTGTTCTGCTGCTGCTTGTTCTTTCCTGATGCGTCTCTGACTGGCAGCCTGTCTTTCCCTCCCCACCTGGGAGGGAGGTAAACCGTGTGGGCTTTGCTGTTTCAAGGACCATTGTCGTGAATACCTGGAGTGGAAACACTATTTTGTGAGGCATTTAAGCACTTCCTTAGTACAACACCATTTAATAGATTTTTAAATGACCCATTAAGTAGCTATTTGGCACTTAAAACCTTGAGAGTGTCCCCAGTCCAAGCTAGCTACCCTACTTGTTTTGGTTACTAAGGATCTAAACACATAATGTTGATCTTTTTAAGCTGGATCAGTTTGATGTTTGCAGTTCGTTGATCAGTATAATTTTTCTAGGAAGTTAATAATGACAAGACATACATCAAATAGTCATGATCTCAGTATGATATTAATGATGCATGAGATGACTCTTCAGGGTTACCCCATCCACCCTGTGCTGAGACCCCCCACAGACTGCCCTGAATAAAAATGGTCAGACAACTGTCTCTCCCACGAATGGGCAGTTACCATTTAGATTTTTACAAAAGTAGTGATACAGTCGATTCTAAAAATGTTATCTGTTCAGAATTCCTGCATTTATTTTTTCATTCATTCATTCCTTGGTTTAGGCCTTTTTTGAGGTTAGTAGTAACACACGAATGCTTTATAGAGTGGAGGTAACCTGTCAGTTGGCCTTGTGATGAATCATGGGACAGAATTGTTTGTTAGCAGATTATATCTTCAGACTCATGGGAAAAACCCTCATTGATAACATCCATCAGGATCATGGCTGAGAGGACCCTTTCCGTGTTTTCTGGGCAGTAGGGCAGGAGGAGCAGTAGCCCCGGCGCTCTCCTCCAGCTGGGCATTTGGTGGGGCATCTTTCGCTCTGGATTCTCTGCCCTTCTCTGTCTTCCACCCTCTCTGGGCTGGCCCTGGATCCCAACCGGTCCTCCAATGCCTGAGAAGCCCTCTGACTTCACATGGGAGTTTCTGGAGCAGGACCTCTTTCCTTAGGTACTAATGACAGCATGAACCAGATGATCCTTTGTTGTGGGCCGTCCTGTGTATTGTGAAACATTTAGCAGCCATTCTGGACTCCACCCTCCGGATGCCATTCAAGACAACCCTAAATGCTTCCAGACATTGCACGCTGGGGAGTGCAGGGGGAGATGGGGGTGATTTTTGCCTCAGAACAGCAGTTCTAGACTATGAATGGTGTATTCCTTCTGCTTTAGCCGCATTACTTGGAGGTAAATTGCACTGTCACACTTTTCTCAGGAGGTGCTGATATATGGCACATGATGTATTTTAGCCTGAAGATTGATTAATTTGAGGAATTCAGGGTAAGGAATAGATTTTCTGTTGAAGGCTAATGCTCAAGGGAGAGTTAATCAGGGGGTGCATACCAAAAACAATTCAATTTAGCTTCTTTTTTCTCACCAAGAAAAATATTTAGTTCCCTACTTTGTTTAAATTAGGAACAGGCATAATAAAACTTTATTTCATAGGAATAACTAACTGTAAACTTCATCCTTGCCATGTTGAGGCAGAGATGAGGAGGGGAGGATCGAAGCAGGCAAATGATGTGTAGAGATAAGGAAGAGTAAAATCTAAAATGGAAAGAAGGGACAGGAATTTGAGGGGAACAGAAAGCAGATTGGAGGAAGAAAGACTTGACATGATAGTGACTGTCTTGAAAATTGCTCCTGCTGCTCATCTAGCAGCAGAGTTCTCTTTTCAAAAATTATTACTTGTTACCTACTAATGATTAGTAAATTGATCAGATCAGATCAGTCGCTCAGTCGTGTCCGACTCTTTGCGACCCCATGAATCACAGCACGCCAGGCCTCCCTGTCCATCGTCAACTCCCAGAGTTCACTCAGACTCATGTCCATCGACTCAGTGATGCCATCCAGCCATCTCATCCTCTGTCGTCCCCTTCTCCTCTTGCCCCCAATCCCTCCCAGCATCAGAGTCTTTTCCAATGAGTCAACTCTTCGCATGAGGTGGCCAAAGTACTGGAGTTTCAGCTTTAGCATCATTCCTTCCAAAGAAATCCCAGGGCTGATCTCCTTCAGAATGGACTGGTTGGATCTCCTTGCAGTCCAAGGGACTCTCAAGAGTCTTCTCTAACACCACAGTTCAAAAGCATCAATTCTTCTGCACTCAGCCTTCTTCACAGTCCAACTCTCACATTCATACATGACCACAGGAAAAACCATAGCCTTGACTAGACGAACCTTTGTTG